>NC_071091.1:80366923-80966923 GCF_027358695.1 Spea bombifrons | reverse complement strand
AATAGGTATGATGATTCAAATATCAGTGTGTAAATTACAGAATGCCAGAGAGAAGCATCCAGAACATTGTTAATCCTTAGCTATAAACATATCTGGGAACTGTCAGGGTTTGACCCTGCTTCTCAGGGTTTTTGCCCCAATCCAAGGATCAGGGTGAAGGGGCAGATTCTTTGGATCACACAATCTGGAACTGAATCTTTACTGAATGTTATGGTTGATATCCCTGTTTGAATGCAGGTAGCACAATTAAGTGTATCTTTAAATAATGACAAGGTTTCTATTAGGATCGGTATTAGTAATTTGGTTAATATATATAATCTTTGTGATTGGCTATTAAAGGGTTGATATTTCATGAGTCTCAGGCCCAGCTCATTTAGAAAGCTCTTCTGTTGAACTATGAATCTAGTCTAACCAAGTGTTTACTAAAATTACGATCATACCAGGGAACTTGAGAGGTTAAGGTACCCCAAACTTTCCCTTTTTTGGCTTCATGAAGGGTCAGGGTTAAACATGCATGATGGCAGTCCTAGTCATTCAAGGGTATGGTTAACTGTGTGTGGGAACGAGCCATGGGCAAGGGCATGGTTAACCCCAGATAGCATTAAATAGTGCAGAAGTGGAAGAAGAATTGGGCAGGGTATGTGCGTGGCTATACACTCCCCTGGAGAAGGAGAAGAGACCCCAACACTCTGGATCTAACAGAGAGTTCCCAGGTGTGATTACCATAGTGTTGAGGTTATAGCTTTATTGTACCAACATATAAAAATATCTAGAGGTTCATTTTTCAAATGTTATTACCTTCCAGTTCTAACTACCAAGGATTCAACTTTTTTTTTGAATTTCATTGAATCACTGAATATGTATCATGTCACCCATCTTTCTTCTTTCTACCTTTTGATTTTGCACTATTATTAGCAGTCATTTCTAAAATGTTCAGATTTCTAGAAAGAGTTCTAGAAAGAGATAACGTGAATAGTTATTTTAGCAAGCTGTAAGTTTAGCTAATGAATATTTGTTATTTTACCAGAGAACTGCGCATTAGTTGTCACTGTACAAGTTTTCCACTCCATTGAATGTAATACCCAGTAAACTACAGGTTATGAAACACAACATTTTGCAGGTAATAAAATGAAGGGGCAGAGGGGGGGTAGTTTGAAGGGGCAGAGGGGGGGTAGTTTGAAGGGGCAGAGGGGGGGGGTAGTTTGAAGGGGCAGAGGGGGGTGTAGTTTGAAGGGGCAGAGGGGGGATGTAGTTTGATGGGGCAGAGGGGGTGTAGTGAGGGGGGGCGCCAGAGGAGTAGTCCGCACAGGGCGCCACAACGCCTAAGGCCGGCTCTGATTGCATGTGTGCATATCTGGCAACAAAAGGGCTTTTTGTTCAAGGACTGGCTCTGTTGAAATGAAAATTGTCAATTTTTTTAAAAAAAATAAAGTCACCCCTCACTTGTAAATAGATGGTAATGATGGATTAAAAAAATGAAGTAAATTGTCAAACATCAGGATACAAACCACTTTACACAGGCAGGTTAATTTAAAGGTTTACCAAGTTTTAGCTCAAATGTAAAAGAAAAAACCCAAAATATTAATAATTAAAAAAAAAAAAATATATATATATATATACTGTATATGTATAAAAAATATAAAAATCAAATAAGTACCCCTTTGTGTTTTAAAGTAACATATATACCATAAAAACCATTTTGTTGTCAATAAATATATATGTACTGCATCTTAAAAGTGCTGTATCAAATTGAAACATTAATCGCCCTCTATTAAGTTAGGCAAACAACAGCCCATTTGGGCATTCAACGCTATTAGGAATAATGTTTCTAATACTGCATTTTCTTACAAACATGTTACAATCTGCAGAATAGGTGCTAGTAGGTGGTAGATTCAGACATTTTTTCGTGAGGTGAAACAAAGTAGACAGAAATAGGATTTCCTGTTCAAAGTTAATATTTATCAAATACTACGCTTCATCTTTGATTTATTTTTAATTAATCAACAGTTTCATTTCCATGTCATATGTCTCTTTAATGAGGAAAGTGGACATAGCTTTATTGTCCAATAGGAAAAAAAGAGTCTTCAGTCAATGATGATAACTTTGAGTCACAAATAGAGTCACATACACTTTTGGGACATCAGAAATCTTTTTTTTTTGTTTTAATAAAAATCCAAACTTCTTGGAGGCCCTGAAAGCTTCTTATGGCATCTACGTAACCGATATTTGTTTAAGGGATGTATAAATATCTTGCCAGTTTCAAGTGCTTACATTATAATAGAAAAACTGTTCACAAAATATTCCAATATTTATTAAACATTTCTTAAAAGCGAATACTTATGTATTTTTTTTTTGAAGTCTTTTGGTCTTATCAATCTCTATCTGTTTTGTTTGGAAGTTATTATGTGTGAGTGGCTAACTCAGGGATTAATGATACTTCTTGGAAATTTCAACATAACAGCAGGCAGCTGTTCAGTATTTCCCTTGAATACATAGCTGTGCATAGTATATTCCTCATTGTCTGGTGCCCTTCAGCAATAATTGTTTGATGAACTATTCCTCTCAGAGCAGCACCGTGGAAAAAAAATAACATGAAATGTAAAAATGTGAGTATGTTTGAGGTTTGATATTTTATAACATTTTAGAACCATAATCAGTTTCATCCCTCTAAGACTCTAATATCAATATGATACTTTTATTAAAATGTAGTTCATAAGAGGTATGACATTTGTTTACATAAATAGTTAATTTCAATATGTTTTCAGCCTAAATAGTTTCCTTCCATACTTATAA
Source organism: Spea bombifrons (assembly GCF_027358695.1). NCBI lineage: Eukaryota > Metazoa > Chordata > Amphibia > Anura > Pelobatidae > Spea > Spea bombifrons. The sequence continues at coordinate 80,964,130 of NC_071091.1, read as the reverse complement.
ACTTACATTGCAGATACCTCCATGAGGGCAAAGAATAGTACACACACTATTTTATTGGCATTACAAAATTGATTACAGAGGAATGTCCAAAAATACACTAGAATATCCTGTGATGGTACACTACCAGCGTGTGTAGAGTGCCTCTGCTTTTTCAGCTAGTGTCCCACCAATTTAGTAATTTTGATTGGGGTTACTTTCACCAGTACTGCACCATTGTAAGTTAGTTTAGTTTGTGGTGTAGTTTTAGTGGAAGTGTAGCCTATTTGGTACCATTCTACCATGAGTGCCTATCCTATCATATTTGCGGGGTTTGCTCAAGGAGGCTGAACACCTCATGATGTGGCTCAGCAGTTAAAAGGTAATATTAATAAAATGATGTACCACCATCAGTGTCTGACTTAGTATATAGTGATAGGAGTTATGGTGTATCACCATCAATGTCTGGGGTCGTATAAAGTGATGGGAACTTTGCTATACAACCGTCTGTGTCTGTCTTGCTATATAATGCGCCACCCTAGTGTCTGGATCACTATATTATGATAGCAGCTATACGGTTGTGGTTGTGGTGATGGGAGTTGTGGTATACCACTCTCAGGCTTAGTAAACATTGACAGGAGGTATACTGTAAAACTGTCAAGCTCAGTATATATTGATGCTATACCACTCTTAGTGACAAAATGTGAATAAATCACTGGGTTTGAGGAATTTTTTTAATATTATTTTTTAAAATCTCTGCAGTTCTAATATTAGGAACTTCCTTGTTATTTTTGCTCAGAATAACCCCTGTAAAAAGGAGATAGCTATGGCATTGATCCTCTCGCTTGGCGGCTTCTTTCAAGTCAAAGCGCCAAATGTCACTGACCTATTCAGTGTAATGTTGTTTGGGGGACAAAGATGTCACTGAAGACCTGTTTGGGCCCAAAAATAGCAATGAGAAGCTGTTTGGGCGCAAAGAAGGCACTTAAAATCTGTTAAGGGACAAAGATGGCACTGACAAGCTTGAATGACAAAGAGGGCACTAGTAAGTTTTTTGGGTGCAGAGATGGCACTAGTAAGTTGTTTGGGGACAAACATGACATTGTGGCAAGTGAGTGAGATGTAACATGATAAAGTCTGGGGTCCCAAAGATAGAAAATGAGTTTGCTTAGAGGGGTGATGTTTGTTAAGGGGGGGGTTAACAATATAGCCACACCCACCTAGGGGCACCCAGGCATCAATGACGCTACTCATCAGAAGAAGTAAAAACAACTAGTATTAGTCAACTGTTAAAAATCAGACTTCTACAAATACTCAGGCATCAGTAACTAATTGACATCTATAATAAAATGTACCGTATTTCCTTATGTATAAGACGCACCTTTTTTTAGAAAAATTTGGGGTCTAAAAATTGGTGCATCTTATACAGTGGTGGTAGATATATATATTTTTTACTAAAAAGAGGACCGGAAAGGGGACTTGCTGCTTACCTGTTTTGCTCAGCAGCTTCTCTTGATCCGCCGCGGCACATCGTATCACATGACTTAGTTCCTGTTCCTGCTCAAACAAGGCAGGGGGGAAACAGCGCCCCCCACGGAAGTCTGCGAGCGGCAGCAGAAGATCTGCAGTTCAGGTAAGGTGGGGAGTAAATTAATGTATGTATGTATGTATGTATGTGTGTGTGTGTGTGTGTTTTAGCATGGATCTGTGTGTAGGGGGCAAAGGGAGGCTGAAAGTGATGTGCATGTACTGGCTGCCTAAGCATGATAGGAGTGTGATTGCTAACAATTCCTAGCAGCTTACATCAATCACACTCATATCGTGCCCAGGCAGCTAGTACAATAACTTTATGTAATTTTTTTAATTTCGGCCCCCAAAATTAAGGTGCGTCTTATACAAGGGAGCATCTTATACTTGGGGAAATACGGTATTTATATATTTATTTTCATATAATATATGGGTGTATTAACTGAAGGATTTTTAAGATTGTCAAATACGAATAAAAAAAGCAAAGCACATACCTTGGGTTTCGACTGTATAAAAAGAAACTCTACTTTATGAAAGATAAATCATAAAGAAGGAACTGATCCTTCCACAGCACAAAATAACTAGATACTCGCAATGTAACGCCACTTCAAAAGTGGACTCACCTAGACCTGCTGTGAAACCAAGAATAGTCTAAACACAATGAACCAGAAATTCTTTGGAAAAAATTCAGTGTTTATTTTGGAAGACAACAGGTTATTACCATCTTAGAGATGATTGTACCTGCAAAAGTACAAAGGAAAGTGCTTCTCCTATGAAGATTTTTGATAACTAGTAGAATTGTACATTCCAATGTATATGGATTTAAATTTCAATGAAATTTGGTAATTTCATCAAATCGTGCAAATGTCTGAAAACGAGGATGGACCACCAAGAAAACAAACTAAACTGAAAAAGAGCACCACATTCTTTTTTTACTCTCGCTCACCCTTACTCATGGTCTCTCACACACTCTTTCTCACTTTGATCAAGCTGTCTCTCAATGCCTCGTAATTTGCTGTCTAAAAACAAATAGACCAGTAACAAAATGAAAAATTTGTCAAAATCATTTTGATACATTTGCACAAATTTACAGAAACATACTATAACTAGCTAACAATTACTGGGAAGAATCATCATTAGCAATTACTCATTAGTTGTAAGCTGTATCCTTGGTGATTGAACAGGTTATAATAATTATCTTCTACAATGCATAACAACACAGAGGTTATAATTAGTGGGAAAAGTATTTGTCGCATTCCCCGTTTCTTCTATTTCTGCTTGTCACATTTAAATGTTGCAGATCATCAAACTTAATTTTAATATAAGACAAAAACAACGTGAGTAAACATAAAATGTAGTTTTTAAATAAACATTTCAATTATTGAAGGTAAATAGTTAATCAAAACCTACTGTATATCATCCATGTGAAAAAGTAATTGCCCTCAACTGCAATCAAACATTTGCCATAATTGGCAAATAGTGTTTTATATTGCTGTGGAGGAACTTTGGCCCATTTTGTGCTTTTTAAGCCTGAACTGCCTTTTTAGGATCATACCACAGCATCTCAATCAGATTCAAGTTAGGACTTTGACTAGGCCACTACAAAATCTTAATTTTGTTTCTTTTGAGCCACTTACAGATGGACTTGCTTGTATACTTTGGATCATTCTACTTCTGCATAACCCATCTGTGCTTGAGCTTTAGGTCATGAACTGATGGCCGGACATTTTCCATCAGGATTTTATGGTAGAGAGCAGAATTCATGGCTCCATCAATTATGTTTCATTAAGTCATCAAGGTCCTGAAGCAGAAAAGCAGCCACAGACCATAACACTACCACCACCTTGTTTTAGTGTTGGTACAATGTGACGGGACCCATGTCTTCCAAAAGGTTCCACTTTTGACTAGAATTTTTTTAGAACGCAGCATCATGTGCTGCTTTTTGACACCTAAAAAGACACAATCTACTCAGTTTTTCAATTGTCATTGTTTTTGTTGATCTTGATGTTGTTGTCTCATCTTGATACCGGATGAAGTGTTCAAATAAGCATTCCAGAGAATAACTGTAAGAGAGGAAGATATGGTGGAGATTAAGTATTGCTAGATGAGTAATGTGAGGAAAATGTGAAGACCAGGGATAGATTGATAACCCAGTGTAACTCCTATCATCTGTCCACTTATGAAAAGTCCTCTTGGGGTGAAGCCATTGCAGCTACATTTCAAATATGGTGTTAAAAAAGTTTAAATATAGTTTTGACCAAGGTGGGATATGTAAAACTACCCGCCACACCTACCAGGTGGGACAGGACTGATAGGACAGGAGCATCCTTTGGGTGGCAGTAGCCTCCATTCACTTGAGCATGCATTAGTCATGTAAATATGTGCGTTAATTTATATGAGTGCAAATGTGCATTAGTGAACATGCAAGTTAGACTTTAGGGCGTTGGGCATGCAGTTGCTGCTTAGTGAATATACATATTTAACTGGTGGATAAAACTAGAAATAGTGCCCCATGTACCCAATCATCATTGATTTTCACAACATGTAGGTTAAAATATTCTATTACAAATATTATTAAATGCCCTTTGATTTATAAATATAGTTGGCATATAGCATAACATAGCATAGCATTATAAACATAGCTCGCCTCAGAGGTCCTAGTGCTTGAGGCAGACATGATGCTCTCCTCTTGCATGTGCTTGCTTACTAACATATAGGAGACTAGTGGCACCATTACCAGCACAGTTCCCTAAGCATTTGCATTTTCAGTCACTATTTTAATAAATGTTCTAAACAACTATTTATTTGTGACTTTTTACTACTGGGTTTATTCATTAAAAAGTTGTGTCAAAGGGTCACATAGACAACACAGCTTGAGTGTTGTGAGCTTCGACTCCTCACTATAGGGGGTAACTAAAAATATACCCCAAAAAAAGCAGCTCAATCCCTTGGAAGTATAGGACTCTATCCTTTTGCAGAATTGGGCATGGTTTCTCATTATTGGACGGTATGAGAACAGAAACAGAAAACAATGAAGGGCAGATAGATAAATACACAGCCCTTGCCTATGTTGCGCAATGAATTATATTTTTTGAGAATATTTTACCGATAGTTTCCACCATACAGCCCTTTCTCACTGTTAACTTTTTTGCCTGCTTAGTTTTTCATTTTTATAATGCTGCTGCAGACTTCTGACCACCATAGATCAATATCTTTATGACCTTAACAAGAATTAAACTAGTTATCTCACTTTTGCAGTCTGTTCTCCCAAAGCCATCAATTCACTAAATCGTTCTGACTTTTATTGTAAGTTCAGATGAAATATTGGCTTGTTTTACTTTGACTTCATGATCAATGTTTTGTTTCAACCCCCCCCAATATGTATTCAATAAATAAACTAAATAAAATAACCTTTAGCTTGTGTTTTAGCTGGTATTGTAATTCTTAACATTTAAGATTATTTGATTGATTATTCAACAGCAGTATTGCTCAGCAGTATTGATTTATTATATTTATTCTGCCATCTGACATTTTTGCAGTGTCTTGGTAAATGTAGTTTTATTGTTATGATAAAAATGTTTTAATACATTTATATTCCACAATATGGAACATTCAGCATAACCTTCTCAATTCTTGACTTTTTCTGCTGAACCTGTTCCTTTCCCCACTTAGTGACCATTCACTGCTATATAATATTTCTAAAGTTCATCCAAGTAAATGCAAGTTTGCAGCAAAAACTCACATGAGTTGGTATAAAGGCATGTTTCCAGAATCAATATTGCGAAATTACGTTTCCACACGCACACTAACACTCATCTTGAATCCACTCAAGTACAGAGTTAAGGTAAGTTAAAAAAAAATAGCAACATATTGATTAATTAATCCACAATTTGCTTGCAAGTTAGTCCCAACTCACATTACATCTTGCATCATCACAGCATGCTTTGATTATAATGGACACCTATTGCTTCCATCTAATTCAGTAGAGGATGCTCTCTAAAGCGATTCCCTGGTCTGCATCACACAAAAAAATAAGATTGCTTGCACGCAAATGTATAACAACACACATATTAGTGACTAGTGAGCAGGGCCGGCCCTATAATGGGGCAGACTGGGGCAATTGCCCCAGGCGGCACTTTAGAAGGGGCGGCACTTTGCCGCCCCAAGCGCTTTTTTTTGTTTTTTTTTTGAAGCGGAGGAGAGAGAGAGGGGCGCCGAGTGGTTTTCGCTTACCCGCTCGGCGCCCCTCTTTCTCTCTCCTCTGCGGCGAGTTTCCCTGTTCGGGCCCGGTGCCAGCTTGTAATGCAGAGCGCCGGAAGTGACGTCAATTTCCGGCGCTCAGCATTACAAGCCGGCACCGTGGCAGAGCAGGGAGACTCGCCGCAGGACTGTTTAAAGGTAAGTACCGGGGGGGGATCGTAGATTATGACGTCGGCGAAGTTTAAAATGCCCCCCCCCCGGCGTCGGCGGGGGCGGCGTTTTAAACTTCGCCCCAGGCGGCGTTAAGTCTTCGGCCGGCCCTGCTAGTGAGCTATGGCATGCAACCTCAGCTAAATCTGTTCAGATGAGTTATCCCTTAGCATTCTTATTAACAGTTATGATACCAAGTTCTGTCCCTCTTGTGCCCACACTGTATCACATCAGTATGATAGATTCTCTAAGTTCATTAACCACCTTTAAAGAATAAAACTGATCAGTGCCAATGGCTAAATTTGCAATCTTGACCACACAGGTAATCCATTTTAAACTGTTAAAGCTAAGGTCAGAAATGTTTGCGCATCAAAAAAAGAGAGATACAGTAAATGCTATAATTGGAATATTTAATGGTATTATGTATTAGTCTGTCTAACTTGAAATTAACCTACAGTTACATGTTGTAATAGCCCAATTAATGACGAATTAGATACAGAATATATCGACAATTAAGATCACAGGGTGTCTTTTATTATGTAGGAACATTTGACCTCCAAATTTATGTACATGACCATTGTACAGGACTGATTATTAATTAATTTGAATACTCTAAAGCATTAGCATCATCGGAATTGTTGAGCTCATTACTAATTACCTGCATTTACCACAGGCTTTCTTTTATAATTAGAAAATTGGAAAATCCTACATTTAATTTTGAATAACCTTGCATGGTTTCTTCTCTTGCTACATTGCTGGAGTGTGTCTCAAAATATAATTGTTTAATATTTTCAAACTATTTTAATTGTCTTCTTTGATTTCTCTATAGTGTACTTGAAGGACTGTTTTGGTACTTTTTTGTACACATCAAATAAGCTGAACCCGTTATTTATAATTTATATTGTTTCTGAAACTGTAACTTGATTGTTCAAGTTATTTGATATAAGAGAAACATATCTTGATGATGTATCGCAAAATAAATACTGATGCTAAAGAAAATACATATAAAGATTTCCATAAGTTGGCAGGAACTGTTCCAGCTTCATCTTAACCCCTTAAGGACACAGTCCCTAAACCCATTGAAAACAATGCATTTTGAGCCCATACATGTACGGGCTTTGTCATTAAGGGGTTAATATATAATGTAAATCAACAAAATATTGTTTGGGAAAAAAATAACAAGTATGAGTTTATGGGAAACAACCAGAATTTTAAAAAGGTGACCAAAATTTGATGAAGCCTAAATGCTATGTTATGTTCTTCACATACATTACCTATTTATTACATCTGTATTTTTAGTTTCTTAAGGATTACAAATTAGAATATATGAATAACATAAGTGCTCATGGTACAGGATGCTTAAAGGTATTGTTTCACCAATTCTGTTCAACACTAAATACGGCATTAGACACATAATTCCTAGTACTGTTTAATTACTGATTTTACTTACCGTATTTGTTCAGCATACTAAATCATACTCTTAATGTTTTGTCTCTGTAGAACTGCACCTTTAAGGAATGATAAATGAGGACCCATTACCCTCTGTTGTAGCACTGTATTTTCCTTTCTAGATTTGATTTCTACCATATTAAATAAATCTGGGTCATTGATACATATGAAAGCAATGCAGTCGGTATCAGAGTAAAACCACATAATGCCAACGTTCTGCAAATCGAAGTGGAACTAAGATTGATGTGATTTCGAAAGGAGAACAATTTATGTAAATTTTTACATATATAAATATCACCATACTAGGTTGTGTCTTACATAAAAAATCTCATATTGTTTATATTATGCATATTCTTCCATACTATTAAACTATATTGGAACAATGACAAGCATGTATATGAAGTTGGGGTAGGTCTGATGCTTGTATGGGTATAAAGATGAACAGATAAATAAAACATCTAAAACAGTTATTTTAACCCCTCACCAACCTTAGGATGTAATATGTCACAAAATTTACCTCAAGATACTATTGGGAAGATTTCCCCACTGGTAAAAGAAAGATCAGACTGCCTAATGACAAGGGGCTGCCAGAGCAAATCTGTGTCTTACATAAAAGAAGGTGTTTAACCCAAAACTGGTAATAAAACTGCATTTACAGTCAGTAAAATAATTTTTAATCACACACAATAATAAAAATGGGTACAAAGGAAAAGATGGCACTGCTCTTGTGAGCTTACAGTCTAGACTGGGATAGTTGTGCCACCTCAGCTATTGTAAACTAAAGTTCTCATGTTGTCCAGGTACATGCTGGTCTATTAGCTAATTGTACCATGGTTCTATAAATGATCCTATTAATGGGTAACTAACATTTGCCCCCCCCCCTAAAACCTCAATAAAGGTAGGCAGTGAGGATGAGTTAAGGAGATATTGGGGGGGGGACCTTGCAAATGTACATGGATCATTGTACATCTAATCGCAGCAATATCTGAGCAGACCTTTCTGGATCTCTACTCCTCCTCCCCTTGTTTTGGTGAAACATTAATACCATTGGAAACAATTTAGACAGTAATGATAGGCTGGTGTAATTATCAATATAGCTATTTTCAGAAATGTGTGTATGTGTTTTATTTCATCAACACATTCATAAAGAACAAACCTGCTTTGAGATTTGCCCTTCGGTAAAGGTGTGGTGTTGAAATATTCAACTCTCCATACATCCATTAAAGCAAGGGAATGAAAAAGACACATTTAAAACAGGTATCAACCATTCACTCTAGATAATTGAATTGTGATATACTGGTATTTATCCAAGTTTTCCCAAAGTGAAAAGAAAAGTTGTATAGTACTATAAGTTATAAATCATTATTGGTCTTGTGGAGCAAGGTGCATCTAAATAAAATTCCTCAAAAAGTCCTCTACAAGCTTCAGCTTTTCCAACTTTAATGTCCTTGTCGTGTCAATTTATGAATATGGGCTTAAAGTGCAATCTCTCGGGTTTAATTTGAGGGCGTTCACATCAGGGCCGTCTTTAATATTGCTTGGACCCTGGGCATTTGCTGCACCCCCCACCCTTTCAGGCATACATTTACACCCTGCACACAACACCCCCCAAAAAAAACCCACAAAAAAAAAAGTACTGGTCGCACTGCCTCTACAGAGAGATTAGGAATGGCCAAATCTACAACTTGGTACATTCTGAGAAAAGATAACGCACTGGTGAGCCCTGCACTGCCCTGAGGAAGTCCGATCACCCAATAGGGTAATATGCCTTCGATAATCTGGCTGCCACCTCCTGGCCTAGGCCACATTTTCAGCACAATAAGCTAAATCAGTTATTTGAACATAACATCATACAAGACAGACAATCTGGTGGCCAAAATATAATATACTATGCCATTTAAATATGTATGGTACAATTCACATATATTATTTAAATATACTAATTGACTCTAATTGCATAGATGCCACATAAGCAGTTTAGTTTTCAACTAAAACAATTTCACATTGTGATGCATCATAACAAATGACATTTGTCACAAACTCAATTAATGTAAAATAAATTAATTAATTAAATCTAGATAAGGGATAATGGATTTTGGAACAATACATCAGATGATTTCATGATAATATTTACTCATTCCTCACTTATGCATTCGAAACAAGAAATATATTGTCTTTATTTAAATGTACAAAGTAATTAATATACTTGAATCGGCCTACTTCAATTAATGTTTTGAATAAATCATGTAGTTAAAAATTAAAATATTTACAATACAATTATTAGTATATGGTTTTTGAAACCTATAACAATAAGAAAATATTGTTTAATTATCACTTTTGCAATTCAAATAATTAATAAAAATAATCATCATTCCTTTGTAAACATATTCATTATTCTTTGTGGCAAGGTTAAAAAATAAGATCTGAACCCATGCACATTGAGAAATATTTATTTAAACCAATTGTATGATTTTGTGCTAGACAAGGTCACATGTTATCATGATTAGTTTCTTTGGAGATGCTCACTTAAATCTAGTATGGCCAAATATACTGTTGGCTCTTTCAAAACCATTGCTGTCAAATGTAATGCATACCTTCCACAAATCACTTTTTATGAGGCATGGACCCAGATCCATTTCCAGTGCCCCTCTTTTCTAGTGAATGTTGTGAATCCATGGCAAAAAGTGTATGTCCCCTAAGTAAAGGGGTGAGGTTCATATAAGGGTACAAACTTGTGGGGTAAAAAGACCACTTTCCTTTTAAGGGCATTATCATTTGCAGCCAAGACAACATGCAATCCAATAAAAAAAGAAAAGAACCCATAAGCAAAAAGAAAAAAACAAAACACTAAAAAAATTAAAAGTAATTCATACATGCCCAATGGAAAGGATTGCTAGTTGTGCAGGAGTCAATATATATGCACCAATGGCCATTTTCCTTTTTTTCTCCTCTTGTAAGCTCTTGTCTGCCCTCGCCCCAAACTTACAAAAAAATAAAGTCTTAGGCACTTACATATTCCCACAAATAACTTGTATTTTAGTGAATCTAAGAGTTGTTTTGTGACTATTATGCATGCAGCCTCAGCCACGTTTACCCTTAGCTCGAATGACTGCTTGACTTGACGAAACAGACCCAAAAATGTGTTTTAACACATATAAATGACACAATTATGAACAAACGTGTAACTGAATTTTGTGAGCAATGACTACAGGGGTGTGTAGAGATCGTGTTATCAAGTACAAATTGCTACTCGATGCATTTCTCTTCTTAACCCTTTCACTACCCTATAGACAGACATGTATGTCCACAAAATGTTGTTGTAAGATTACCCTGTATGTCATACATTGGATATCAGACTGTCTATTGAACTCCCCCCTGTCAGCAGAAACTAGCATTGCTGCCGATCATGTGTAACAGTGCCCTGGGTGAGCTCCAGTACACTGGTACATAAGTAATGTACGATTGGACATTCCCATCCAGTAGGTGACATTCACCAGAAGCTCTGTGAAAGAAAGGAGAGATCAAGCAGGGTCTGTTTAGATCCTGATGGGATCTGCGAATGCCCCGGTCCCGCAAGTTGATTGCACGTATTGCAATGCAAGGCTTTGGAGCTCTTCTTTCTGATCACAATGTGGTCAGTGCAGGAGTGATAAACAGCATTTTCCCTCTTTTGACAAATGGGAAAACATTAAAAAAAATTAAAAGTGTTATTTTTTTATAAATACAAATAAAAAATAAAAAATGAACAATACAGTGAGCTCAGTGATGTAAATCATAACAATGCAATAATAATGATAATAATAATAAAAACAAATAATAACTATATACTAGCACAATTATTATTTTTTGCATGTTTTTGAAAAAAGGATTAATACTTTGTGTGGGTACATCAAAAACAGAAAAAGTGGAATCTTGATTGAACCAACATCTGGTAAAGAGTAATAATTGTTACAATTACAAATAAATAACACCATAAGGTGAACTTCCACCAAAATCGTGGTGCCTTTGGTGACATCCTCCCACCTGATTGGAGGATTGTGCGAGAGGACGTCACTAGAAGCACCGCCATCTGCCAGAGTTTCCACCAGGTTATGTCCATTGAGATGCAGACGAAGACAGAAAATAGTAGAGAGTATTAAAAGATTAGAGAGACAAGATGAAAGAGAGAAAATAAAAGAGGATCAAGAAAAAGAAGATGCAGAAGTGTTTGGCAGAGAAGGTAGGGAAACATTTAGAGAATATAAGAGAGAGAGAGTGAATAAGAATGTGAGAGAGTGAGTGAGAGTAAATGAGAGTGAATGTGGACACCAGGCAACGAATTTCACTCCTGAATTAAATATGACCCCCCCTCCAATTTTCATCCAAATTGTTTTTGACCCATGTGCACGTACCTTATCTCAACCATGAAGCCTCAAATGTTTGTTGCCTATGGTCAAGGCTTAGTCTGCTTCTGTTTGGCATATGAAATGCAACACAATGTCGTCACATGATGTAGCCATAGATTATTCTATAGTACAAACCAAAAATAAATAAAAAATTAGTTTAAATAAATGAATCCAACTAGGCAGCCTTGTATACTGTCATTGTTACATTTTAGCAACTGACATCCAACATTTGTGCTTAAAGGAGAGGAGGAGAAGTAGGTGGCACTTTTAGAAATTATATGCTTACAGTTATACACTGTAGATATTTTGTTATGTTCCAAACTTGCAAAGTGATCTCTATTCATGTGCAACATATATAACATTATGCCAATATATTGAAAGAAGCATATCATTCTGCAACGGGCTTATTCTCAGATGGAAAAAAATATCTGAAATAAAGAGAGTGGAGAGAGGTGAGAAGTTTGCCATGTGTTATGCACTTCTCAGGCAGTCAAAGGGTCATGTACAGTGAAAACATATAGAAATAGACCAAACATAAAGACCATAACAATTTAAACCTAGAAATGTTAGAAAGAATTAGAATATTTATGCCATTGTCATTTTTAACATACAATATTTATATAACATTACCAGATGAATACCAATACTATAGAGCAAATTCCAGTCAATATCTCTGTCAAATCTATAAGAAAGCTTTAAATGATAGCATTTTAATATGAAATCCATCCTTCTTTTTGTCTGTTTTGTACTTCAAATAAAACCACTTTCATGTCTCCTGTATATCAATAGAAATTGGTGTTAGATAAACAAATGTCTGTCTGAGAAATATATAATTTTGAAAACCTACAATCGCATTCTGAAGATGCCATTCAAATAAAGAATTACAAATAGACAGAAAGAGAGAACAGTTCACTATGATAAACCTCTGCACAGAACAGAGTTTCTATTCTTTTGTTGTTTTTCTATAGACTTGGCAGATGAAATGGAAAGTCAGGTAAAATGATAGTACTTATAATACGCCGTTATCTTACACAATCACAGCATTCATGTGTTCATGTGAACTATTCTAACAATGTTTTTTAAAAACTTTTTATTACATATACTGTGTGTGTGTGTATATATATATATATATATATTTATATATATAAGACCACTGCCTTGCTAAAGAAGCTGAGGGTAAAGGTGATGGACTGGCCAAACATGTCTCCAGACCTAAACCCTATAGAACATCTGTGGGGCATCCTCAAACGGAAGGTGGGGGAGCGCAAGGTCTCTAACATTCACCAGCTCTGTCATTTTATCATGGAGGAGTGGAAGAGGACTCCAGTGGCAACCTGTGAAGCTCTGGTGAACTAAATGCCCAAGAGGGTTAAGGCAGCGCTGGAATATAATGGTGGCAACACAAAATATTCACACTTTGGGCCCAATTTGCACATTTACACTTAGGGGTGTACTCACTTTTGTTGCCAAGGTTTAGACACTAATGGCTGTGTGTTGAGTTATTTTGAGGTGACAGCATATTTACACTGTTATACAGGCTGTACACTCACTACTTTACATTGTAGCAGAGTGTCATTTCTTCAGTGTTGTCACATGAGAAGATAATAAAATATTTACAAAAATGTGAGGGGTGTACTCACTTTTGTGAGATACTGTATATATATATATATATATATATATATATAATATCCACCAGATAGCTGTTGTCTTATGACCTCTAAAAAGCCACTGAAAATAGAGTTCCCACAACTCTTAAAAGTACATTTTGGTAAATGGAATGATATCCATTTTGAGGCAGAAAAACAATATAGCTTATATTTCTAATTAAACTGTAATTTTGACATATGCCAATCAATAAACCTCTGAAATATATATATACAGTTCTGCTTGCTGATTACTGTGTGATTGGCAAGCTGAGAGATCAAAGTGTGAACAATAGGAGGCAAATAGTCTCCCTGTACCCAAATAACATAATATCGGCTATACGTGTAATCTATTAGATAATATAAGCAACATATGCACATTAACATAAGACCAATTTGACGAAGATTATAGCTATATAATTGTTAATATGTCTACTGAGAAGAGGATGAAACACGTCTCAGGTTCTACACTAGTTTTTACTTTATATTACATTGCATAAAACAGTTAAAAGTAATGTACTTGGCAATGTTGCTTTGGGCATTTACTGTTCCACTGAATACTTACAAAATGTACTTTTTTCATAAGGTGTCTTTTTATAACTGTGTTAGTGCTGGGTACCCTCCAGGAACACTTTTTAACTTTAATTTTTTGCTTCTACTTTTCCTTCTCTCTTATGGAATTATGCATTAGATACAACATTGAAAAGTATACAACCAGTATACCCTGTAACTATAATAAAGATTATCACAAAAATAACAAAATTACAAAACTGAACTAAAAACCACAAAATGAACTGAGTCAAAAATAATTAGAATGGGGATGTTAATACAGTATTCGTTTGGGATTTTTTTTAATAGAAATATACAGATCTATACATAATTTTTAGGAAAATATAAGTAATGTATTAACATATTAAAATATGACATCAGGACCTAGAACCACTCATAAAGAAATAAGTTAATGTTGTCAGTCACATCCGGTCTGGTATGGATCCTTTTAGAAAGAAGCAGTTTAAAAAAAAAAGGGCAAGGTACAGATTCAATTATACACTACAGACTTAGTGATTCTTTTCACTGATTTGTGACTAATATATACATGATATTTGCCATTATACAACATATTTGTGGTTATTTCTAAAACCAAAAAAAAATGGGTTAGGGTCACCTTGGCAACCAATAAATAGTCCAGGAAGAACATGACAGCAATATGGTAATAAATAGAGCAACTGGAGAAACTCCTGTGGGAAAACCTATTTCTGAGTCTAGGTTTCCACCAGTGTATACATCACAAGCACTGTGACATACACGTCATATAACCACGTATGACATCAAAACCACTTGCAATGTTTCAGGAAGTGGAAAATGATGTCAATGTGGAGGAAGTTATGGTTTCTTCCCACTTTGATCACTTTTAGTTCTATTTATCGCTTCCGCAGGTGTGATTTGTAATATTTAATCTCAAAGTTTGCACCCGTCAGGCATGTATCTCGCAGCCTGTCACTCCAGTGCATCTGAAAAGAGGGGGCGTGGATATGCCAATTTTCCCCATGTTGGCATCACACCTGACAGCCCTATAAAAACCTTAGAATCCCTTATGCCGGTGTTCAGGTATTCAGATACTCTATGTGAGGTCCTGAGTCTCTCTCCTGCTGTCTACTTTACCATAAATCCTGTGTTCTTGGCTTCTGACTCTGCCTGAATTTTCCTTGTCTGCCTCATAACTATTGATATCGGACGGTAACCTGGATTATTCTTTTTGCCTGCCACTTGAATTTTTGGATTAAGACCTGGATTATTCTGTTTGCTTGCCACCTGCCTCTAACCTTTGGGATTGTGGCGCAGATTATTTCTAGTGTCTCTTTGAACTGTGTGTTGGCGACCCTACCTGTGTATCAATAGCTGTGTTCTCCTGCATATTGGGGTCCTAAAATAGGGCCTTCTCAAGGTTTGTTACAGAACTAGAGTTGCTCTTAATAAATTATCCTTTATTGTATCCCCATTATCATATTTTAATAAATCATGTACGTACCAAAAATATGTAGTTATGGTTATTTGGTTAATTAAATTTGACAAGAACAAAGAATGCAAATAGATGAAGATGCAAACAGTTGTATTTGTGCTTTTGGCCAAGCAAAGACACCTTTATATAGTAAGTAAATACTTCCCTTACAAAGAGGAAAATGCAATCTAAAACACACTTAATGACTAATATATTTTGTCTTATTTCATATAATATTACATAAATTTAATAAATAAATGGATAGGAAAATAAAAGTACAATTGTTGTAGCATTATATCCCTGATAAGTCATCACTTAAGATAAAATAAATAAATAATTTTAATTTCAATTAATATGATTCTTTTCTCTGTTTGGTACTATTGTTCCCTATGGAAATAAATAATGCATTGAAAGCTTGTTATGCATTACTTATGCTTAATTCATATGGGTAAAATGATAAGGGGTTGGTGTTAGTATCATCAGTTCCACAGTCGCAGAAATTACATGTTTTATATATATATATAGATTAATGCCTGTGTTTAAAGATTTCAAGATATTTACTAATAGCCCTGCCATCTATTTTGTGATTATGTCTGTTCCTATTATTATTCTCGTGTTTATTAGATTTTATAATCTAGTTTTTCTCCTACTTATTGTACATATTTTCTAAGCAAGCTTCTTACTTATATATAACTATAATTTAATGTCGGTTACACATTTTGCTTTTGTATCATTGAATCATTGTGACTTCTGCAACCTGGAAGTTAAGATAACAGATAATTACTCTAACATGATAAAGACATGATTGCTCAGTTGGGTCACACTAACTACTCAGTTCCACTAAATTTATAATTCAGTAAGGACGCTTTTTTCATAAGCAACAAAGCCCCATTGTTGCAACATATAATGTGCCGAGGATAACTTAAAAATACACCAATCACAATATAAGGAAAAGGCATATTTATTAAACATTCCATAGAGAGATCTACATCTCTCAACACACCCATACATTTTATAATGCCACATAACTTGCTTAATAAATGTGTAATATAAAACATTACAAACGTAACACAGAAAGCTAAATGGTACTTTAAAACAGCTTTCATATGCGAAATGGTAAAAGAAAAGGCACAGCCACAATAAATAAGATAATACCCACATTATTTACGTTACGGCATACACTAATATATGTATTTAAATCTCAAGGAAAACACACGTTTTTATGTTTCAGTGGGATTAGCTATAATAAACTCTGTAGCAAAATTAATCACCACATTTTTTTTTCTCAACGATTAGACCATCCAATGATTAATCCTCACCCAATGCCAATACTTGACGAGCTAGTAAAAGAACTAGCAAAGCCAGATTTATCTCTACATTGCGCCTTACAAAAGACTACTTGTGGATACCACTAATAATGTATGCCAGAGAGAAAGGGGGCATTCGTTACCACTGATTGCCTTTTGGCATCTATTGTGCCTCAGCAACTTCCCCGAGGCTAAGAATAAGATCCCAATACCTCATTCACAATACGATTCTGCATATTTAAACTATGTCATTATTTACAGTCTAGATTGGAACTCTCATCACCAAAAAGGGAAAGTATTATTAGTATTTAGAAAGGCTTAAATAATGAAAGAAATCCACCTCTGTATCAATATGTCACAGAGTAAAAAAAAAAAACTGGACTGGAGGAAGTAATCTATTCATTTTAGCCACCACAAGGCATAAAGAAATATAAAACAGAACAAAGAAAAAAGAAAACAGCACATTTCACCTATTTAACCATAAACCGGCCAGGTAGCAGGTTCCAAGTCAAAAATATAACACAAAAGTGTATAGTTTTTAAAATGTCACGCTTACAAACCCAGGTACTAAATTGGAACTGGGGCAGCTGAGCAAATGGGGTCAGGAGTAAATCCACTGGTCACAGGGAAAAACACATTTTCCTTTCTCCTTTTTAACCACTATTGATTATATTCCCTATTAAAAGAATCAATCGTGTAACCTATAAAGTGACCACATACATAATTACAGTATTTTTCTTCATCCTTCAGAGGGAATGTGTGTAATTAAAACTGTATATACGTTATTATAATTTTCTGATTTATTTAAGTGTCCACGTGAGAAAATCATTTAGCTAAAAGGGCATAAACGCGTTCACAAATAAGTACATTTTCTGGGTCATTTTAAAAAGTTACATTCCAAAATGTAGAAATGTGACAATACATATATGAATATTTATCATCCTAGGCAATACATTGTTAAGTGAATGTTTAATGATACATATGAAGTCTTGCTGAAAGATAAAAAAGAATTTGCCATAGTTAAAAAAAACCCCTTTTCCTCTTAGAAATAATGACAACCAGGCACAATAGTTTTTATTAAACTTTTGTAGAGTTGAAAATGATAAAAAGATTTTTTTGACACTTTCTTATACTTTCTGAATGCTGCATCTAAAATAAATATCGAAAAATAAGTAGTCCTCCTGTTTTCTAAGTATTTAACAAGTTAAATAAGCTATTAGATGGCTGGATGTACACAGTTACTATGTCAGGAATGAATAATTCAGATGAACTAACAGGTATGAAACAAAACTAGCTACATCCAGATCATCCATTACGGAATCCAGCACTGACATTCATCTATTACTAGCATTATTAAAGACAGAGAGATTTGGGTCTCAAAGAGGGCAGGGGCAGATCCAGAGTCTCAACTCAGGAGTAACGCTAATGCACACACACCCAGCCAATAACACACAGACACTCACACTGACATACGCACCCAGACACTCACACTGACATACGCACCCAGACACTCATACTAATATACTTAGACACTCATACTACCACACACACTTGGACACTGATACTAACACAACCACTAAGAATAACACACACAGACACTCACATTGACACACATACATTCACATTAACATACACACCAAAACACTCACAATAACATACCAAAATACATGCAGACAATAACCTATCCAAAAACATCCACACACTATGATACTCAGAAACACACACAAACTGATATATCTAGAAACACACACTAACATACCATGAAACACACACATATACACACACCAACATACGTAGACACCTACACACTGCCATATCCAAGCAAACACTTACACTAACATATCCAGATACACACACTTGCATACCCAGACACACACTTACACTAAAATACCCAAACTCATACCCACAATAACCTACCCATACAAACACATGCACTATAATTAGAAACACACACACACTAGTATACCGAGAAACACCCACACTAACTTACTCAGACACACACGCATACACACCAACATACGTAGACGCCTACACACCTGGACATATCCAGACAAATACGCTAACATACCCATACATACACAATAACATACCCAGACACACACACCAACATATCCAACAAATCCAATAAATATTACTCAATTACTGTGGAAAGCCTTTTTGTCTTAAGTACAGGTTGCAATTGCCCCCCTAGACACTTAGTAAGCCGGTATTTGATATATATGGCATTGGGAAGAAAAAATTTTCCAGTTACCTCAATGAATTACAGAAGCATGTTCTTTTTTTTCCTAGCTCATTGACAATAAACACACCAGAATTGCTCCATTCTGTAATGTATTTTCTGTATCTAACATACACACCCATAAATTCACACTAACATACGCCCCCTGGTGATGTCACCTCCTGACCAAAACCCCAGGAACATTTAAAAGGAGATTGTGCCTGCTGATCTGTGATTGGTGTTCTGTGTCTTCAGTACCTAGCGTTTCCCTTAATGTTACTACCTGTTTTTGACCATGGATTATTTAACCATTATGCTGCCTCTCTGGTGTCCCTGACAGTGAATTGTCTATCGTTTACTGCTCTCTGGTGTCCTAGACCTTGGATTGTTTAACCGATTACTTCCTCGCTACGATCCCTGTCCAAAATCGGGTGATTTTGGGATTCCTTCCCTGCGTATTGGGTTCCTGTTTAGAACGTCTTAACACTAACATATGCATAGAAGAAATATTTTGCCAGTTATGTCAGCAAACATCGGAGGCTTGTTCTAGATTTCAACAAGCAAGTGAGGTCAACAAGTAAGGAAAAATAAACACACCAGAGTGGCTCAATTCCGTAGTGTGTTTTCTATATCTAATACAAAACAATCTGTGAAAAATATATATTTTCAGAAATCCCTGCAAATATTTAATAATACAATTAATTTAGTAAGTCAGGTAAAAAAGCATGTTGACAATGCACAACAAAGACATCAAGAAACAAAACATATATGACTATTGATATTGAGGTGTCCACAGGCATGAATTGAGGGTTAAATGATATCTCAATTAAAGCAAAAATTCATCAAACAATCTTCTTCTTGGGGGAAAACATGTGTTTGTTCTTCATTACTTTACTTTATATGAAAGTGATGCCAATATTACTATGTGTGTCCCATGCTTTATTTTATTATAAATTACCCCACTATGGAAGGGATGATGTTATATACTTGGCACCTTCTCGCCCCATGGTTTATTTTATTAGCCCCCTCACTGCACTTAAGGGGGTGGAAGAGGAGGCAGTTATATGCCCCTTTAACTTAATAAGGGGTCCTGGGGACTCTGATTTTGTTAGTCCTACATTTCTTTTTCGTTGTTATATTTTATATGACAAAATGATTTCTATTTTTCTTTTCTGTATTATTGTTTTCAATTTTCTGTTCCTCTTAAAGGTGTTTTTCTGCTTGAACAACGCATGCATTGCAATCTCTAGTATGTTAAGCAAATAAACCATAGCAGATTTGTCATTTTTAGAAACTTTTAAGTAGCTTTTTACAGTTTCCATGGCAACAACATCTCATTCTTTGCTTTTGTGTTACATGACAAACAAGTGATGTTGACCAAAAATATGACTGAGGCAAAATTTTACATACTTAAATAATTATTTCTGCAGAGAGTTGGGGTATTACCAATGCAAATGATATTTTATACGGTGCATTAAGTTAAAGGAGCTCCATATAGGGCGCCTCTTCAAATATCCCCAGATAAGCTTGCATCACGTAGAGAGAAGTAAAAAAAAAAGCTGTCATTTTTGCTCTTTAATGCTCCGTGTCTCTTAAAAAGGGTGTCTAAAAGTTTATTCAAAAACTACACATTACTTGCAAGAGTCCTGTCATTCCTCCAGACCCCCCCTAATGTATTACATCACAACAGACGGACCACCAGCAGTCACTCCCACCTGCCATTTAATGCATTTAATATGAAAGATTTACATTTACATAGTGATGGGCAGTGACTGTAATCAAGTAAGGTGTTCTGTGTTCATTGGTGTGATGAGAGTTATTAAAAGAGCTTAAAGCTAAATGTTCTCAACAAGAAAATACAGCAAAGAGGCATGTCATTTTAAAAAGAGGATGCATTCCATATTAGTATATCATATAAATAAAAAAGGAATGTTTGGATAAAATGTCTATATGGAACAGCATCTTTAAAGTGAAGGCTCTACCCTGCAAATACTGCCAGCTAGGTAAGCTAGGTAAGGTTACCCTAATGGAATTCTGTTAGTCACTCTTTGCCTCTTGTGTGCATATATATATAACAGCCCATATCTGTATCCCCCTCCAGCAAACTTTGCCCCAGACCATTATCATTCCTCTACTTTATAGCAGGCACGGAAAAGGTGGGCTTTCAGAGAGCTTTTGAAAGTTATGTACAAGGGAGAAAGTTTGATGAGATGGGAAAAGGAATCCCACAGAAGGGGTGCAGCACTGATGAAATCCTGAATACAGTAGTGAGAAGAGGTAATGATGGTAGAGGGCAGTTAGGGCAGCTATAATGTGCAAAAAAACATAAAAACATTGGGCATTTCTAAACTCAGGACAAATATTTTAATCTATTTAGCAGTTTTTTTTCATTAGCTTTTGCAGATGAGTAAAAGATCTTTCAAATACAAATCATATTTTTTAATAGTTAATTAAATATGATAAAAATAATTGTATCTAAAGAAATCTCTACTTGTCTTGAAAATATATAATGGGTGTGGCTGGACTAATTGAGAAAGAAGAATGTGTAAATGTTGGTCTAGTATCTGATAGGGTTGCAGTGGAAGCCCCCAGAGTACATAGGGATGTGTACAAGAGAAGAGATTTATTCCTACCTTGGTATTCTAAAAGGACATGGTGTGTGCATGTATGAGGGGCTTCTGGCCTGGGGTGCCATTTGGTCAAGAAATATCTTGCACTGTGTCCTTCTAAATATGTATATGCGTTTGAGTGATTAGTGCTTGTTATTTTGGTTATTGCCCTGGTAATTAAATAATTTTGTTATCTATATTGGGGGGGGGGGATATGTACTCTGTGACTTTTGTCATGTGCAAGAATGTTGAAGACAAATGCAAATAAAAATATTATTGCTGTAATTGTATTATCTTATACTGGAATAGTATTTAGTCAGTTTATAAATGTGTGATTGATTACAGTATTGAGAAATAACACAGAAAAGGTCATGAATGCAGCCAATATACCACCATGCTTTATTATGCACAATAAACATTTTATCACTGCCACCTCTTTACAATCATATGAAATAACCTGTAAATCCTATTGTTATGTGCATAAAAAGCTATTCTTTAGATTTTCCAGATCTGTTTTAAGAGAGAACAGAAGAATAAATGACCAGTAGCTAGTGCAATGATGTGGCATGGAAAATAGACAAAAAGACCCTTGTATACGCATCTATGGATGATCAAAATGAGATAGGGGAAAATTGTAAAGGCCAACAGTAAAACTTTTAAAGCCATATCAACCAGGCATGTGACATAGGTTCATACAGGCTTGCCTTCAATATTATTGATTCACTATACCTCTGCAACTTAATATACTATATGTGTATGCTGTTCATGTAGATTACTAGTTATCATGTAACTGTTGGTAGCAAGAGAAAAATTGAGGGGACTGAATTCTTGTCACCATCAGTGTATTGTTTAATATAAGGAAAAGCAAAATCATTATATTTAATAATTCATCAAAGTTTGGCTAGTATTTGTTAACCTGCTTATCATTTTTCATTACCGTCACCATTGCAGGAATCCAAAATCCATTATTACCATGGTGCATCTGTTAAGCTTTCTTTATTAAAAGAGCTGCAGGCTACATGCTGGTCATACATTTAGTCTATAAAGATTTAGGTGGCATACAAATATAAGCTGGATCGTTAAAATAAGATTTAATATGTACATTCACTAGTTAATTGTGAAACTATAAAGATAATATGGGTTCTGCCATAAACCACCACCTTTTTGTAATATTCAAAGTGGTACATCCTGTGAATTTTATATTACACATATAAGTCCTTTGTACTATGTGATAATAGTTGCTTTTATTTCTTGTACAATTACTACCCCTCAATGTCTCTTAAGAAGACTTCTAGTGAAGTAGGTCCTTGTAGCCGAGGTGTAGCACCACCCTTATACAACAGACGAATGTTGAAAAAGCATACACGATCAACTGTCACTTTAGTCCTTTTTACAGGGGTGACCTTGTGTTGCTGGCATCTGGGCAAATAATTTATTTTTTGCCCTCCCAGGCCCTTGCCACATCCTCCTGAAAAACTTGACACAGACTAACACGAATAATACCAGCACTAACTTGTTGTAGCACACATGCACACTAACACCATACATTAATACGCTAACATTATATGCTATGACACACACACTAACTCTAATGCTTCACACTTACACACACTTACTCTAACACCCATATCCAGAGCAACTCATGCTCTCTGTTACCACTACTGCTGGGTCATGGGATATCTTCTTATGTGTCCCCACTGAGCTATCCACTGCTTTTTTATAACCTTTCTTATAGGATTTGAGACCATTGCAGTCTTGTGATGGTTTTATATAAAAAATAATAATAAAAAAGGTTTTCTTTGTCATTGTTCCTGCTGGATGACGAAAACTTTCAGTTTATTATGAGACACTATGTGGAACGTCAGGTTTTTTTTGTACAATGGCTTCTGCATTCTTATGCAAGTTGGCTTCAGTACAGAACTTCCTGGTAATTCTCTGCCTAAGGGCAATCTATTATCAACATTTATATAAATTATTTACACTGGAACATGGTTTTAAATGGTAGGCAATTTGCAGATTTAACGTACCCTTGTTGCTGAGTTTGTAATTCTTATCTCCCTAGCCTTGTTCAATACATTGTTGTACACATTGTTCATAAATAGTAATATCAAATGAATATTGCCCATTTTTCACATGTTGAAAGTTTGTTCCTGAAGGCATTTGCCCAGCTCCACCAAATATATATTCATATATATATATATATTCATATATATATATATATATATATATATATATATATATATCGTGCAAATTTATATTATGTCTTTCAAACCTAGATAACTGTAAGTAGAAATGCAACCCAATGATAAAAGCTCAAAAACAGAACTTTTACAATAAACTATAGAAGTTTCAAAATGGAACGCCATCAAAACCACTAAGATATATGTCTGATGTGAAGTGAAGCAAGATTTAATAGATAATAAAGAAAGCCTTTCATCTTTTATACGATTGGCCTTCAAAAAATTGAAAAGAATAAGGCTCACAACCAAGCGGTCTTTTAACAAAGCTTGGCAACATCACTCCTGGCATCCAGTCTCAAAGAGGTTAACAAAAACGACAGCAGTCCTGATGACATTAAATTACTTCCTTACACGACACGACTTTAGAAGCAACGGAGTTTCTTAGTGTAATTGAAATTGCATACCCTCAATTTTAGACCCTATTCCAGAAATCACATCTTTGCCTAAGCAATTTCAAAACTTTGCAGAACAATATTTCCAAACATTTCATGTTATTTGTATCTCTTGACATGACATTGCTTTTAGTGTTCTAAGAAATACCCTATTAATATTTTTTTAAAAAAAATCACATTAAGAGGCCATTATATAAAACTGCTATAAAGACTGAATAATCCAAATAGAATAGTTGATTATTGTTATAAACAACAAATAAATAATTGCACAAAAAAGTAACAGTAAAACCATGCCCTGATTGTTCATTTGTAGGAGAACACAACATTTCTATAGCAGTTTATTGAATTGCAGGTGCAATTATTTGCCAATTTATTTACTTGTTACCACATCAACCATTTTTGCCACAACACAAATATATTCCCTCTATTGCTGGCCAACACATGTAAAGTGCTGTCGTGCAGTAGGTATGAATTATAAATCACAGAAGGGAATAATTTGCTTTTATGTGTGCTGTCAACAACCTCTACAATGTATGGGTGCGCTGGGGAAAATGGCTGGTGTATTAAATGTGGCCACCCTGCTCAAAAGTTAGTCCAATAAACTTGATTGTTTAGCTCAATTAACATAGCAGCAAGCAGTCATTCAATTTTTAAATATATGCTACCCAGGCGTACTCTAAAACTAAATGTGTCTCAATATTTAGGTATGAACCTCATTCATAAAAACACCAAATTTTAAAGAAGTAACCCTCTGGTCCATTGAGTCTGCCCATTTTTCTGAATGTAAGTACTGCAATTTCAACCTGTCAGCACTCCCACTGGGTATTTTATTATGCTTCCACCCCCATCCCACTGAGCACAGGGAGGGATGTGAGTGTGGTGTAGGGGAGCTCTACACCACCCCATCATATGGAGGGTGAGGAAAGAGGGAGTAGTGTTGCCCTTACTGGTAAACAGGGGGTTAGGAGACTCCATTTATTTTTAATTTATGTTATATACATTTAATTTAAACAATACTTTTTATTGCTTAACGTGGAGAAGGGTGTTTATTATTCAATTTTACAAATTGCAGATGGGTACTTTTTCTGCAGCATCCAAAATGTAAAGTTGCATGCCCTTGCAAACCACTCATGCATTAGTGCCAGGCTCACCTACAGTGGGGCAAAAAAGTATTTAGTCAGCCACCAATTGTGCAAGTTCTCCCACTTACAAAGATGAGAGAGGCCTGTAATGTTCACCATAGGTACACTTCAACTATGAGAGACAGAATGGGGGGAAAGAATACAGGAAATCTGTCATCTTTTCTGTCATCTATATCTTTTCTGTATAGCATATATCCTGGTATAAGTACATCCCAATCATGTTGTTAATTGTACCAGGTCTCAGTAACCACCACTAAATGCACATTATCATTTGTTAAACCCAGTAGGTTATTATATAAAGACAGGATTAGAAAAAAACAATAATTATACTTTAATAAAGAATTGATTGAAATACAGAATACAGAGGATTTATGTTAATGGACCATTGTCCAGTTAGACAAATGTTTGGTGTGGGGTCTTCCCAAGGGTTTCTACTTGGTCCCATTATTTTTACTTTAATTTTATTAATGCTCTGTAACAGGCACTGAAAACAACATCTCGATATATATAAAGATAACAGAATAATGTAAGGTAATTGGCATGGGATGGAAAGCAGACAGGAATGTAGAGGCTTTTGTCCTTTTATGATGGCCACATTATAGCCATTTCTATTAGTTATTTAAGTATAGTCTAAATTGCTGAAACAACATACAGTACAACAGTTGTAGAAAGAAACATCAATTAAGTTTATTCAAACATCAAGAATGTTGGAAAGCATTTATGAAACATATTTTCATATTTGAGCAGTGTATCATAATTGCCTTTGGCATTGAGGTGGCTTACCAAGATTGGCAAGAGGTTGGCATATCAAACAAAGGTTTGGCATGAAGTTCCAATGTATCTTCTATATGAATAGCCTCTAGTGAAATAGTTTTAACTAAAAAAAAGTCATTTTTTTTTAAAATGTCTCTTGAGCATATTGTTTTGTCTGTAGAACTTATTAAAAAAAAACTAAAACTTTTGTGTAGATCATTGAATCAGATCAGTTTAAAAGCATATTTGCCTCAAATATATGCATAGAAAAAAATAAATATATATGAATATGATATGTCAAAATGTACCTTATACAGCACAAATTCAATGAGGAGAAGAGTCATATATTTAACAAATTATATTTCCCGTCAGATTACTCACTATTGTGCTTGACTACTAAAACAGCAAACTGAAGAACTGACCGTGCAGAAAATGAGACAGCTTACCTGCTAGGTCTCATATGCTGTGCTGTCTCATTCCTTCTTGGAAAGATGCAGTCTTGCGTGCAGAGCCGGCCTTAGGCGTTGTACCGCCCTGTGCGGACTACTCCTCTGGCGCCCCCCCTCACTACCCCCCCTCTGCCCCTTCAAACTACCCCTCCCCTCTGCCCCTTCAAACTACCCCCCCTGCCCCTTCAAACTAACCCCCCCTGCCTCTTCAGGCTACCCCCCCTCTGCCCCTTCAAACTAAACCCCCCCCTTACCTTGTTGCCGGAGTCCTGCGGTGAGAGCGGGAGGCATCCGTCTTCTCGCTCTGCAGCGGTGCCGGCACCGCGACGGAGTCACGGAGAGTAAGGGGCGCCGAGCGGTTGCTGAGAACTTCACGAGCAACCGCTCGGCGCCCCTGCCCGGGACTTAGATTAAAGCATCGGTTTTTTGTTTTGTTTCTTTTTAAACTTTATTTAACATGAATGATGTTAAATAAAGTTAAAACAAAAACAAAAAAACCCGATGTTTTAAGTTAAGTCCCGGGCAGGCGCCCCTGCTACCGTGGCGCCCTGTGCGGTCGCACAGGTCGCACACCCCTAAGGCCGGCCCTGCTTGCGTGTAATTTGTTGCATATGTTCTGTTGTGACGTCATGTCAGTGTATTTATCTCTGGGCTGTCAATGTGCCTTTGTGCATTGAATGCACTTCACTTCAGTTATTTTTTGTCTACCAGATCCTGGCTTTGTCATCAAACTATGCCCTGTCCCTTTTGTCAGTTTGTCTAAGACTCCAGAACCTCAGCTTCCAAGTCCTGAAAGACCAAGAGTACCCAGGGGCTCCTCCTCTGAAAAAAGGAGCTGTTGTTAGTGAAGATCCAGATTTAGTTGTGTAGTTCATCAAATATACAAATATACAATGTAATTATATCCATAGGACTTTTGTGCAGTGCTTCCTGACTAGAGGTGGGCAAATACTTTCACCGACCTAGGAAAACTATTGCTTTCTGTCCCTTACCGATGTATCAGTGGCTGAATTTGCACCATTGCTTGTGTCCGTATTGTTGTGACATAAAGGAAGCAAGGAAAATCAAATTACCTGTGCTCAAATCCAAACATACCGTATTTCCCCATATATAAGACGCACCTGTTTAAAGACAGGGTGCGTCTTAGACAGTGGTTGTAGATCCCCCCCCCACTTACCTCTGTGTTGCTCAACAGCATCTCTTGTTCTGTCGAGGAGACACAGGAATCCAGTGGAGTCACATGAATGTACATCACATCACATGACTCCGCTCCATTCCTGCTCCCCTGGGCGTGACAAGAGAAGTTCACTCAGAGTTCGAGCAACGCAGAGGGAAACAAAGTCTGCAAGCGGCACCGGAAGATCTGCAGTTCAGGTGAGGGTGGGGGAGGGTGTATGAGTCTGCATGAATGAGGGAATGAATGAATATGTGTGTGTGATAGCATGCATGTGCAAGTAGGGGTGCAGGGCACAGAGAGGCTAAAAGTGATGTGCATGTGTTGGCTGTTTGTGCATGATAGTAGTGTGGTTGCTTTATTAAATATACATGATTGCTAACAGCAATCACACTCCTATCATGCCCAGGCATACCCAGATTCCAGCACAGCTAACATCACACTCATCCTGAAACGTGGGCATGATAGAAGTGTAATTTTCGGGCCCCAAAATTAAGATGCGTCTTATACATGGGGAAATACGGTATACATAATATGTATATATTAGACATGTGCAAATGGGCCAAAAACTATTCGGGTTCGTTTTTAGCCCATTTGTTTTCAAGCAATGAATTCCATTTCCTGGCCATTTGTTTTGGATAATAATCGGGGTGGTTTTTAGGTTAAAAAATGAAAAATTTGTTGTCCGACACCCACATTCACTCTCGCTCTCTCACACTCTCACTAATTCTCTCATACTCTTATTTACTCTTTCTCTCATGCTCCCCTGAATGCTTCCACTTCCATGTCTCGCAGCTCCGCTTCTTCTCTAGCATCTTGTTCATCTTCTTTTTCTTCTCTCTACTGTACTGTATCTACCTTCTTTATCTGCAGCTCCGCGGACATGACCTCCTGGTGATTTTCCGCAAAAATGGCAGACCTTACGGAGTTTCCTCCAATCGAGGAAGAGGATGTCACCGGATTGCAGAAGTACAAGGGAGGTTATCTTCAGGCAAGATGGCAGAGCTTCCGAGCACACCCTCTTCCCAAATCCCCAGTCGGGAAAGGGGATGTCACTGGAACCTCTACCATTTTTGCAGACGTTCAAGGGAAGTTATCTTTGAGTAAAATGGTGAAACTTCTGGGCACGCCCTCTCACCTGATCCTGCAAGTTTTTCAGGAGGTCATGTCTGCAGGGATGCTGCCAAAGAAAGAAGGCAGATGTAAAAAGAACAAATAGATAAAGAGGATGCTAAAGAAGAAGCGGAGCTGAGAGACACAGTACCAGTCACCCAGGGGCGTACCTAGAGTATTTGGCACCCGGGGCGGATCCTGTAAGTGGCACCCCCCCCCCCAAATGTAAAGACATCTACAAAATTATGTTGGCAAGAATATTTATTGCACCAATTTGTAAACTGTATGTCAACTGTAAACAACAAGAAATCTGAAAAAATAAATTAATAACTTATAAGTAAAATAAACACGTTTAAATAACATTTACTGAACATATAATAGTGCTTTCTTTAAAAACCCTCCAAAAAAAACGGCGTCCACATTGCCCACATAGAACCTGACCAGCACCCAAATTACACACACATAGGACGTGCCATATTTGCCCCCAAACAGCCCAGCATGAGTCAGCATTGTTCCCAAACAGCTGAGTGTACGCCATCTTTGTCCCATAAACACGCTACCTGTGCCATCTTTGTCCCATAAACACCCTGCCTGTGCCATTTTTGTCCCATAAACACCTTGCTTATACCATCTTTGCCTTTTTGACAAATCAACTATACACTTTTACAGTCACTCACTAATTCACTTTCATTCACACAATTCATTCACACAAATTATTTACACATATCCATTGATGCATTCTCACAAATTCATTAATTCTCTCACTCATTCACACAATTCATCCACACATTAATCCATTCATTTTCGCTCTCTCATTCTGACTCTTTATTTCAATATTCTTGCTACCCTCCTTTCTCCCTATCTACCCATTCTCACCCCCTTCTGCCCTATCTACCCCTTCTCACTCCCTTCTCCATACCTACCCCTTATCCCCCCCATCTCACTCCTTTCTCCCTATCTACCCCCTCCTAACTATCTACCCTCTCCCCCCTTTGAAGTTCACTTACCTTTCAGGAGTCCTGCGGTGGGGGTGCAAGGCCTCTTTCTCCCAGCTCTGCCACTGTATGGAACAGCATGGTAAGTGTGGATTGGTAAATGTGGATTGGTAAATGTGTGAGAGTGATGGGAGTTATGATGTACTTTAGAGCATAATTATATAATGAAAAAGACATTGGAAATGGTACAGCATAACACCCATCACTCTCACACATTTACCAATCCACACTTACCAATCCACACTTACCATTCCAGATGCCACACATACCAATCCACACATACCAATACACAGATTCCACACATACCAATCCACACTTACCAATCCACACATACCAATCCACACATACCAATCCACAGATTCCACACTTGCCAATCCACAATTACCAATCCACACATTCCACACATACCAATCCACACATTCCACACATACCAATCCACATTTACCAATCCACACATACCAATCCACAGATTCCACACATACCAATCCACACTTACCAATCCAGATTCCACACATACCAATCCACAGATTCCACACATACCAATCCACAGATTCCACACATACCAATCCACACATACCAATCCACAGATTCCACACATACCAATCCACACATACCAATCCACTCTCACTGACTGATTTCCTACCTTTCCTCTTTTCTTCTTACAGCAGTCAGCTCCTTTTCTTTCTCTTCGCTCCTCTTCTTCTGTCTTCTTCCGGGTTCAGAGGGCACGGACGGCGGTGGGCGCGGCTTCAGTGTTGTGCGCCGGGATCTGCCAACAAACCCCGGCGTACAGCAGCAGTTGCCGCGCAGATCGCGAGGGAGCGGTATTGGAGGTCTTTAACAGACCTCCGGCTCCCTTGCGTGATTTTAAGCCGGTTCCACCGGCTTAAAATCACGCAAGGGAGCCGGAGGTCTGTTAAAGACCTCCGATACCGCTCCATTGCGAGCCTTCTCCTCCATCGGCGGACATTGCTGTGCGTCTCTGGAGGGGTGCCGGGTGCCGGCAAGTTGGCACCCGGCACCCCTCCAGAGACGGACAGCAGGGGGGTGCCAACTTGCCGGCTTGCCGGCACCCGGCACCCCTCCAGAGACGGACAGCCTGTCCGTCTCTGGAGGGGTGCCGGGTGCCGGCAAGTTGGCACCCCCCTGATGAGCGGCACCCGGTGCGGACCGCCCCCCCCGCCCCCCGCTAGGTACGCTACTGCAGTCACCAGAGAAGGTAGGTAGACAAAGAGAGAAAAAGAGAATGAGAGTGTAAGAGAACATTAATTAGAGTGTGAGAAAGTGGGAGTAAATGAACCCATGAAATTCCATCAAAACTTCAGAGCATTTTGTTTCGTTTTTGTTGGGGGTTTTCACTCTCCATTCGATAGGTTGAATTAGTGGCTGTGCACTCTTTTTTAGTACTCTTGCCCCTAGTATTAAAATTTGCCAGGGTTTCCCAAAGCATCCAATAAGAAATCTTATTTTTAGTTTTTTTTTGTTCACCAGGTTAAAACAATTAAAGCTTTCCCATTACTAATGCTTCATATGATTTTTAATGATGTTTGGTAATTCACAGCCTAAGATATTCAGTATGTGTTTGGTGTCACCATGGGTTGTTGGGTACATTGAATTTTTAAAAAAACTAATGAACTAACGTGCCTTCTAAGTTGACTGCCTTGACTTCAAATGAAATAAAACTAAAAATCCCTACCCCTGCAGGACCGTTGGGTCAGTAGCAAATCCTTACTTGTTAACATTTAAGGTTTCCATACCAAATTGCCATATTCTGGTTCCATACAATTTACACAATTTAATTCTGAAGTAAATATAAAGCATGTGGGCACATATTTTGTTTCATTCTGGAGAGGCTTGACCATTGTTGAATATCCAACTGGGTTATTAACTCATTCTTATTTTACACATTCTTTTACTCATCAAATACCAGCAAGTAAAATATTTCAGAACCAATTTACTAATTTCTGTAAAGTACACATATGCTAAAGTATCATTTATCAAAATCTGCAATCTTTCTGTACACATTATTAACTGGCGGAATGCACTACCAGATCTGTAACACTGTAAATTTCCATGACAATTAGATCTGCAATATGTTGATTGAGAAGTTTATTACATTTGATACAGCTGGGGAAACAGAAAATGTTTAACATGTGTCTAGACATATTTCTGTGCAACTTTATACAGATTCCTCAAAAAATAAATAAAATAAAGTTTTTATGACTAGTAGCACCCTCAACTGTGGGCCAAATTATTTATTTGTATCTTCATACATGAGTTCATTTATACATGCTGTATTTGCTGTTTATATTAATTTGTATTTTAATTAATTTTATTATAGAGTATAATGTTTTTTTTAAAGAAAAGCATGTAGTAGTAAATAATAAAGTCAATTTTTCTAAATAGAGTTCTACTGGACAAATTGTCCTTTAATGCTAGATATTAGAAGCAGCAATAATATAACTGCAAGTAAGTAAAACTAGCATTTTTAGATAGGATCTGAACAGATATGTTTGCTATGAACATTATTGTTTATTACAATTGCCAATATTATGGAAATAGATGTTTTCGATAGCCAAGTAATCGTCAGATGAAATCCCAAACTGCCAGATTGGAAAAAAATGGTAGATTGAGGGGATTTCTGGGAATTAGCAATGCTTTCTGAAAAAAAAAAAAAAAAGCTTCATTTATTTGAAACCTCTGCAGCTGCAAGGCTAGAATACACTCTGTAAAATCAATGCACTTTTGTCAATTTAGTCTGTTGTCTGATACAGAAAAAACAAAAGTATAGGAAGAGCTGGGAGTTTCCACATGCATGTTAATAAGATGCTTTGATAGGCATATTACATATCTATGTAGAAATGTATCAATTAAAACTCATTTTATTTATTAATGTTCATACTTTTCATTTTGATTGTATTTTGTTAAGTTTCTTAACAATTGCAATACAAATAAACTATATGAACAGTCATGTGAAAAAGAAAGTACACCCTCATTGAAATATATGGTTTTACATATCAGGACATAATAACAATCATCTCTTCCTTAGCAGGTCTAAAAAAATAGGCAAATACTACTTTAGATGAACCACAACACATGACAAAATGGAGAATCCACGTGTGAAAAACTTACACCCATACTGCTTCCATAGGAATTAAGATGCTAAGTAATTGTTCTTAACAACTGTAATAAATGTGTACCACAACAAATGATATATTACACTGTGTCATGCTTTATTCAACAAAAGGTAAAGCCAAAATGGAGAAGTCATGTGTGAAAAACAAATTACACCTTATGATTCAATAGCTCATAGAACCAACTTTAGCAGGAATTACTTGAAGTAATGTTTATCTGTATGACTTTATCAAACTTATTGTACAGGAATTGTGGCCCAATCTCCTTTGCTTTGAAGCGTTGCTTCAGTTCATTGAGTTTTACAGGCATATATATATATATATAGTATCTAAAGATCTGAACACATACCTCAACATAGATCACAACATATGTGAATTACATTAAATAAATTGTGGATTTCATTTAACTTTATTATCTACTTTACAAAATAAAGTTTGAGTTCTGCAAAATGATGCCCTTGAGTGTTTCTGGTAATTGTCATATGGAGTTAATATTGGTAATCAAATATGAAGCTATTTGGCCACTCGATAAGAAATCAAGCTGCATAGGAATATGTCTAGACACATGTTAAACATTTTCTTTTCTCCCAGCTGTATCAAATTTAATAAACTTCTCAATCAACATATTGCAGATCTAATTGTCATGGAAATTTATGTATTACAGATCTGGTGGAGAATTCCTTGACTCAATAATGGGAGAAAAATAATGATGATAGATTTTGTTAAAATGCACTTTAGCATATGTGTACTTTGCAACTATTGATAACATCTAATGTAAAACTATAAGGTGTTAGATTACATAATTTCATGGAACACTAAGATTTTTATTTGTTTACCATCTTTACAGCGCCACAATGCAGGCTAGTGCTCCTTTCACCTAAAGTGTTATGCAAGTCCCAGGACTTTCCTTTCAACTATTTTCTTAACTGTTTATCAGTAGTTTGGTTTCAAGTTTTAAAATACGCACTTGAGTATTCAGCCTCTTGTCTCTGTTTTGCTGATATTGTTTCTTGGATCAGTGCTGTATAGTGGGGCAAAAAAGTATTTAGTCAGCCACCAAAAGTTCTCCCACATACAAAGATGAGAGAGGCCTGTAATTTTCACCATAGGTACACTTCAACTATGAGACTCAAAAAAAAAAAAATAGATGAAACAAGATGTTTTTGAAAAGCAGATACAAGTAAAATTAAATGAGAGCATATGGTTTAATATTCTGTTACACCAAGTATTAAATTTGTAAAAGTATTTGCACATTTGCATAACTGAAAAGTATACTGCTCATAATTAATGGGGTTATTCAACAACAGTATCCATCCATTTAATATCGTCACTGCTCTGTTCCATAGTCAAATGAGCACAGTCATTATTTTTTATTATTCTTTTGTTTACTATTGATCTCCTTTTTCAAATGCTGAACTCACTTGCAGTTATTTCAATGTACAAATTGCAAATCCGTTAGTTGCCATTGTTTGGTCCCAAGAGACAATTTATTGTAGTCTATTCAACAACAGAGCAAAATGATTAGGAAAGAATCTACTATAATTCCCTCCATAATTCCCACATCGAATGTACGCTATTATTGTGCTCTATACAACATCCCTACATCATAGATGATGTGGCTTTCAGATAGATTGAAGTTAAAATTGTCAGTGTATGCTAAAAGAACATTACCGCTAATGAATGTACACTTTTGTACAGTCAATCTACTTAATGATGTCATTTAACTGCAGCATTTGCATTGATCTGAAAAAAAAAAACATTTAAAATTATGGAATAACGGTATCCCAGAAGAATCTGATAATGTCCCAGTTTATGTAGATTTAAATATACTAAACTTATGCAGATTTAAGGTGTGTATATATATATATATATATATATATATACATACACTATATGGGCAAAAGTATTGGGACACCAATGACCATTACACCAACATGGATTTTTATGCCACTGCATTCTTATTACATATACATTAATATGTAGGTTGCAGCTATAGCAAATTCAACTTTTCTAGGAAGGCTTTCCACAAGATTTGAGGATGTTTCTGTGAAAATTTTTGCCCATTCATCCAGTTGAGCATTTGTGAGGTCACATGTTGGATAAGAAAGCCTTGTTCAAATCTCCATTCAAATTCTTCCACACCAAACTCATCCAACAATGTCTTAATGGACCTTGCTTTGTGCACTGGGGCACAATCATGCTGGAATAGAAGAGCCTTTCCCAAACTATTTCTTTCCTTTAGTACATTTTTCCATGCTTAGAACCAATAGCTTGTCTACTAACATATAATCCAAATAAGAATATGTACAACGCACTGTAGAGTTACCGTATTTCCCCACGTATAAGATGCTCCCTTGTATAGGACGCACCTTCATTTTGGGGGCCAACATTTTAAAACAATATATTACATAAAGTTGTTGTACTGGCTGCCTGGACATGATATGGGTGTGAATGGTTAGCAATCGCACTCCTATCATGCTCAGGCAGCCAGTACATGCACATCACTTTCAGCCTCCCTGTGCCCCCTCCCTGTGCCCCCTACACATGGATCCATGCTAACACACACACATTCATTCATTCATTTACTCCCTCACCTTACCTAAACTGCAGATCTTCTGGTGCGGCTCGCAGACTTCCATGGGGGTCGCTGCTTCCCTTTGCGTTGCTCGAGCAAGAACTGAGCGGAGTCATGTGATGCTATGTGCATTCACGTGACTCCACTGGGTTCCTGTGTCGCCGCGACGGATCAAGAGATGCTGCTGAGCAAATCAGGTAAGCAGCAGGTCCCCTTTATAATAAATGAGTAGCCTCTCTCTCTTTAAGATGC
Source organism: Spea bombifrons (assembly GCF_027358695.1). Lineage (NCBI taxonomy): Eukaryota > Metazoa > Chordata > Amphibia > Anura > Pelobatidae > Spea > Spea bombifrons. The sequence goes on along the minus strand of NC_071091.1, from coordinate 80,928,388 downwards.
TTGGTACTCCATGTACTGTAGATAGAGCTTGAAACAAGCAGGTTAGCCAATTTGTCAGCCTGTTCCAGTCGAACTAGAGTCCCATAAGGATGAAGCCCAGATAGGGTCTAATTTTATATTAAGACCAGCACATAGGAGCAGCAATCTATTGAGAACAGCGGCAGCTTTTTGTAGGTATGTTTTCACAAATGTGTATTGATGTTTCAGAAATGCATTAACATTATAACTGTGTAGTCTATATTACTGGAGGTGCATACCTTGGTGATGCATCTGCCATTTGCGTTTCAGACAATTTTGTGAGCTGACACTACTCATACAGATAATATTATTTGCAATTTTTATTTCTGGACATCTTCCAGAGCCCCATGTCAAGTTTCAGTGGAGTTGAGGTCAAATATACTTAAATATAAGAGGAAAATACCATGTAGAATGTCTTCATGGTTTATTAAAATGAAAAAATGCAGCAGTACAGTAGTAGATGATGTAGCAATGTCTTTAGGTGTCAAACCATAAAAGATTTGCCCCAGTCTCACAACATTATGTTAGAATACTGCAGGGCAAACCAGGGCTGCTATTAGAAGTTTTGGGGCCCCCTACAGAACAAATTGTCTGCTCCATATCCCCCAATGACTTCCTCTCCCCAGATGACCCCCTTCACACCACCAGGATTTTCTCTTCTACTTATGTTTTTTGGTGGCAAGGATGGAGCAGGCAAGCTGTTTGGGGGTACTGACAAGCTTTTTGGGCTCAAATATGGCACAGACAATTCCTTTGGGGGTATTGACAAGCCATTTGGGTGCAAAGATGGAGCAGACAAGCCAGTTGGGGGCACTGACAAGCTCTTTGGACACAAAGATGGTGCAGACAAGCCATTTGTCGACAAGACATCATCAATGCAGCGCAGAAGACTAGCGACTCCTCTATCAGTGAAGGCTAAAGTGACCACATTTTATTTCTGCCATTCAAGTACACAGTATGGAGTGGATGAGATTATATAATATAATATTATATTATATTATATATATATGCACATTGATATATTTATGATGGCTCTAGCAACTTATAGGTGAAACCGAGGTCTGTCAAGTTATGCTTCTGTGTGAATTACCACCCGGCATTCATTCATGGCTTCTTTAAAACTTGCTAACACATGATAATGTACTGCGAGCCATTTGGATAGAGCACAGTGAAACCATTATTTATTATATTCTGTAAAACCATTCCCCATGAGTCTAATCAGTATTGTTAAACCCTATTAACTTTTAATATCTGATCATGTAGATAAATTACACTTGTTTCACTAACATAAGAATCCTCTTGTACATAAGCTTTGCTCAATATTTGTGTTTATACTCTCACAAGTTTTGATTTAGTCCTGATTGATAACTAAACTCATTAAAGTCATATATTCTAATTATCTCAGTTAATCAAAACAGCAATTCAATTTATCTGTATTCACTGAGTTTTTAAAATGTCATGCTTAAGATTTATTTTAAGAATGATGAAAACAGATTAGAAGCACTCTATCCATGGAATATTGTATTTATATCAACACAGAAACTTGGTATATATATATATAAAAAAATATGAAATTAAGAAAATGTATTCAACAAGAAGCAACCAAATGTTATCCTTGTCAATATTCTGCTCTTATACATTGGGAAAAATATTGCAACAATATAAGGATTATATAGAGTCAACATCACATCATTTCTGGATAAAATAATTGGTTGGAGTGAGGCATTAAGTTACAGAGTGTCCAGATAAAGCATGTGCCCTATTTGTTTTGCTGCATACACAATGGTTATAACCATGAAACCAGACAATGACAGTGTTTGGTATACATGGGAACGTCTATTGGTTGTCCCTCTTTTGTTGAGTGGCTATGTAGCCACGTGTATGAGTGCGGCTAGCACTAGACCGCTTTTAGCGGGAGGGAAACTTCCAGGGGGATAAGTGGTGGGAAGTAGGCAGGGCATGACCACATGAAGCTCTTCTGCCCAGAGGAAAAAAAAACTGACATGAAGACCCCGGGAAGCAGAGTTCCCAGGTACTTCATGCAAATGGCTTGGTGACCTGCCATGTACTCCATACCTGTTCACTATTTTCCATATGGAGATGTTACCAGGTTCCAATGATTTCTTGCCGATTTCAATTTGTCTAACAGGGGGCATGGTTCACATCAGCTAATGCTTCTTGAAAATAGAAAACAAAACATTTACTTCTGTCAAAGTAGCTCAAAAACACAACTTCAGTCCAGTACAGTCCAGTTTCACTGATTGGACTCCAGGTTTACTAACTCCTAGCTTTTGTTAAAGTAGTAAGTACTAGGGATTTACATGCTTTTTCCACACTGTGAATGTTTGAATGTATTCAATATAGATATTATTAGTTAAACAGATTATGTTTGCTCAGTATTATAATTTCAATGAAGATCATATCATAATTAAAGACAAATTTATACATAATTGCTGGTAATTATAAATCCTTCACTTACATTTATTTGCCACTGTACAGATACTGTATAAACATACAAATATAGTTATATAACAGTTATCAATATAGCTCCAGAGTGTTCTGCGGAAGGGCTGTGTGGGAACGGTGTGTTTGGGGAAAACAAATCTCCTGGCAAAGTGATTCCAACCATCTCAAAATGCAGAGTACTTCAGTAATAGTGGAGGTGAGAGGGAGAAAGACTAGAGGATTTATTCTTCCCACGTGCCCTATATTGCTCCAATCATTTCCGTTCCCAACCTTTCCCACATTGCATTATTTTTTTTCCTCTCTCTTACATGGTTAGATGAAAGGTAGGTGGAAGAGGTTGTGCCTGTGGTATGTACGAAAGCTCCACTCTGTTACACAAGCACTCTGTGTTTCAAGATAGCTGGCGGTGGTGCCCTGAAGAGGAGAAAAGAATGTCTGAATAGGAGAAAATGGCACAGAAGAAGTTGTCAGTGAAGATTCTCTCTGAGAGTAATTAAGATAGAGAAAAAAGCAACAAATTGCCTTTCCGAAAAAAAGAAAACCTTCGATGAAAGGAAATGAAAAATTTCATATGAACCAAAGGACAGGAAATAAAATCAAACATTTAATTAAACATAAAACCAATCATTTTTGGTCCATGTGCATATGTATAAAAATGATATACATCAAAATAATCCTGCCTTGCAATACATTAAATCATTATTATTTTGAATTTTTTTTACTGAGCGGGTGGTAGATAAATGGAGAAGCATTCCATCAGAAGTGGTAGAGGCTAATAAAATGAGGAAATTTAAGTATACATGGAATAGGAATAAAACAATCCTGAATAAAAGACAAGACTCAAGGTGCATCTGTCTGCTGGGAGTACTTTCACAAAAGGGCAGAGCAACGGAGTGCCCCAAAGTGACAGCCTCTCTCATATTCCTCCAATCGGGGGAGAGGGTATGCGGAGAGCCTCTACCCTTTTATGGAAGGCCAGGTTAAGGGAGAAAATAGTTGGAGAAGTGGACCAAGGAAGAGAACTTAAGAAAGAGAATACAAGAACAGGTAAGAAGAGGGGCTGCAAAAAAGAAGAGAGGGATATGGAAGCAGTTGGAGGAGATGTTAGGGAGACATTGAGAGAGAGCTTGGGAGAGAGTAGGAGGCAGCCTGAGTATAAGAGAGTATAAGAGAGCATGAGTAAGAGAGAGAGTAAAAAAACAAAGAAATTCAAAGGAAAATTCTATGCTCTCTAAATTTCATTCTTGTTTCATTGTAGTCAATCTTCATTTTTAAACATTCAAATGCACAATTCTTATATTTATATTTGCTGCAAATTAGTGTATTAGTCTTGTTGTCAGTGAACTACTGCTTCTTGTACTACTACTTAGTAGATGGGTGAGCCTAAATATTCCTGGACATCCATTATTTGGTGAAAAAGACCCATAGGATTAGTATTTTTATCAGTGTCTGAGATTTCATAAGTATATTTTACATTACAGTACTCTGGAATTTAATGAATATGTTTTCCTTTCATACTTTTATATTTAACTTTGACACCTTGATATCAAGTCTCAATTGTAAGATGTACGGAATATTTTATTGTCATTAACATCTAATAACATAGATTAGATCATTAGATCATTAGATCATTTAGTTGAGCTTAAATGGGTTTGCTGTCTTGAACTGTGATAAGAATGTGGCATATCTTATCTTAAAAATAATTAAAATCTGCTACTCTGAACTGCGAATTCATATTATATTTCACATTTCGTTCTGTTTCATCCTAAAGTGATATTGTGTTGCCTTCATGATGGGTGACGTTCTAAATTGTATGCGAATAATCTTCCAGAAGGGTATACAAATATTTGTTTACCATTCAAGACTCAAAGGGTTAATACACAAAGTGGAACATTGAGAAATTGTCCTTATTCACAAAAAAATATTCAGATTTATTTAAATAGTTAACAAAACAACCATAGCAATGAAAGCATTGGCACACACACACACACACACACATACATATATATAATTATTTATTAATTAGTGTTATCTCATATACACTATATGGACATCTGACTATTACATTGACAGGGACAGTCAAATTAATCTGCATATCAGTTCAACCCATTGTATAGTGCTACGGAATATTATTACAAATCACAAAGCTATAGCTAGGCAGCACAACATACCAGATATATGATGTATAAAAGCAAAAGTGAAATACAAGTATGCTTCCTAGTTTAGCTCCAGAACATGATGTTATTGGCAAAATCTACAGGGAGAAATCCAAGTTTACGTGTGCTACATGATATGTTGGTTATAAATGTTTTATGTTCCCATTCTTGTGTTGAATGCACTGATAAGAACTAAAAGTACCCAATATTCCAAGTCTCTAAAGTTAAGAAGACACTAAGCAAAAATATAGAATACTCGAAAAAATCAAACTAAATAGCCAATATAAACGATAAATAACTGAAATGTCAGAATTTTATGTTTATTTAAAAGATTCAATGGTGAGAATTTCAACGATAGTAAAGTTTTACTCCACAAAAATCCTTGATCTCTCATCTAAGCAGGATGCTTTTCTATCCAGGGATATTATACATTTTTATTTATATATCAACATTATATTCATCAGTACTGTATAATGGGATATGTGCTTGTTCTTGTGCCAGATGTTACTCTCATTATTATTATATCTCACTAAATGTTGTTGTTTTGCTTTTTTGAATTGACAATTGTTCATCACCGATCCACCACAACAACCAGTAGTCTGCTTAAGCTATACAAGATGCATTTGGGCTTCTATCACAATATTGATATCAAGTAATTAGTTGTTGCCCTAGATTGTTTATTTTGCAGAGTAGTCTTTGATTTAGTATGGACCCTGTTCGTAATCCACAGATTCTGACATTTAATTAAAAGGTTCTTTTCTGGAAAGTAGAAATATTAAAAACCCTTTATGTAAGATATGTTAAAGGAAGCACTGATTAACTTGTCTTGTAATGTTTAACCTTAATAACTAGTCTTGTAGAAGTCCACCTTTATTGTCATTGGGTAAGACAGGAGCAACAGTATTTCCGCCATTACCATATAGACATGAAATGAATTTAGAATAGGAATAACACATTTTCCCAAACAAATTCATTAGGGCTCAGTTATAGGTCCTATCTAATAGGACCTTCTCCCCATAGAAGTCACTGCCTCTAGCCTACCATGTCTACGTAGCATCTGAGCAACTTGGCCTCGGAGGACCAGGGATTGAGTCCCCCTGGCAAAAGGCAGGGCAAGGTACACCTCGGAGCGACCTTTGCCTGGGGAGACTAATGGCTTCAACATCAGGAGTTAAAGGTTAGTAAGAGCGACTCTTTTGGTCGCCGCCAGGGGTCTCATCTGGCATCAACCAATGAAGAGCAGCTTTACTGTGTTAACTCCGTATTAACCCCTGCTAGAAAACCAGCAGAAAACAAAGACAAAAACGAACACAAAGAACGTACACGAATATTCGCACCCAAAACGGGAGATGAACACAAAGACTTGGTTAGCGCCCAAGTCTAGTAATTTTCAGAAAAATCTGAATCTCTTATACTTTTGCATGTAACTAAATAATGTGATCACCCAAGTGAATCTTGACTTGGATGAATGGACCTGATATTGTGCATGAGCTGTTCTGTTCAATCTTCAAGAGACACATACACCATATCATAACAGTGTTATATGATTTTTTGTGCTTTACTGACAAAACCCAGGGTTTTGCGAACATGTACATAGTGAATGAACAATACAATCACCAAAGTTTATGTGCAATACATTCAGCTTTTTCTAAACTTTATCAAATAAATATGCCTTAAGCAAAAGTGTACTGAAATCGACTTCTATTTTCTATTGATTTTTTGTTGTTGCAGCCTACGACTTATTAAAGATGCACAGCGGTTTCATAAGATGAACTAGTTTTTCATTTTTTTTTTAACTTTTCATGCAGAAGCTAGAGCTAGAAATAAACACAATTTTATGATTATCTCTGAGATAATTATACTACTCAGTGGATTGGGACAGTTGGCATTTGAGATTTTTTACATGAATCCTAGTGCATTGATAATTTAGAAACGACTATAAAAGTTAGAAATTAAAAAAGTGGATGGAAAATACTTTGTTTCAAACTGAACAAAAAAAGATTGTTGTCACATAGATGAAAAATATAAAAATTGCTTATTTTTTTGTGAATATTGCAAAATAACCTTAACTGCAATCAATAGCAAGTCTTTTGAAAGCATGGGATGTGTTTTTTTATGAAATACAATGCCCTCTACCAATCTTGGCACCCTTTGTAAATATGAGCAAAGAATGCTGTAAAAAAAATGTTTTTATTGTTATACCCTTTTGTCACATCCCTGTGTCCCGACGCCAGTGCAGGGTGCTTGGGGGTTTCTCCTCGGGGACCTGCTGCCAGCAGGCGAGTGACTGCTCACCAACGCTATTAGCAATCACACTCCTATCATGCCAAGTCAGCCAGTACATGCTGGAATCTGGGTATGCCTGGGCATGATAGGAGTGGGATTGCTGTTAGTAATCATATATATTTAACATAGCAATGAGACTCCTATCATGCACAAGCAGCCAATACATGCATATAACCTACAGCCACCCTGTGCCCCGCCCACCCACTTACATATCCATGCTATCACATGCACATTCATTCATCACAAACATCACAAACACGCTTACCTGAACTGCAGATCTTCCAGTACCGCTCGCAGACTTACGCAGGAGTGCTGTCTCCATCTGCGTTGCGCGCAGAACTTCTCTTGACCTGCCCAGGGGAACAGGAACGAAGCAGAGTCACGTGAGATAATGCGTATTCACGTGACTCCGCTGTGTTCCTGCTTCCCCTCGACGGAGCAAGAGACGCTGCTGAGCAACACAGAGGGAAGTGGCAGGGCCCCTGCGGATGATTATTTTCGGTGGGGTTTTTTTTTGATTCGGCATTTTGGCAAATTAACCCTGTATTAATATGCATTTTAAAGCTAAAAGGCCGTATTTTCTCTCACTGCAGAAAAAAAAACGTGGACACCCCTGGTTTAGGCAAATAGGTGATCATAACATTTAACGGGCATAAGTATAGATGTCTAACACAAAAAGACTTTACTCAGAATTTGATGAGGGTGAACCTTTTGTTTTCATTCTTTATAGCTGAGACAATTGCAGTGCTGAGACCATTGAAACCAAATGTATTCTATTGTATAAATTTATATATATATTTTTTTTCATACAAACTTTATTTTTAATGAACATTGATTATACGAATCAACTAACATAAGGGTGATCTCTGATGAAAACAAAATTGTTGCCATGTGTAGCTGCTGGCATTACAAGCCATTTAGGCACCAATTAATTAATGGTTTATTTTGGTGCAGAACATTTACTGTTGTAGGGTGAAGAAATTGTTGTCTACTACTGTAACTTATTACAGTTACTGCAGACATCTTACCCCTGTTCCTATGTTTTGTTGAATTAGACAGTTGCCCATTTATGCTACTAGCCAAACCTGTAATTTGTGGACAAGATTTTTTTTATTATCTTTCTATCAAATTAACTATTATTTTTCATTGATAAATACATATTGGTGACAATAAATATCGGTGACAATATAATATATATAATACATAATGTTGGGGAAATTCAGTCCTGCTACACAGGGCTGCATGTTCCTATCATCTGCCAGTGTCTGCCAGCCCAGGCCTAGTTCCCTACTAGTACTGCTGCTGCTGCTGAACCTCTTTGACTGGCCTCTGGGGAAACCTTTTTTTTTATTTTTTAATAATATTGTGATGGAAATTCAGTCCTGCTCCACAGGGCTGCATGTGCCTATTATCTGCCAGTGTCTGCCTGCAAATGTCCTGTGCCCTACTACTACTGCTGCACCGATTTGACCGTCATTACTCTGGGGGAGCCTTTTTGTTAAATTCCTATAATATTGGGGAAATTCAGTCCTGCGCGGGGCTGCATGTCCTTATCATCTGCCAGTGTCTGCCAGTGTCAATCATGCTAACACTATATACTAACATACACAGACTCTCTAATACTCACTCACATGTGCATGGCAATACCAAATACTAGAAGACACAATACTGCTAACAATATAAATTAAATGCCAACACTCTAACACCATACAGCAACAAATGCATAACATACCATCATACAGATGGTATACAGATACAAACCTTCAAGCTAAGATTATACTCTCTAATACACATGCTAACCCCACGCAGTAAAACACTTACTCTACCACCATACATATGGTGTATAGTCTCCAACTGCATATTCTAACATACAAACTTACACATCCACATCCACTATCCACTTACACATACATACATACATACATACATACATACACACACATATATATACATACTCTCTCTCACTTATCGTTGCAACCGAGTGCAAGCTACCGCCCTACTACTGCTAATTTATGTAAAACATGTGAACCTGCTGGGCATTATGTATATGTAATATAAGCAATATGTTCCTTTTCCCAGTGCTCAAAAAAATCAGGAAAGGAAACTGGCATAGCAAAACACACACGAAGATCTGTTGCTCAAATCCTACATTTTCCAGCTGACTATACTTATTATACTGATGTAATAGTGCTAATGGAAATAACATATATTAAAACTTGTCATACCACCCTTTTTTTAATCTGGTTTATTCTAACTGTTTAAGAAGGGTGGCTTGAACAGAAGCTAAAGAAGGCCATCACAGGAAACGACAACTATCTGCCACAGACCTGAACTTCACAGAAGTAGGAAAGTCAATAAAATCAAATATTTGCAATACATTAGTTTTTATTAAAAAATGTAATTGTGCTACAAGCTTTCAAGGCTTTTCTTTAAGTGATCAAATATCAGTTGACCATAAAGCAAGTTAAAAGAGTTGGTAAACTTTTTCTGTGTTGTCTAACTACATAATTCCAGCAGAACAATTCTGTTTTTGTATCGAAAATGTAATTTGAGGCACAGTGTTACCCTGTCGTGTGTTGGGAATCACATTTTAAGCTGTCATCTCAAACAGAGTACTTTGAAGCACTTTTGATGCTTTATTGATTCATTTGTCTTGCTATGGAGCCAGGTGTGAGCTGAATGCAAAACCGCTTTACTGCCTTTGTGAAGGATGGAATCTCCTTGCTGTTTGTGTTTGTTATTTGGTGCGCAATTGTAGCTTATTCTTTTAGTTATTTCTCTTTGGGTATTTTATATGCCTACTCAAGCGATTAAGAATGTCCCACGATTTTAAAGTCACATTTCTTTAAAAATAGTAATATGGACCGGAGGTAGCAGTCTTGTACATAGACAAACATGTTAAATTATTACCAAACATCTTGGGTTTACTAAGCATTTGGTTTTGTCTATTTTAGGTCTTTATTTTAAATATATTAAATCAAATATGTTATTTTGTAGAATCAATGCAATTAAACAAGTAATTAAATTATGTGTTAAATATTTAACATATGCTAGTCAGATTGCTGGCTATCACTTCAATGCAGCATAGTGACTATAGTTGCCAATGGCATTTTCCTTACAATGGTGTTCAATATTATTTTCCCTCCCATCCTTTACTATCTCTGAAACATGTTTAGTATCTAATTTATTATACCAACTCAAGTCAATAATTTACTTAATAACAAACATATTATAATTGTTATTATTTAATGATTTATATAGTACCATCATGTTTCACAGTGCTGTACAATGGGTAAACAGGACATAGCAATTTGGACTTACAGAAACAAAGGGTATGGAGGACCCTGCTCAAAAAAGCTTACAATCTAGAAGATAACAAACTTTACTCTGCCTCCTTCTAATTATTTCCTTCCATAATAAAGCAAATCAAGCCAATCACCATTTAAGTATTTAGTTTTTAGAGGCGTAAACATATACAATAAAATATCTAAAACTAAATGTATGTTGGCCATAGGTATAGTAAAATCAAATCTGGATATTACCGTATTGGCTCGAATATAGGCCGCACTTTTTTCCCCCACTTTAAGTCTTTAAAGTGGGGGTGCGGCCTATATTCGGGGTTTAGCGCCCGACGCCCGGGACATGCAGTCCCGGGCGCCGGGCAGGCAGCGGGGTTAGGATACAGATCCCCCGCAGCGGTGCAGGGGACCTGCATCCTACTCCCCGATACGCTCAGACAGCCTCCCCTGCCAGCACTTCCCACGGGGGGGGTGCCAGCACGGGAGGTTGTCTAAGCGAATCGTGCGGACCGTCCGCACGATGCGTTTTACCTCTGCCCACCCCCGACTTACCGGAGCAGACTCCCGGGTGTCTTGCGGGGCCGGCGGGAGACATCTACGCAATATGCGTATGCAACTTCCGGTACCGGCACCGGAAGTTGCATACGCGTATTGCGTAGACGTCCCCCGCCGGCCCCGCAAGACACCCGGGAGGAGGGGGGGGGGCAGAGGAGGACAGTGGCAGCATATCTCGGGGGGGGAGGAGGACAGTGGTAGCATATCGGGGGGGAGGAGGAGGACAGTGGTAGCATATCGGGGGGGGCAGTGGTAGCATATCGGGGGGAGGAGGAGGACAGTGGTAGCATATCGGGGGGGGAGGAGGACAGTGGTAGCATATCTCGGGGAGGGAGGACAGTGGCAGCATATCTCGGGGAGGGAGGACAGTGGCAGCATATCTCGGGGGGGGAGGAGGACAGTGGCAGCATTTCTCGGAGGGGGAGGACAGTGGTAGCATATCTCGGGGGGGGGGACAGAGTGGCAGCATGTTTTTTTTGGTGCTTTTTTAAAGAAAAAAACTTTTTCTTTAAAAAAGCACCAAACTTTTAGGGTGCGGCCTATATACGGGGGCGGCCTTTATCCGAGCCAATACGGTACATGGATTAACCTAGAGAACCTAGAGCCCCACTACAGAATTATCACAGGTTTCTTATTTCTGATAAAAATATATGGTAGGATGTCAGATATTGGTTCATCTGTTCTGCTTGTTTACTCTATTATTCCACTTTCTACCACTAAAATAATACCTTGTTACAAAATACTACTTATTGGTCTAACATTTTTCCTTTAAGATAAACTTACTTCTTGTACTCTTTTTAGCCCCTTTATTTATTTACTTATTTTTCTACAACATATGCATACAGAGATTCTTTAATCTTATGAACATTGCAAGTGAGGGAAAGTCTTTTACTTTGAGGTTAACATTAATTTCCAGATTTTAGTAGGTCAAGGAGTCGACCTTACTAGTCGACCTTACTATCTTAACCACATTAAATTACATCTACTTTGTCATCCATTTAAATTGTGAATAAGATCAAAAGGGTTTAAATATTATTGAAAATACAATGTATTAATACCTTTAATATATATATATATATATATATATATATATATATATATATATATATATATATATATACACAGCTGAATTAGGGGACTATTATAATTACTGTATTATACATATATGCTCTATAAATAAGCTCCAATATGGAGTAAATTGTACTAGACCATTTTACTGGACCACTGCAGAAACAAGGAACTCCCCAACACACAATGTAGACCATAGCTTATACATAACCATTTCCAGATCACAAATGGAGATTGTCTAAAAAAAAAAAACCCACACACATAATAATGTAAAGTCAGTAAATGAATTCTAAATATCCCTCACAATACATACAGTATGTCATTGCCTTACTCACAGGCCTGTTGGCGTTTGTTGTGTGTTCCTACTATTCACATTTTTATTTATATTATGCATTTTCATGAAAAATGGATGAAAAGTTAAATCTTCTTCTGCTAAATGTTACTTCATGCTACTAGGAAAAATACTTATTTTGCCCACAATCCTGGGAACTTCTTAAGGGTGTGCGGAGAAACATCAGTTTCTGAAATTTCTGCTAAATTTCTCACCAGAACCAGAGGCATCTTAATGTGGAAAAAAGTGGAACAGTTTCAAATGAATTCTCTTGACTGCTTAGCCCCTTAGCCTTGTACCCTACAAGACCAAGGCTCTGCCCCCACCCAACAATGACACGGTACAAATTGTGGATAAGGGTATTGGCCACCGCTTTATTAACACAACATAAACCAGCACATGACAATCATTAACAACCTTCCAGCTGCCATGTTCGCCAACAGGCAGATACACCAAACATTACCAAAAGCTCTCATTCTGGCTTACGTCAGCCCCGGCAGAACTCATCCCCCTGAGCGTTCTTGAGGAGATCTTCCAATTAGAAGTGGCTGGCCATGAACTTCCCCTGTGACTAAGAGAAACATAGAAGAAAAACACCAACAGCAACCAGTGACCATTTACAAATTAGCGCTTATAAATCAGGGAGGAGGTGGCAAGCTGTCTGTTGTTCCACACCACGTGCTAGGCTTCTAGAGATGAGTACACCATTGCTTACAGATAGCCATTTCCAGATTACAAAAGGAGATTGTCTGAATAAAAAAACCCATAGAATTAAAGTCAGTAAATTAATGTTAAATATCCCTCATAATATATATGCCATTGCCTTTATCACAGGCATGTTGGTGTTTGTTCTGTGTTCCTACTATTCACATTTTTATTTATATTATGGATTTTCAGGAAAATAGTGTGTCATTCTTTAACCTAATGTTGTTGCTTTCACGTCCTCTAGCTGCTGACATGTTGAATCATTAACCCTGGCATTCACCAGCAGTCATGTCCCCCCTTCCTTACAAGTCCAGGGACCCCTTATTCAACAAAGGAACACTTCAGCCATCATATTCACGTTAATGCATATGATAGATGCATGGTCCCTTAAGTTTCTGTGTTGTCCCCTTTGCAAATCCTGCAGAATACCCTATACACATTTACCCCTTCTCCCTTGCTACTTTCCATGTATGAGATGTGTTTGTCTGAACACCTCTCCTGGCACATGGTATATGTACACCAAAATCAGCTCCAGTGCAGACTTGTAGAAAGCTACTAGCAGTTAACTGTTAAGACTCCCATGCACATGTATTCTTCTTTAGTGGGACTGTCAAGGACAGCAAACCATCCCTTTAAAAAAGAAAGAAAGGATTGCAGACACTTATTGATCTGGGCGCATTATAAAAAGTAAGAATGAGTTCCACTTTTTTTTTTTTTTTTTTTTACCAAGAACACAATGAAAAGTGCTAAGTCTAAGTGCTATATCATTCAGCATAAAATACAGAAACATAAAACCTATAAATCTTTCTGCCCGATTTTTCCTGTTGCAAAAACCACAAAAACCTCATTCGGCCTTTGGTTTTCTGTTCAGAATAGCTTTATGGCTATTCCATATATGAGTAAATGCCATCACTGTATTAACCACTAAAACTTCCAACATCCTCTCAGTTAAGTCTCCTTACTATACAATAGCTATTATAACCAGAGTTTTTTCTGGGGTTTGGTATGGTAATTAGGTAGGTCTCTAGCATCTAAAGTGTGGTATAAAGAGGTTTGCAAACAAATGTATAATATACATCGGAGAAAACATCTGGTCCTGAGGATTTTTGGGCTTTCAATGATCTGATTGTTTGCATCACTTCTTCTGATATAGGAACAGACTGGTGGTGGTAGCAGCCCTTGCCAACAGACCATGTTATAAAAAAAAGAACCTAACCTATTATAATTAAATTAACTGAACCAACAGAGGGGTGTTTGCAAATGTAGTGGTTGCTGAAACAAAAAAACGAAAGCAAATATACATTATTATATTGCCTATGCGGGCTAAGTTAATTATTGGTTAACAAATATTTTGCACACATTTGCCTCCAAGGAATAATTTGCACTGTTTTGCAGACTGTTTAGCAAATAATTTTGCACATTTTTAGCTCTATTTTTTAGGAGAGCTAAAAGGATATTTGCATGTTTATTATCTAGTGTTAATTTGATTTCTGTGTTTTAAATAACTCTTTTTCACTAATTTATTTAAAATGTAGGGTACATAAAAATGGTTACTTTCATACCTATTATTGAGCATTATTTGGACTATACCAATGCTCTCTCAGATGGTCCCAAACCATTGCATGAAATCATGGGCTTCAGTTATATTAAGAACTATGTGTTTTCATATGCATCTTATTTATGTCTAATTTTCTTCTTCAAAAATGTATAAAAACATGATTTGTCCCTATTTTAAACAAAACAAAAAATGTGTCCAGGTCCCCACACATGTACCAAGTGCACAATAATCGCACCAGAAAACATTGGGCTGGTATTCAGTTATTTCCAGGGCTAGTCCTATTTAACCATCGTTGATGTTATATTGGGGCTTATTTCCATATGAAAGCAATTGCTCTAGAAAAAAAACAACCAAGATAAAATAGCTTTTAGAGTGGCCTGAAGGCAGTGACAAAAGAGAAGTGGCAATGCACTGCATTGAAGTTCACCTTTTCATCTTAAGTAAGCATAAAGGTTTGCAGTACCTATCTATATATGTTTTCCTTGTGTTAGAATCCTTGGACCCCTGCTTCCCTTTCATTTCAAACGTGAGCATGCATACTGATGTTACTCACAAACCAAGTGTTTGAGTCATTCTTATGAGGTTTTTAAACTGGACTACTAAGTATTGATTTCATTTTTACCTTTTTATATCGGCGGACGTTCGTGATATCGGATTCATTGAGTCTATCATCAGAAACCTGAATGTAGTTTCTATTTACAAATATGTGCAAGATCTTTGGATGTTTTAGAGTTACTTTGTGCACAAAAAACATCTTTAAGGGTTATTATACATTTGCTTTCTTGAATAAGTTCTGGTTATGGAACCTTAGGATGTTTCTATTTATATTATTCTATTTGGTTTTAAGTACGGTATATTGAATGCTTTGCCTTTTTGTTCATTTCTCAATTCTTAGTTTTGATCCATTATTCTTTATATTGAAATCCTTTTTGTATTGTATTTATTATTTTGGAGGGCTATAATAGCGAAATTCATTATTTATTTATTTTCAACTTCAGTATGTGACATGTTTAGGATTATTATGTCAAAATAAATAAAAGTCACATTCTGTGCATTGAAAAGATCTTACTGTTTTGGTTTTTTATACATTGCTCTTTTTGTTCTTTAAAAAGTTTGGAGCAGAAAACTCACCACAGTTTTATTGCAAATAAATACAGTAATTGTCTCAGGTTTTATTGGATTAATCCTGTAGAGCTATTAAGTCTATCCAATGTTCCCTATTGTGGCTATTCTATCACAAATAATCTAAATTGCTCACACATTATAGATTGTAGGAATAGTGTCTTTGCCTGTGCACCTACTGCTTTAAACATTAGAACCTTTATTGATTCTTGAAATTTCACCTACAGCCCCAGTACTTCTTCCAGCTGGCAAAGTAGTGGTTCCCACTAAAGATTTGCCTCTGGGATGGAAAAATGTTTATGTCATGTAATTCCTGGAAAACTCAAGTGCAGCTCCACAAAGGAAACATAAATTACATGGGTAATTAAATATATTACTTAGCACTTTCTGGAATATTTTGCAGTGTTATCAAAATCTAAATATAATATTACAAATTAACTGTGATATAACATAGAGCACTTTACTGAAGCCAAAATGGCATGCAATTGCAGAATTTCATATTGTCTATCATATACTTATGGGTTAATATTATGTTAAAGTCACAAAGATATAGGACAATTTTATTTTTAGTAAAGTGTTTTAGAATAGCTGTATGTCTGTCAATCATAGAATGTGAAAAATGTTACTTTTATTACTACAAACAATTCCAGTTAGTTGAGGAAGTCAACACAGAGAAGAGAGATTAATATGCGTAAAAAAAAAACCACACAGGTTTGCTAATTTTCAATTTTTTTGTGAATTGCAAATGCGTCTTGTGGAAAATCACTATTCTCCTCCCCTTGGCAACCAGTGGATGTAACCAGTATAAAAAAATAATAAAACAAATGAAGATATTTCATACCCCCTTCAGTGATGTCAAATGATGTGCCGATGCAGAGAAGAGAGAGACCCCCCTCCACTCCAGGACCGACTCAACCACAGCCTCCACAGAACAGAGAGAGACCCCCCTCCACTCCAAGACCGCCTCAGCCACAACCTCCTTGGAGAAGAGGGAGACCCGCCTCCACTCCACAACCGCTCCAGGCTCAGCCTCCGCGGAGAAGAGGGAGAACCCCTCCACTCCAGGACCGACTCAACCACAGCCTCCACGGAGCAGAGAGAGACCCCCCTCCACTCCAAGATCGCCTCAGCCACAACCTCCTCGGAGAAGAGGGAGACCCGCCTCCACTCCACAACCGCTCCAGGCTCAGCCTCCGCGGAGGAGAGGGAGACCCTCCTCCTTGCAGCAGGTTGGTCCACACTCAAGATGGCCGCAGATGGCGCCAAATGGAAATCCAGGTCCCTTTCTTCTGGCTCCTATTTATTCTTCCAATTTCCAAGGCTCATTGCCCTCTGATGGTCACCTATGTTTATAGTGCTAGCCCTCAGTGCGCATTATCTCTGGTTGTCTTCTGTGTTTGACCTCTGCTTGCTTCTCGACTACATTAACTCTCTGGTATCCTGACCTTGGCGTGCTTTCATTAATTCTGATTCCTGGTATCCTGCCCTCAGCTTGCGGACTACGTTTACGCTACCCTTGTGTTCTGCCTGACTCCGGTGTCTCCAACCTTGCTGTGCGTGACAACCTCCAACCAAAAAATAAATAAAAAATAAATGATGACAGTAGATTCTAAAGTGTCTGCTAAATGCTTAGGAATGCGTTTGTTTACACCTGTGCTCCAGCAGCCTCAACTGTATGAAGGTTAATGTCTTGTTGATGCCCTGGCCAACAAAATGAGAAGTTCTTTTTTCACAATTATGCCTGAACTGGCCATCTAGCCCACTGGGCAATTGCCATGTAGACATCTGGCCAATAACACCCGATACTCACACAATCTTCAGCTCCAGTAGAGGTGCTGTAGTCTATGTCTGCCAGCTGGTTGGTCCTGGTCGCACGCTACATGAGCATAAAAAAATAACGTGTAGCTTGTCATATCCAGCTGTTGGCCATACTTATGCCATTAGGTGGCCACCAGCCTTAAAGTTCCAGGTCCATCTTGTAATCCCCAGTCTGGCTCTGATCTTTTATTTGCCATAAAGCCCTATAATCAATAGGATCAAGCCACCCTCAAGTTTAATCAGCATTTGTGTACCAATATAGAAACTACCTTAAATATTTGCAGGCTACCAATGACAAGTGACTAATAGCCACTCAGAAAGGCCTACAACACCATATACCTGCTATTGGAACAGCACCTCATGTTGTCCATATAAAAATAAGCCACATACAGAGAGAGAAAATGTAATAAATAAATAAATAAATTATAAAGACAAAGGAAGATTAGTGGAGTTCTAATGTTTCCCTCACCCCATATATTCATTAGATGATCCTAAAATAGATGGCACTTAAGGAAACATCTCATGCAAAACATTTTATATTATTTAATATTTATATAATTATGTTGAATGAAGAAATATTTAATAAAATCAATAATTTATATATATGTTGTACATATTAAAAGCACATTATACTTTAGGATTTACAGAATTTATAACTATTAACCCCTTAATGACAAAGCCTGTACATGTATGAGCTCAAAATGCATTGTTTTCAAGGGGTTTAGGGATCGCCCACTGTCCTTAAGGGGTTAAGAAGAGCTATAATCTGCAAACAAATATGAAACATATTCTCAAGGGCTGGCAATATGTGTTTAAGAACTCTTGTTAATCTGATCTGAAACAAGTATCTATTAACGTAGTATATTTTATATTTTATACATCCAAATATGGATTTACATTAAGGCAGAATATTTAGAGTTTTTTTTTTTTTTTTTTTTTTTTAAAAAAAAAACTTACTTAAAGTGAAGATTCTTCACCACTAAATTAACGCTAGAGGCACAAATCCGTTTACTTCTATTTAAACAAGCACACATCACATTCGCTAATTCTAAAAAATATGAGAAGATGTGAGAAAATTGACATTTTTCTCCTAAACCTCTTTATATTCTCCATCATATACATGTTACATATCTCTTTTGCATGATATGAATGTGCAGCACTTCTCAGCATAATTAATGCAAAGAGAGATTGTCAGAATCTTAATTTAACTAGTCTATAAGTGACTCAAGTGCCTCTTCCATTTTTTTTCTCTTTTTTCTTTTCTCCTTTTCTTCTTCCCTTTTCTTTTCTTTTTTTTTTTTTTTTTTTTTTTTCTTTTTTTTTTTAACAGACAGACAAACAAAACAAATTCGATTCCATTGTGATCTTCTAATTTTTTATCCAAATTCTACTAGTGATGTTATTTTGAGTATTTTACTAGTATTTCTCTTCTTTCACGGGTCTAGATTGCCTTCGACCACAAATTTTATTCTATCCTCCCAGTATCTGTGAACACTAGAGTTCCAATACGTTTGTATCAGAATTCCTTTTTCCATATTAAGTTGATATATTAATTGAGCTTTTATTTTGGCCCATGGGATTATCTCTGCAGTACGCCAATTTCTAGCGATCACGATTTTTATTGCAGTCAATAGATGTACTAAGAGTTGAATATCTTTTCTTTCATTATTTGGTAAGTTTAAGTGCAGTAACGCTCTTTCCGGAGTTAGTTCCCAGTCTAAGCCAAATTTATTTACTAGCCTATGTGAAACCCTTTGCCACAGATTTTTAATAGGATTGCAGTTCCACCATATATGGTGCATATCTCCTTTTTCTGCGCCACATCTCCAACAATTTGGAAGATTATTGGGGAACATTTTTGCCAAAACAGAGGGAACTAAGTACCAGCGATTCATAAGTTTGAATTGGAGCTCATTTAAATTTAAACAATGTATGCTGTCATATGTTATATTTAATGCTTTACTCCATTCTTTACTGTTTATTGTAATATCTAAGTCTTTCTCCCATTTTGTTATTGCGTGGCAGATATTTTCAGTTCTACATAGCTTAATCAACTTTAACGCTTTTGTTAGTAGTTTCTTATATTGCTCTGTTTCTACCAATTGTTTAAATGCGTTAAGATTTTGAGTATTCCCTTTCTGCCATAAATTTTTTTTAAAAAAGCTTTTTACCCTTAAATATTTAAAACATTCTCCTGTTGGGAGATTAAACTCGATTTGTAGTTGGTGAAAAGTTTTTAAGGTGTCTCTATCGATTAGATCTTGTATCTTGTCTATACCTAACTGTTTCCACATAATTAAATTTAGATTTTCAATCGCTTGTTCCAAAAAGATAATAGGAAGACTAGTTAATATTAGGCCCTCTAAACCCAATTTTGATTTAATCTGATGCCAATTACTTACTATATGATGCAGCGCTAGACTGTTTCCTGTTTTGGTTATCTCAATCGCTTTTCTGGAAGAAATCCAGAACAGATGTTGTAAATCCCCAAGTGGGTTATTATTCAGTAATTCCCCTTTATACCAAGTTTCCTGTATTGCGCTGTTTGCTTGTGTTATAATAGCCTGCACAATTAAAGCCGCTTGTGCATATTCTTTTATCAGGGGAACTCCCAAACCTCCTTGGTTTCTATTTTTTGTAATATCCTGAAATTTTAACCTTGGTTTTTTATTTCCCCATATAAATTTATTAAACAAACGTTGGACTAGTTCTAACCAACTTGTCGGGACTGTGTGGGGGATCATCCTGAAAATGTAAATAAATTTAGGTAAAATATATGCATTAACTACATTTATTCTCCCCCACCATGAGACATATAGCCCTTTCCACTTTTTAAAGGAGAGACTCATATCTCTAATTAGGGGGAGAAGATTAATCTCCATCCAGGATTTAGGTGTAGAATTAATTTTTAAGCCCAGATAAGAGAAACTATCTTTAACCCATTTAAACCCCAATTTCTCAATATATAATCTTTGGCTATAATCTAGATTAGAGGGTAAAGCTACTGATTTGTCGATATTCAACTTGTAGTTCGAGACCCCACTATATTGCTCAATCCAATTGATAATATGTTTTACAGACTTCACTGGGTCTCGGACTGTCAGTAGAACATCGTCTGCATATAACTTGATTTTTTGTATTCCCTCTTTTCCACATCCCTTCACATTTTGGTCTGCCCGAATATCTCTAGCAAGAGGTTCTAGAGACAAAACATATAGCAGAGGAGAGAGTGGGCAGCCCTGTCGCGTCCCATTTTGAAAAGAAAACCAGTTTGATATGATTCCCGGACCTATCACTCTTCCCATAGGTTTAGTATACAGAGCCAATATTGCATGGTATATCCGTCCTCTAAATCCAAAAGCTTTCAAAGTTCCTGCCATAAACCTCCAACTGACCCTATCAAAAGCCTTCTCGGCATCTAATGAGAGGGTCAGTTGCGGGATGTTACTTTTTTCTTTAATATTTTCCTCAAAAATGCCAGCGATTGCTCTTATATGGTTAGTAGCAAGCCGATTCTTAATAAAGCCTACTTGATCTGTATGGATTAGATGAGGAAGTACTACATTCAGTCTATGAGCAAGCACTGCTGCATATATCTTAGCATCTGTATTAAGGAGAGATATCGGTCTGTAGCTGGTAATATCTTCTGGGTTTTTATTAGGTTTTAATATTGGTGTTATGCTCCCTTTCAGAAGTTCTTCCGGAAGGGCTCCTCTATCTATGCTTTCGTTAAATATTCTTACCAGGTAAGGGGACAATTCCTCCAAATATAGTTTATAAAAGTCTGAATCAAAACCATCAGGACCAGGGGATTTTTTTGGTTTTAACTCCCGGATTCTATTTTGGACCTCCTCAAGAGTAATTTTGCAATTTAACTTCGTTAACATTTCTTCCGAAACCTTAGGGAAAGATCTCTTTAGGAAATAGTTTTGAATATCTATATCTGTTGCTCTATCTGATAGATTATACAGATTTTTATAGAAATCATTAAATGCATAGCCTATTTCCATTGGATCCATAAGGGTTCTCCCTTTATATAGTATTTTGGAAATAATTCTTTTTTCTCTTTTCTTTTTTAGTAAATTCGTGAGCATCTTATCTGCTTTATTTCCTTTGTAATATCTTTTGGAGTTTAGTGCCATTAATATTCTATTGGTCTGTTCCATAAGACTTGTGTTTATCTTGGTCTTTATTATATCGATTCTCTCGGTCGTTAATTTGGAAGGGCTCTGCTTATTGGATTTATTTAATTGAAACAGAGTTATGTACAGATCAGATAATTTAGCTTCCATAGTTTTTTTTCTTTGTGCAGCTAACTTAACAAAATGTCCCCTTATTACAGCTTTATACATGCACCATAAATTAGATGGGGACATATTTTCTACATCGTTTTCTTTAAAAAATTGTTGGGTTGTTTCTTTTATGTATTCTATATCTTTATTTTTTCTTATTAAATTATGATTTAATCTCCATTCCGTAGTTATTTTTCTCATTGAGTCTTCTATATCCATTGTTACTAAATTATGATCTGACCACGTAATTTCGTGGATTTTGGTTTTTTTAACTTTTGATAGCAGGCCAATATCTCCAATTATTAAATCTATTCGAGAGTACGCACAGTGAGTTTTAGAAAAACAAGTAAAATCTTTTTCAGTTGTATGCTGTATGCGCCAAATATCATATAAAGTATGTTTACTCAATAAAGACTGGAACCTATTTGCTTGCGAGATAGTGCTTCGTTCTATATTTACACCTTTAAGCGATTTTTTATCCAAAAGGGGGTCCAATACGCAATTAAAGTCTCCCATCCATATTAACGGGCCTTGTTTTATCTTTAAGGTTTTTTCCAAGATTTTTATAAAGTAATTTACAGGAGAGCTATTGGGAGCATATATATTGAGTAGTGTTAATATCATATTGTTTAACTCTACCACAGCTATAATGTATCGACCATCTGGATCTGTTTCAACATATTTGTATTTTACGTCAATATCTTTAGAAAATAGAATTGCTACACCTCTTTTTTTTTTTGTTGTTAAAGAGGCTTCTATAGATGTGGGATAGTTCTGATTTTTTATATTAGTTTTATCTTTTATTCGCCAATGTGTCTCTTGTAGGAGGACAACATTTATTTTTTCCTTCCACAATCTCTGTGAAGCTAGAAGTCTCTTTTGTGGGGAGTTAAGCCCTTGCGTATTAATTGTGCCAAATCTAATCCAGCCCATTAGCGTTTAGGTTCTTAATCTTTCTACTAGACCTCATATAAAACAAAAAAAAAAGAATATTTAGAGTTAATGCACTATGATACATTTTTACTGCCTGTTTCATTTTGGATATTTAGTTTTCCCAGATCTGAGAAAAAGTAAAAACCTAAGCAGGTAAAATAAAGTGTTCATTTGTTTAAGAAAAGATACTAACAAAGGTGTCTTAATACAGCATATTCTGTCTCAAATCAACAATATTCCCATATCATTTAACAACAATCATCAATATAACAGAAAACTGACCATACATCATTACTATTAAAAAGACACATGTTGGGGTTGCTCACTAAAAAAAGTAAAATACTTGGAAGTTTAAATTTCCTCTACCTCATAGTACTCATATAATGATTTACACATATTTTGGAAATGCCCAAAATACTACATAGGAGCAAAAGCCTAAAATATTATTAACAAACTTTAGGAAATATTTAGGCTAGTTAAACTCCCATAGAAATTTTCTAGTTTTAAATAAAACTCGAAATAAGCTTCTCCATCAAACTGCATGTCTCACTTCAAGAACCATAACCAAACAGAGAGGACAGATGGAATACCTTTAAGCACACATTGCAAAATTACACATCCCAATATATACCTAAGGGAAACAAAGAAGAAAATCAAAACCAATGTGACTTACAAGGAAAGTAAGACAGGAAATAAGAAATAGACAAATGGCATTTAAGCATTATACATGAGAGGAGGGATCAGCAGTATCATTTGTGGCATATAAACATGCCAACAAAGCTTACAAAAAGGCAATTAAAATGGCTATATTGGAAAATGAGAAAATAATTGCCAAGGAGAGTAAATCTAATCCCAATCATTTTTTCAAGTATGTAAATGGAAAAAAGTAGAGAATGTTGGCCCTTTATTATCTTAAATGGGAAACTTAGTGAGGACAGAGAGAAAGCTAACATCTTCTGTTTATACCAAGGAAGAACCAATGGTTAATTTTAAGGAACCACTACAGCGAACATGGGATTGGCTGACACAAGAAAAAGTGCAGGCCCCTGGGCCAGATGGTATACACCTAAAGGTACTTAAGGAACTAAGCCTAATTCTGGCCAAACCATTATTACTGATCTTTAGGGATTCTTTCAGTTCAGGCATAGTTCCATTAGATTGGCGCAGTTCAGATGTTATGCCCATACTTAAAAGGGGATCAAAATCTGAATTGGGCAATTACAGGCCAGTAAGCTTAACATCGGTGGTGGGGAAATTATTTGAAGAGTTGCTAAAGGTATACATTCAAGAACATATCTTGATCTAGAACCCAAAGTATAAGTCAAACATGGATTTGTGAAAGACAGGTCTTGTCAAACCAACTTATTAGCATTCTATGAAGAAGTTAGTAAAAATATAGATCTGGACGTGGCCGTAGATGTGACTTATCTGGACTTTGCTAAGGCATTTGATACGGTTCCACATAAAAGGTTACTCTACAACTTAGCAGAAATAGGCTTAGGGGCAAATGTCTGTATTTGGATTGAAAATTGGCAAAAAGATAGAATGAGTTGTTGTGAATGGATGTTTCTCAGACTGTACACGGGTATTAAGTGGAGTGCCTGAGGGGTCTGTTCTGGGTTCTTTTTAATTTGTGTATTAATGATCTCCCAGGCTGCATTGAGAGCCATGTCACAGTTTTTGCTGATGACACAAAATTAGGCAGGTTAATTCAGACTAGTCTTTATATTTATTATTTGCAGGAGGATTTAGACAGAGTTGAGGACTAGACAGACAAGTGGCAGATGAGGTTCAACATAGATAAATGCAAAGTTATGCATTATGGTAAAAAAATAACAATGCAACCTATATTATGAATGGAATATCGCTGGAGAAAATTACCAATGAGAAGGGATGTGGTATTATCAAATACATTAGATGCCTTCAAAAGGGTCTGGATATTTTTTTAGAAAGGCATGACATACAGTGCTATAAATAGAATAACATTAGTATTTTAGAGCGTCCAAGGAGAAATCCATTTGCCTTTTAGAGTAAAAAATATTTTTTTCTC
Organism: Spea bombifrons; assembly: GCF_027358695.1. Classification (NCBI taxonomy): domain Eukaryota; kingdom Metazoa; phylum Chordata; class Amphibia; order Anura; family Pelobatidae; genus Spea; species Spea bombifrons. The sequence continues at coordinate 80,903,731 of NC_071091.1, read as the reverse complement.
CCAGATGGCAGAATTCGAAGTAGCTTAATTAGGTGTTTTTCCCTTCGTTTGGATCAAGAGTAGGAAGGTTAGGTAGAAGGGTTGAACTTGATGGACTTAGGTCTTTTTTCAACCTTACTTACTATGTAATTTATTTTAAGCATTTAATAAGAAGAACATGCAAGATCATACTTATGTAGTAAGGCAGATGACACTGCTCTTTATATGATCTGTTATGTTACTTAAATCAATTTGTTTTATAAATAAAAATAAAATTCTTATGATATACTATTATCTAGATGTTCATCTACTGCTTTCATCAGACCACCACACTGCTAGTTCTCAATCATCACAACAGTTAGCGGGGCCCAAACATAAAACAAAAAGATAATAAATAATCTCTTCAGGAGTTCACTTTCCAATTAAGATGACCTTCTGGAAACAGAATGCATTAGTTGCACATGGTCTAAAGTCTAAAATGCAATTACTCATCCTCTCAGCATTACTTTTGGAACTTCATTACCTTTTGTGCTGTTTAAGGAGAGATCAAAGATTTCAATTAACAGCACAACCTACAGTATATTATGTCACTTAAGCCATTGGCTCTAAAAATCTCTCTACCTACGTAAAATGACAATGAATGTCAAGTGTAAGCATCAGACATTAGTGTTAAAAGTTGTAGTATTTAAGCTTTGAATTAGGATACTTGGATATTTTTTTGTTTTAATTTCAAAGGATTTTGAGAGTTTGAACTAGACGTTTTGCAACTTTTTGCATTCATGGTGTTGGAATTATTGCCTTTTGGATTAGAAAAATCTTGGATCCAGTAAGATTAGAAGTGGGGGACAAAGTCGGAGCCAAAACTAGGCTGCCCAGAACTACAGAAATGTTTTTTTTTAAAGAATTTGACAGACATACCTATAGCTCTCTACTTCAGCCACTTGCATTACAGATGAGGGTATATCTATATTCAGGCATTAGGTTACCAGCCCTTTTACTTCACATCATTATGATTACAATGGCCGTAAGCCTTTTGTATATTTAACAAATAACAGATGATCATGGCATCATCAACAAAAGAACCCCAGTTTGCCACTACATTTAGAGCATGTTTTTTTTACCTACCCATCAATTGTATCCAATTGTTAAACTATACAGCTGAACCATTAGGAGTAAATCACGGCTGAATTTGATTCATTGGGGAAGTTCAAATGTGAATATCTAAATCAAATTAAGTGACAGTGAGCAGACTTGTAGTCTGACAGCAGAAGTGATAAGTAACTTTGTTCAGCGTCTAAATGAAACATACCTCATTGTTATATGTTTTAAAAAGCCAGAAAGGTCCTGGATATGTAATTACAATTTTACCAGATTCTAATATGTGCTTTAACTGGCTCAACCTGGGTCAGGAGATAATGCTAATCATTGTCATTCAATTTTCTTCTGTCCTTTTCAAAATCCAGAATAACAATATTTTATGAAGCCATTGTTTGATTTAATAAAAATATAGATCAATGTTTATGACCATTTACCCACATAACTACTAGTGATCTAGTGAACAAAAAGCCAATGGAGCAAAGATTGATGGTTGAAGATGAAGGGCCTCTGTACACCTATGAAGATATTCCACAATAGTCATTTACAACATTGTGTTTCTGATGTTTGTGGTCATAAAATGTAAAGTTGCAGGCACTTTAATAAAAAAACAAGTTGTTTTGTGAGTGATTGTCTCATCTGCCTCATGTGTCTATTTTGTATAAAACATTAAAATGTAGTAGTAAAATACATGTATATTATTTTACCAGTCACTTTGCTATCTAAAAATTGCCAGTAGTCTTTACTTCTTGAGAAGGTAGTCTAAAACACTACACCCAGAACTGTAAAATATAGTAGCAAAATGTAAATGGTGGGGGGATAAGAGGGAATTACTGCTTGAGATACCACTTGGTCTAGGACTGGCCCTGGGCTTGAAACTATTTTCTGAAACAGTTCATATGTAAATGTGCTATTATAAAGCTAGAAGTCTGGAATTTCATTAAACACCAGGACAAACATCTGATGCATTTAAAGACTGCATCTCTATCTACAGACCATTAGGTTTTACACCATTATCCAGAAAATATATTTTCTGAAAATAATTACATGGAATAAAGTATAGTCTATTATATCATATATGCCACCAAATGCTTTTCTTCTAGATTATCAGTAGATGAATGACTAATAATAGTACTAATTATAGTGAAAGTATAAAACAAATTCATATTAGGCCATATATAATATGTTTATGGATGTGTAACTGATTACATATAATTTATGATTAGATGCATCTACTTTGTTTGTATGGTTTTGCTAAACAATCTTAGTATTCAGAGTCCTAACGCACCCTTGTTGTTTCATCATTGAAGCCCACAGCTGGAATAACACCAGATGCTCATCTCTTGATGTAATTTCAATATACAGTTGAAGATACTCCAGATTTTAGTTATTACGATGTTTGCTCTTTAGAGTGCCACTTATTAATCCAATTGTCAAGCCCTTTCTCTAATACATATTCTACATTGAAAATAAATAGCAAAATGTTTTAGAATTGCTTGGACATAGAAATTGTCTGTTTAGTGTTCTCAAGAAGATTTAATGAGGAGTAAAAGTTGCAAATGCTTTATACAAAGCCATATTCTGAGGACTCATTGTCTTCAGCTCTATCCAGCCTTGCCTCCTGTGACCCGACCTACTCTGGTCTACAGAATCCAGCACAACAGTCGCATTACAGGTGTAATTAGTCTTTCACACATTGCATCTCCATGTTGGCGTTATTTTTTGCATAAATCATGACATGGTGTAATATGTAATGTGTTGTTGTTGTTCTGAGGTTGTATTTACCTATGTTTTAGACCTCCTAAGGAACAGATGATTGTTATTTTGTCCTGATATGTAAAACCATAGGATTCAAAGAGGGTGTACTTTCTTTTTCACATGAATGTACAGTAATTATGAAGACACTAGGTGCTGTGCCCAAAAGACCCCAATGCCTTTTCCTGTATGATTTTATAGCACCTATGGGAAATTATTAATAAATAATTAAACATTCTGTGAACAATGTTGAAGTGGGACTGGTCACTAGGGAACTGTTTACAAAACCCAGCTAACTCTGAGGACACCTTGCGCCTCAGTTTCTGGCTATATAAATACAGATATAAATATAGCCAGTTTCTGGCTATATCAACCATAGCTCTTACTGAACAGATGAAGACTGATGACTGTAAATGATCAGTATACAAAAAGACATGTGGTAAATATGGTAAAGAGCAAGTTGCATTATATAAATATGTTCTAAGCTATGGAACCCTCTACAGCTCTACAGTCACTTTATCTTAACACCAACAAAGCAGGGTAATGAATTGGCAATTTAGTTATTGACATTACAATATTATGACTGTGAGCTGAGTGGCAAAATGCACTAGCATCAATTTTTAGCATCAACATTTGTATGGCAGTTAAGCTTTCTTCTGTGTCTCTGTCAATCTCTCACCAGACTTGCCATTATGCACTCAGATGCTATGTTATGACATCATAGCCAGAAAGACTGGTGTTTGCAGAGCACAGTTTTGAGAGAAAATCTTGAGTTAGGCAGTAACAGGTGGCATCTACTCCATAGCTGAAATCTTTATTTGTTCCTGTTATGCTATGTGATCCCATTTGGTAAACATATGTATGTTTGTGTTTTGGACTACTATATCACTGGCCCACTTATTTTGACTTGCCATCTGCGATTAAAGTTTCCCCTGGAGACATCAAGCACAAATGGGTAAAAACATATTGAGAACACATGGCATCTCACCTTATTGTTAACCTGCAGCAAAAATGAAAGTATTCATTGATGATGTCTTATAATTTGCCTCTTTTAATAAATAAAATAGCTACATTAAATCAAAAAGGAATTCTGTGTAACTCTAAAGTTATTCACAGAATCACATAAAATAGTCATTTATTCCATTGTAATATAAAGAGTACCATGCAAAAGTTTTAGACAAGAGTTGATTAATTTAACAAAATGTAATGTGCTTTATTTAGTTACCTGTGGTAAATGTGGGGTTCAATAATATCATAACTGCTGTGCTCAGGATGAACAAATCGGCACTTCCCCGCTTCCCCGTTCCCATGGTGTGCAAAGGCACCGTCGCGGCTCCACCCTCTTGCTTACAAACACAGAAGAGAAGCTGGGTTGCCATGACGAAGCGTCCTCCGTAATGATGTCATAAAGCCGAGCCAAATTCAAACCTATTTAAGACTTGACTTCTCTATTCTCATTGCTCAGTTATCAACTGGCTCTTCTCTATATACCTAGTGTTTCTAACTGTTTGGACTTTATGTGTACCAGACTCTATTTTGTAGCCGGCAGCTGCCCTTCATTGGTTGATGCAGAGGAGCACAGTGCTGGTGACCAATAGAGTAGCTCATACGCCAAAACTTTGCCTGTGGAGGCTCCAGGAGTTAAAGGACCATACGAGCGACTCTATTGGTCGCTGACTGGGTGCCTCCTCTGGCATCAACCAATGAAGGCAGCTGCCCTTCATTGGTTGATGCCAGAGGAGCTCAGTACCGGCGACCAACAGAGTCGCTCGCACAGACCTTTAACTCCTGGCGCTGAAAGTTGGCCATATTAGTTTATTTGGTATTTGGTTTAACCCCTTCGTGACAATGGCCGTTTTAACATTTCTGCGCTGCTCGTGTTTAGCTGTAATTTTCTTCTTTCCCGTTTACTGAACCCACACACATTATATATTGTTTTTTTCAGGACAAGAAGGGCTTTCTTTAGATGACATTGTTTTGATTGTATCGTATTATTTACTATTAAAAAAAGTATAAAATATGGTGAAACATTTAGAAAAAAATGACTGTTTCTAACTTTTAGTTGAAAAATCTTTTACTCATCTATAAAAGGTAATAAAAAAAACCTGCTAAATAGATTCTACTATTTGTCCTGAGTTTAGAAATACCCAATGTTTTTATGTTTTTTTGCTTTTTTCTACACATTATGGGGCAATAAGTACAGGTAGCGTTTTGCTATTTCAAAGCCATTTTTTCCAAATCTGGTAATTCTTCCCCCCATGTGCCATTTCGGGTATCTTTGAACCCGGCCAATGCAATTTACCCCATGAAGTCATATATTTTTGAAAACTAGACAGCCCAGGGTATTCCAAATGCTAGTATTTTAACCCTTTCCAAGCACTTATTCTACCATCAGCCTTTGTCAAACTTTATGGTAGTAATTTTTTTGCATTTGTTTTTTCACACACATTTTACTTCAGGTATGAATAAACAGGTTCTGGTATATGTCACTATCACAAAACACCCCAATATGTGTTCAGCAACATCTCCTGAGCGCAGTGATACCCCACATGAATGATTTTGCCTGGCTGTTTGGGGGCACATTTGGGGCATGCACATTTTTCAATGTTGAACTTTGGCATTTGGGGATCCACTGCCCATGCCCTATTTGGTACATCTTTGAGCCGGGCCATTTCAGTGTGCCCAACAAAACCATATATTTTTGAAAACTAGACACCACAGGGTATTTTAAATGCTGGTATTTTAACTCTTTGCATGCACACATTTTACCACCAGCATTGTTTCAAAGTTTGCAGTAGTATTTTTGTGTGTGTATTTTTCCCACACACACCTACTTTATGTATGAATTTACAGCTCCTGGTATATGCCACTGTCACACGACACCCCAATATGTGTTCAGCAACATCTCCTGAGTACAGTGATACCCCACATGCATGGGTTTGTCATTTTTTGGGGGAACTAAAAGGCCACATTTGGTACGTGTGCATTTTTTTTAATTGGAAATTAGATGTGTGGCCATCCTTCCCCCCCGTGTTAATTGGGACATTGTTGAATCCGGCCAATTCAATTTACCCCATCAAATCATACATTTTTTTAAAGTAGACACCCCATGGGCATTTAATATGCCAGTATTTTAACTCTTTCCATGCGAGAATTGTTTTAAGATAATATGCTAATTTTAGGACTTGCTCACAAAAATATATTTTTTATATATATATATATTTTTTTTTTGCCTTTTTTTTACATTTTTTTTCAACTTGAAGGTTCCCCTGATAGTGACATCAGTGGGAAATTATTTTTACATTTTACTGTTTTTTTACTATTTTTTTCTAATTATTATTAATTTTATTTTATTTTTAATTTATTTTTACTAATCACACTGTGATTAGAAAGCTGAGCTCTATTGACTTGCATGGTGAATGCAGTACCTGTATTCAACCTGCAAGTGGAGCCAGAGTTCTCTAGAGGGTCTGGAGACCGTCTAGCGAACTTTTTAGTCTTTATTGTTTTTTTTACAGGGCGGCCGCCATCTTCCTTGATGGCGAAGATCACCTGCAGCGGCGGCTGTGACCGCTCTCCGGAGCGGTCACAGTCCATCCCAAGGTAAGTGTTTAGTGTCGCTGGATGCCTCCTGATCGAGGCATTCCAGCGACACCATTTAAGTTTAGGAGGCGATCGTTGATCGCCTCCTAAACGCTTTTAAAACGGGCGTCCGCCGCCATACAAAGTATGGCGGATGTTGACGCCCCGGGGTGGGGCCAGAGATGGCCCCTTTGTGCCGATCATGGCGTTGCTGAATGCCTCGAGGCATTACAGCAACGCCGTTTCGGTGCAGAAAGCGAAAATAGTTCGCTTTCTGCACCCGTTTAAAGACGTGCCGGTCCTGGCACGTCAATTGTCATCAAGGGGTTAAACAACGAAAACACACCATTCGTGTTCGTTTTCATGTTCTCCCGAATACGAATGCACAAGCCTAGTAATTAGGATATACTTTCAAAGGTCATTGAGTTTGCAAAACCATGATGTTTACATCATATAATCCACTGCTGTAAATATATATATATCCACATTTTAAGATTTGTTAAATCAGTTTGTAAAATATTTAACCTGTTTCATATTTTCTTTAGGCTCACTGTGTTCAATGATCAGTTTTTAGCAAGTGTCTAACAATTGCAATGACGTGCATAGTAATTAATACTTGTTTATTTGCTTATTAGCTATACACCCATGCAAGTTTCTTTTTTTGGACAAGAATAATTTAAAATGTCCAAGAGATATTCTAGTTTATTAAAATCCATATACTGTATTGATATCACGCATACCATTGACAATAAAATTATTAGAGACAAAGATCTCAAGTTAGAGAAACCATGGCTCAAGATTGCTATGTTCTCTACGTGGTAAGAATAGCAGAAACAATATAAAGAATATTGTGTTATTCTGTCTCATTATCTAACTCAGTTTGAAAATAAAAAACATACCCAGCATGTAGATTTTATCACAATAAATGATGTGCCTTACATAAACAGGCAGTTCTTTGGCCCAATTATTTTCTTGTGTTTGCAAACAAAACAATAAATAGTCGCTCTCTGACAGCGAAGGTATTACTGAAACATTGACATCACAAAATGCGGAAGTGTTAAAATTAAGCATAGATGCTTAAATGTATTTTGTACCAAACACTGGCCTCTGCATATGCCTCAGCTTAGAAAAGGATCCATTACCAAGCTGAAAACATCTAAGAATATACCAGTGCTGATTTTATAAATGTTAATACACCCTATTTGTCTTTTTTTCCATGTTTTCATAAGAATATTATTTTTTGTTGTCTTCTTATTGTGTAGTATGGGAGTATTATCCAGTCATCAGAGCCAACAAATCTCTGGCGTTATTATTATTTTTAATTATACATTTTAAGTTATTCTGAAATATTATCATATTTCAGAATAACTTAAAATTATCTCCGATGTCACATTTGCCCCCACTTTAGGCAGAGACAAGATATTTGATGTGACTCCTATTTCCAATTCCCTTAATTGCTCAGTAATCCTTGATCGATGGTAAACCACAAGGCATATTACCTGCAGTTGTACATAGTAAGGATGAAAACACACTGTACATACTTTTCCATAGTATTCCTAACAATTACTGCATTGATATTTATCAATAATTAAAAATATTTCAAGGTAATATTTGGTATTACATGTCAACACATGCTTAGTGGTGGCACATATATGTACGCAGTGGTTTAACATGTTACTTGCATCATGTAGATAATATTGATTATTGTTATAAATACTCAAATGTGTGTTTTATCATCTATTCTATCCTGTATTGTATTATGCAACATTTATATTAGTCATGTTTTGTTGATGATGTATCCCAGCATCCTTATTTATGTAATGCAATTAGTTTAAATGTATATTTATTTAAATATGTAACTTGCAGCTAATTATTTAATGACTACACATGAACATTTGGCACTGATTGACTAATGAAATGCAATAACAGTTTACCATCTTCTTAATTGCATCCAGTGCAACAATTACGGATCAATGGTGTATTTATTAAAATCCACTTTTCAAATTTGTTTGCACAGTCAACTGATTTACGTCACTAGAATAAGAATATAAATGCATTAGAATTAATTTGCATAAACTATTTAAAAATATTTTACAAGTGCAATCACAAAAGCATTTACTTACATTTTTTTGTTTCATTAAGCAAATATATTACTCAAAATAAATTATCTTAACATATAACCTCAGTTTAATGTATTTGGTGATTCATTTTATTACAAAATTTCTGGAAAGGCGATGTAGTACTACTTATATTCTTTTTTGTCGTAATTTTGGAAAAATGGCTTTCCTGAAAGAATAAAAGTTAATGTTGGTTGGATTACAATCCAGCTGTTTGTCACATAAAACCATGTGGAGTCAGCAGTTGACTCCAAATACGCAGCCAAGATCAGAGCCCTTAGGATGCAGCACAAAGCACGTTTGGTTCTAAACAGCGAAATAGCTTGAAGCTAACAAGCTATTAGACTGTTTGAATAAAATGTCATCCTCACCCTTTTCTCTAGCTAGCATGGAAACGCGTAAAACAGATTCTCCAATGATCTCTAACAGCCGCTGTTTAAAAAACAAGTTAAACCTTTAGGCTAACATTGCAGCTGACCCATATGTTTAATTTTATTTTTTTTTGCAGAATATACTGTACATAGTCCTACAAGGCAGCTATTGAATCTTCACGAGTACACATTCAACAGTGAATGTAGAAGCTGATGTTTGAATTATACAATTAGGTCTTAATGTTGTATTTATTTGATGTTAAATACTTTGTGGATTTTGGGTAGGCATTTTAGACTGAAAGTGTGTTGGGTGTGAAAGTAAAACCTGCAACACTGCATTCATAATGATATCACAAGTATGACATACTTCACAACACCAACAGACATGGGGAAACAAAGCATTTCAAGAGGGGCTTTGGAGATGGGCCCATTTTTGGAGATGTGTAAGTTTTTTCATAGCTTATTTAAAGAGATACACTAGGGGATAACACAAGAGAAGAAATAATTAGAAGCTAAGTGTGACCTCTTTACTCAAAATTGGTATAATAAACATATTAATTAGTAATATCCAACATACCATCCCCAGAACAAAATACCCTGAAAATACTAACTACATATAGGGAAAAGCAGATCTAAAAAGAAAGAAAGAAAGAAAGAAAATATATTTCATATAAATAGCTCCCTAGCCCTATTTATATAATAAAACTTCCTACCCAAGGTTCCATGTAGCAGGAAACCAATGGATTTGTTTGTATTAAACTCTAAAGTGCCCTATCAAATATTTCTTGTATTAATCTATTACGGAAAACAATTCTGGCTTGTTCCGCCGGTATAGGTACCAGTTTTGTCAGGGGCAAAAGCGGGTTGACGGTTCTCGGAAATATTGAAGCCATCTGTAATTCCATCCCCCTTATGACGTGTACGTTTTCTATTGGTGGATCACAAACAATCCACTCCTTATGCACCTCACTGTGCTTGAATCACATACAACATTGGATACATAGAAAAAACAAAAAATGTAATCACACATATTGATACTATTATAACAATGAATTACAAAATAAACTATTGAGAACATATATACTAGACATATACTAGTGCAAATCCGAATACATGTCTTAAATTATTAGTCTCAATAGGGTACCGGATTTAATTAATGTTCTAAGATCTGTCTTCGAAAAGGTTGTATTACTTTCCCAATATATTGTACACCACAATCGCACTCTACCAAGTATACCATATTAGTAGTACTACAGTAAACCAAATTTTGCATTACATAGTTACATAGTTACATAGGCTGAAAAAAGACATGCGTCCATCAAGTTCAGCCTTTCCTATATCTGTTAATTTATTGATGTTTGATCCAAAAGAAGGCAAAAAACCCCGGCTTCGCTCTTTCCAATTTTGCACTAACCAGGGAAAAAAATTCCTTCTTGACCCCAAAATGGCAGTCAGATTTCTCCTTGGATCAATAAGCTGTTTCCCCATAATTAAAGATTATATCCCCGAATATTATGTTTTTCCAGGTATCCATCCAGTTGCAGTTTAAACGTCTGTACAGACTCTGATAAAACTACCTCTGCACGCAGAGAATTCCACATCCTTATTGTCCTTACTGTAAAAAACCCTTTCCTCTGCTTTAGTCTAAATCTCCTTTCTTCCAGTCTAAATGCATGACCACGTGTCCTATGCATAGTCCTGTTTATGAACAGATTTCCACACAATGGTTTGTATTGGCCCCGAATATATTTATATATTGTATTTGTAATAATTGTTTTGTAACTCTACTGGTGAAATTTTGTGATGATCTAATGTAACAATGAAGTGGTAGGTTTAGGACTATTCTAACTATGAACCAAATAGTCTCTTAGATTTTAAGCTTTATGTTGTGTAAGACTCACGTGTAATTTCACAACATCCGACAACCATGGATCAGTTTTAAGAATAGGCCAATATCTCATTATTATCTCATCTATAAATACACAAACATTTTGAGTGATACATTGATTACCAGAAATAATTGGTCTCCCAGGGAGATTATTAGACTTGGGCATTTGGATTCGCACGAATTGGAAATTTACCGAAGGTTGCAATTGTTAGTTTTACAGGGGTCATAATTTGCAATTCCTCATCTGTATAATATTTACATTCTAACCCTTTCATTAATATTTCTTTTAAGGATAGATAAATCTTCCTTCATACGACCTTCATTGAGTTTTTTCTTGAGAATGTGTATTTGTATAAATAATTTGTATTATCTTTCTATAGTGTTATATATTATTCTTCATCTTCATTGATAAATATTGGCGAGAAAACAAGCTAAGCTAAGTCTTTCAGTTGTTTAAAATGTAAAACCTGTTCCTGAGTAGTTTAAGACCATTGCCCATTTACGTTAGTACCAGCCAAGCCTCTAATTTGTGGGCAGGTTTTTTTTATTATCTTTATATTATATCATATAGCAGGCATGTACAAAAAAGTAATAGTCAGGTGACCCCAGGTATATCAGCTACAAGTAGGCAGAAGCCTTCTTGCTCAGAGTCAGAAGTTAAACTACCCCTTCTGGATTTAGATTATGAGCCAGACTTGAAGGAGTCAAGTGACACATCAGGGGTAAGGTGAAAGGACATGTCACCAAATCTGGGATGGGATAATGCAGCTTTGCTTTAGGGGGAAACTGAAGGAATTAGTGACAACAGAAAACCCACGAACAACAGCAACAACAAGCTGTTGTTGAACAACACGCTGTCCAATGCTGTCCACGTCACTAGTGCACAGCATGCCATTATTTCACTTATGGCAAACTGGTGGGTGCCCAAATATTTGGAGGATAGTGTCACTGTAGCCAGTGTCGACACATGAAGTGAAACAATGGGCAGAACCGAAGCAGAAGGGCAGCAGGGTTATAGATGCTTCCTACTCCATACTGATGTTACAGGTGAGGAGCACACATCATATGGCAGCTCTTAGGAATATGATGTTGCAGTTGAACAACAGGCAGGTACTGATGTGGGTTTGTATTGTGCAGCACATCAGTAGCCAGATAGGGGAAAACTCACACACAAGCCAACATGGACACCCCAGAGTACATGCTGGCTGACCCCTGTGAGTCCTTAAAAATAATATTAAAACTTTCAGGGACATGCTTGTCTGTAGCATGCGTGAGATGAGGCACAAAAGGGGAATGCTAAGTGCAGGAGAGATGCAGGCATTAGTGACAATAGTGCCAGCCACATGTCCAATTTCCACTCCCTTGCACCCATGCAGAGCAGTTGCACTAAAAGTTAGACTAGCGCCTCTGAAATGGTCAAAGGCTATGTTGAGGTACCGCCACTACCTCCTAGTACTGATCATCTACATTATAAGGACCAGAAAAGCTTTTGTCTGTTGTCTGTTCAGACCTCTCCTTAGTGGCCCATCAGTTGCTTTCATGCCCACCCACCAGTGCCCGAATTGAGGCTGCTCTTACCACACCACTGTTAGGGACAACAATCAGGGATATAAAGTATGAAAATATTTTTTTAAAGAAAAATAATAATATGAATAGCACAACTGTGATCCAAAATAGTAAACCAGTAAACAAGCTGGGGGGGCAGGAACCAAAGCCAGTAGTCAGATGAGCCAGAGTCAGGAATAAGGAGATCAGCAAACTTAGGGTATGAATGCCAGGAATCAGAAGCAAGGCAGGTCATCAGATGAAGCCATGTCACACACAGGAACTCCGGAACAAAAGAATGCACTTGGTAGCAAAAAGCAAGGGCAAAGGGGAAGTATACCTTGCAGTTTAAATAGCCTGAAAGGGTTGGCTGTAGGCTGGAAAATGGGCTGGTCCAAGGAGTAGCCATGGTTACTAGGTAGTAGATTGTTACCAGACAGGAGGTAGTTTGTAGTGGTCAGCTGTGTAACTCTGCAGGGAGCAGACAAAGCAGCAGCAATGCAGTGAAAATTCAGGTAAGGCTTCAAAAGTAGAAAAAAGGGTAGCAAAAATGCAGCCAAGCCATAACAACCACATAACAACCACACACCAGTGCTCTGCTACTGCTGCCGCTCCTCTTTTACCATCCTTACTCTGGATGATCAATTATTTTAACTTGTGTAATATTGGGGAAATTCAGGCCTGTTCTAAGTGGGTGCATGTGCATTCATTCCCAGCCCCAGTGCTCATCCAATCGGGGGAAAATGGCGGCACTTCTTGTGACGTCCTCTACTCAAGTCTCCAATCATGGATAGAGGATGTCACATGAAGTTTACGCCATTTGGCAGACATACAGGGTTTTCTTAGGGCAAAATGGCAGACCTTCTGTTGATGTCGTTTACCCCAACCTTCCAATCAGGGTTGAGGAAGTCATCCTAAGATCCTCCCCGGGAGGTTATGCCCGCAGAATAACAATGGCGAGAGACAAGAGAGAAGAACAAGAAGATGTGAGACACAGATTATAAAGTAACCAAAGTCAATATTTATTTAGTTTACTTTTTTGTGTTCTCTTATTCAGATAAATTAACATATAATTAAAATCACATAAATATTTTGATTTATTCCCATATTTAAGTGTTGAGTGTGCATATTGTGTTTGCACTTTATTGCATTTGTATTTATCTACTTGACTAAAGTTTGGTGTTATTAATCATTAATCGTTCTAGTTAACTGTATATGTTAATGTTATATTGATTCTTGCTCATTTTATCTATATTGCATGGTGATTTGATCATTTAATGAAAATTAATATTTTATTTTCTAATATGATTTATAAAAAAAATGATTATTTTGTAAGAATTTGTATTGCACTTTTTTAATACTTTGTTTATACAAACTTGTTATTATTGTCGTTCATTAGTATTGCTTTAGATACATAGACGATTGTTTTGTGATCTGGCAAGGACCTGTGACTACGTTTGAAGAATTTACAAAGTATCGTGTCACCCCAAGATTAAGTTTACGTCTGTATGTGACCTTAATGGGGTCAACTTTTTAGATGTCACAGTGTACAAGGCCATGAATAAATTAGGTACAAGTTCATATACTAAGCTGATAGGCATTTACATCTTTTTGCATTCCCATATCTTCCATCCTAACAAACAAAATAATTACCATACATTCATATGCTACGGGTTAAGAGCATAGTGAGTCATCAGACGTTGGTTACAGATAGACAAGACAGGGAGATACTAGTTATGAAGAGAGACTAAAAAAGTTAAAATTATATACGCTAGAAAAACGGCATCTCAGAGGGGATATGATAACATTATATAAATATATGCAGGGCCAATATAAAGAGCTCTTCAGTGACCTGTTCATTAACAGAAATACACAAAGAACAAGAAGTCACCCTCTGAGACTGGAAGAGCACAGGTTTCATAGACAACAAAGGAAGGGATTCTTTACAGTGAGGACAATAAAGGTATGGAATTTACTTCCAAGGGAGGTGGTGTTATCCAATACATTAGATACCTTCAAAAGGGGCCTCGATGTTTTCTTAGAAAGGCATGACATACAGGGATATAAATAGAATAGGGTTTTTTTTTGCCTTCTTTTGGATCAAGAATAGGAAGGTTAGGTAAAAGGGTTGAACTTGATGGACTTAGATCTTTTTTCAACCTTATGAACTATGTAACCCTTTAGAGAAAAGAATTTCAGCAAAGGAGTTTTATCTGATGCAAAAGTAAAAGCACACACAGTGGAAAGGGTTGAACTCTTTAGAGACAAACTTCCCACTACCACTTATAAGATTCAATTTTTTATCATATCCTCAGTAATGTCTAATAAAGTCAGAAAAATTATCCTTAAGAACTGGAGTATCTTACAAACTGACAAAGTGAAGTGGGCCACTTATTCAGAGAAAGACCTATGCTTGGATATAAACATCCACCTAATATGAGAGATTCCAGCCTTGTCAAGGCTAAAAGGAAACATGGTTTCCAAATGTTCTTATCTACCCCATCCGATAGGTAAATACATATTCCTGCCTGAGTTGCAGTCACTGTAACAGGATAATTAAAGGAGAATTCTGCATACACCCAAGAACGGGAAAGATTAAAATGAATGGCTTTTTTACATGTCAGACCAATTATGTGGTCTATTTCCTAAAATGATTGGTAAGGGCATGTAGGCAAAACCATTAATGCCCTTAAAGATCATATCACAGCATAAAAAAACTAAAGGTAGGAAGTTTGCTTATATGTATATTATTTGCGCATTTCATGGAAGAAATGTGTGTGTTTGCAAATAGAAGTTTTGGTGGGAAGGGGCGGGGCCTAACTGTCTGGGTGGTATATATATATAAGTGGGTGTGGGTTGGCTGTAGGTTCCCATAGAGAAAAGACGAAAAAGTCTGCCCAGACCCAAATAATGTATTAAACCCTTAAGGACCAGGCTGTTTTTTTTTACTTTTTGTACCCTTTGGGACAGAGGCACTTTTGCAAAAGCAAAATTGACTAATTTTTTTTTTCTTTTTTTTTTAAATAGATCACATATTTAGCTTTAGTTGTACTTGTAGAAAAGAAGTCATATGTCTTTAAATCTATTCAAAGAGAATAGATTACAAATCAGTTCTGAAGATTATGCTGGGCTAGAAAGTACTATAAAGTAAACATATAAAAACAAAACATAATGACTAATGTACTCAAAAGGTTTAACATTATAGTGTTTAAAACATTCTTGAACTTTTAAAACCGTATATATCACTTTCTTAAATTAAATTGCGCATATACAGGTGTGTGGATTTTGCCGTGCTGTCCTCTGGGCTTTGATGAGAAGTTGGTCTTGCTTAGAGGCAGAATGAAATATAAATTACAAAGCCAACAGTTCCTCTACTTCGTCACGGTGTTCTCTATTTTATTGGAAAAAATTTGAGTAGACGCAGAGAAAGAAAAATAGAACAGTTGCTCACATGAGCAGGTGCCATATGCTGCAATTCTGAAAGTGTGCATACAAGGTTAAATGCTGCATCAAACTAAAAATTGTGAAATAATATAAAATAATTTAATTACAGAAGGAATTGGACATTTATATTTACTGTAGTATGCATATATATATATAAAACAAGGAAAAGTGATAATGTATTAAAACAGGCTAATCCCTCCATCAAAAAAGTAGCCAAACTTTTGGCCACTCCAACCATTGTGTTTAGTCCAAGTCCAAGTGTTATTCTAATATGTAGACTTTTGTAAGGTTAGAGAACCTCTTTTAGCAATATTGCAGAAGTTGCTTCTGTTCAACTTACTGGTCTCTTTTAAGGAAGAGGCGTAGTTAGGGCCAGACTGGCCTACCAAGGAGACGGTGGAGCAGCAATGGGGCTGTTTTTAATGCGGGCAGTGTCATAACAACCATGGTCACAGGGGTTGCAACTGCAAGGAGGGTCACCACTCTAGGGTTCCCAGGCGACCCTGTGACTGCTTGTCCACACCATAGGCGCACCTGAGGTAAGTAAGGTGGTGAGGAGTATGAATGAGTGAATAGATGAGTGAATGAATGAAGGAATTAGTGAATGAATAAATGTATAGCTGTGTGTTAGAATGGATGTGGATATGTGGGTGTTGGAGTGTTAGCATGGATGTCTAAGTGCTTGGGGGCAAAGATGACACAGGCAAACTGTTTAGCGGCACAAATGGCACAGACAGACTGGAGACACAGACAAGCTTTGGCGAAAAATGTGGCACAGACAAGCTATTTGGGGAAGGATAAGTAACAGGCAAGCTGTTTGGGGGGCAAAGGTGGCACTGTGGGAAATGTTGCTTGTGAAGTTGGGGGGTCAGAAGTTTCCCTTATGTTGTGGTTGTGACAAAACAGAACAGTATAATTTGAACAATAATTATTTATAGCTATTTGGATGGTGCAACCACTTGATAAAATATATGGGGCGTGTGTCCAGGGCTGCTTTCCATTTCCAGTCCTGCTCTGGGCATAGTTGCTTAATAAAAATATTACAGTGTTTATCTACTGTTCTAAGGAAATTTTTTTAAAGCAAAGTCAAAAAGCATTACCGTACATAGGCACATAACTTAACATTGTTTTAATGATGTCATATTTCTTTGTAGACAGTTAAAATATCTAAATGCTGCTGCTACTGCTGCTACTGCTGCTTGTCACACAGAGAGAATTATAAGCCCTGTGACAGGACAGAGAAGTTGAGATGGTTCGAATTTAAAGTCTTGATGATGAGCAAGAAACACATGGGGAAAAGCAAAATTCTACAACACCTGGTATTCCCAGGGATACTCCCATCCAGGAACTAACCAGGGAAAACCTGCTTAGCTTCCAAAACCAGACAAGATCGGGCACATTAAGGGTGGTATGGCCACAGGCATGAAAGTGTTTTGTTTTACTCCTCTTCTTCTGTTGCTGCTGCTTGTTACACAGATAATTATAAGCCCTGGGACAGGACAGAGAAGGTGAGAAGGTTCATAAAAGGGCTTAAAGCTTTGATGATGAGCAAGAAACACATGGGGAAAAGCAAAAGCCTACAACACCTGGTATTCCCAGGGGAACTCCTATCCAGGTACAAACCAGGCCCAACCCTGCTCAGGCGTATTCAGGGTGGTATAGCCGTAGGTGTGAATTCTGGACTGAAACCGAAAGTGCATTTACCTGGCCAAAACCGAATATGACGCCCCCCACACCATAAAAAAATCTAACACTTTTATTTAAAGTAAGTAACACACCAACATAGGACAAAACAATTAAATAACAATATTATATATATATATATATATATATATATATATATATATATATATATATATATATATATATAATTAACAGCAATCACATTCCTATCATGCCCAGGCATACCCAGATTCCAGGATGTACTCGCAGATTTAGCATGATAGGAGTATGATTGCCCTATCTACCCCTTCTCACTCTCTTCTGCCCTATCTACCCCTTCTCACTCCCTTCTCCCTATCTACCCCCTTTCCCCTGTCTCACTCCCTTCTCCCTATCTACCCCTCCTAACTATCTACCCTTTCCCTCTTTGAAGTTCACTTACCTTTCAGGAGTCCTGCAGTAGGGGTGCAAGGCCTCTGCCTCCCAGCTCTGCCACTGTATGGAACAGTATAGAGTGATGGGAGTTATGATGTACTTTTAGAGCATAATTAGATCATGAAAAAGACATTGGAAATGGTACAGCATAACACCCATCACTCTCACACACTTACCAATCCACACATATACTAATCCACACGCATACCAATCCACACACATACCAATCCACACACATACCAATCCACACACATACCAATCCACACGTATACACTAATCCACACATATACACCAATCCACACATATACCAATCCACACGTATACCAATCCACACGTATACCAATCCACACGTATACCAATCCACACGTATACCAATCCACACATATATACCAATCCACACATAGACCAATCCACACATATACCAATCCACACATATACACTAATCCACACATATATACCAATCCACACATATATACCAATCCACACACATACCAATCCACACATATACAAATCCACACATATACAAATTCACACATACACTAATCCACACATATACCAATCCACACATATACCAATCCACACATACACTAATCCACACATACACTAATCCACACATACACCAATCCACTCTCACTCTCACTCTCACTGAATGCTTTCCTACCTTTCCTCTTTTCTCCTTACAGCTCCTTTTCCTTCTCTTCGCTCCTCTTCTTCAGTTCTTCTGTCTTCTTCCGGGTCAGAGGGCACGGACAGCGGTGGGCGTGGCTTCAGTGTTGTGCGCCGGGATCTGACAACAAACCCCGGCGCACAGCAGCTGTTGCCGCGCGGATCACAAGGGAGCGGTATCAGAGGTCTTTAACAGACCTCCAGCTCCCTTGAGTGATTTTAAGCCGGTTCAAGGGAGATCCTTGAACCGGCTTAAAATCACTCAAGGGAGCCGGAGGTCTGTTAAAGACCTCCGATACCGCTCCCTTGCGAGCCTGCTCCTCCAGTGGCGGACATTACTGTCCGTCTCTGGAGGGGTGCCGGGTGCCCCCCTGATGAGCGGCACCCGGTGCGGACCACCCCCCCCCGCTAGGTACGCTGCTGGCGGCAGTGGTACGCTACGGTGGCGTCGGACCCCACGGCGGCGGCGGCGGACCCCGCGGCTGCGCCCCCTGGAGTGTGGCGCCCTGTGCGGTCGCACAGGTCGCACACCCCAAAGGCCGGCCCTGGGAGTGAAAGCCTTTTTTTTTTGGTCTTCTTCTTCTGTTGCTGCTTTTCACTAAAATAGAATTATAAGCCCTGGGACAGGACAGAGAAGGTGAGAAGGTTCAAATAAGGGCTTAAAGCTTTGATGATGAGCAAGAAACACATGGCGAAAAGCTCTCCTAGGACTGTGAGAAAAGAAAAAGCCTACAACACCTGGTATCCCCAGGTGGTATCCCCAAGTGGTATCCCAACCAGGTACTAACCAGGCCCAACCCTGTTTAGCTTCCAAGATCAGAGGAGATCAGGCGCATTTACAGTTCAAATAAGGGCTTAAATATTTGATGATGAGCAAGAAACACATGGTGAAAAGCTCTCACCGAACTGTGAGAAAAGAAAAAGCCTACAACACCTGGTATTCCGAGGTGGTCTCCGATCCAGGTACTAACCAAGCCCAACACTGCTTAGCTTTTGAGATCAGATGAGATTGGGTGGTTTCAGGGTGGCAGGAATGAAAGCGTTTTGTTTTACTCCTCTTCTTCTGTTGCTGCTGCTGCTTGTCACACAGAGAGAATTATAAGCACTGGGACAGGACAGAGAAGGTGAGAAGGTTCAAATAAGGGCTTAAAGCTTTGATGATGAGCAAGAAACTCATGGCAAAAAGCTCTCCCCGAACTGTGAGAAAAGAAAAAGCCTAGCACACTTGGTATACCCAGGCGGTTTCCCATCCAGGTACTAACAAGGCCCAAACCTGCTTAGCTTTTGAGATCAGACAAGATTGGGTGCTTTCAGGGTGGTATGGTCACAGGCATGTAAGTTTTTTGTTTTACTCCTCTTATTGTGTTGCTGTTGCTGGTGCTGTTGCTGTTGCTGGTGCTGTTGCTGTTGCTGGTGGTGCTGTTTCTGTTGCTGCAGCTGCTGTTGCTGCTGCTTGTCACACAGAGAGAATCATAAGCCCTGGGACAGGACAGAGAAGGTGAGAAGGTTCAAATAAAGGTTTAAAGCTTTGATAATGAGCAAGAAACACATGGCGAAAAGCTCTTCCCGGACTGTGAGAAAAGAAAAAGCCTACAACACCTGGTATTTCCAGGCGGTCTCCCATCCAATTATTAACCAGGCCCAACCCTCCTTATCTTCCGAGACCAGATGAGATCAGGTCTCAACACCTGGTATCTGCAGGTGGTCTCCCTACCAGGTACTAACCAGGCCCTGCCCAACCCAACCCAGACAAGATTCCGGGTGGTATGGCCGCAGGCATGAAAGCGTTTTGTTTTACTCCTCTTCTATCTATCTGAATAAAGAGATGGTTAATATAATATGAATTTGTTACGGTAAATTAAACTGTGCGCATTTACATCAAATTTAGTAAGTCCACCTTTCTGAAAACATCTCTGTTGGATGGTAATTTAAAATTACTTTACCTCAATAATTGTTTCTAGACTGAATGTAAGAAAGTGTCATACGGCTGAAGGGTGTTTTCTCTATACTACATCTTGATGTCAGACTTTACTAGCATCAACGGGTGCCTGATGGCAAATCTGACACTGTGTCATTACGCCTGTTTTATTTTTCACATTGTTATGACAGTACTTAGTTTTATAGCTGTTTTCACTGTCTTCACAGTGTGTTCTGTACTGTTAGGAAAGTGTCCTTACAATTGTTTGTAGATTGTACTGGCACCTTAAATCACACACATATATACATATATATAAAATATATATATGTACTACTGATAAATGACAGGATCGCTAAAAACTTTATGCTATTCCAACTAACCTGGTCATTATTTTAGATGTTACTGTGATATATCAATGTTGGTTGTTCAATGTTTATAAATACCTAATTGGGTTTATTTATTAAGAATTTGAGTAGTCAATCAACGTAAGATTTAGTTTGACAGACCAGAGTTTCTAACACACAAAATGCAAAAGTTATTTGTGACTTTACATTTTTTAAGTTATAAGTGAGTGTCTGAAATCCGCAAACATTATCTACAGTCTTCTATTAGGCCAACATAAAAGTTATGCAAAGCTACATATGGTTCCAATACATCATCAGCAATCTCTTCTTCAGGTGAAATTAATCCGAAGAAGAGACATCTGAGACCCTGAAAGGTTATGTTATTTTACAGCTAATATCCTATTTTATTGAAACGTGGTTTTTTTAATAAAAAATAAAATGGGGACTATACCCATTTTCTTTCCCCACCTACTGGATGACAAGGTGGGGGAGTAGTTAAATAAACCTTCTTTCTTAATTGGGGGAGTAATAAAATAATCATTGGAAGAGGATACAGGCCCAAATATTCCCTCCTAAACCCATGATAAGGAGAATGGGGGGTGATGGAAAAAGGAGACGTGGGCCCCCAGGAACATCATGAGAGTTAGTGATAAAGTAAATGTATTCCCCGATCTTCTTGATACTCATCTCACTAGGTGCTGTGTTCATCCGGGTCTATTGGTCCTCGGTGCACTATACCATTCAGATTAAAAGGAAACAGAGACTCGGATGTTCAAATCACCAATGCGCCAGTGCTACCATTATTTGTTAATCCGTTGTATGCCTGAGCCCTCAAAAGCAATTTGAGGGCTCCCATAGTATATTTTATTGTTAATTCACCCCCTATTCCTATAGCCCATGACAGACTTATTTTATTACCCACTAACCTACCACATATGGGGTGAGAGAATAAGGTACCAATTGTGCTCCACCTTGGTTAACGTGTTTTTGACTTATTTGCTTGCTTGTTGTTTTAACATTTTGCATGGTAAAATATGTAAGTTGATCCTTGATTTCAGTGGGAACTTACAGTTTTTTTTCTTGTTTAGTTAGGTTTCCTTGCATTTCCTCTTTTTTTAGAAACTGGATTATTTAAATTACATATGATATATTTAGAGTACTAAGATATAAGTCAGCTGTAGTTTGTCTTGAGTACATGACATTTAAAACTTAGAAATAGATTTTTATTTAACAAATCTAGAAATGTTTCATGAGAAAAGCAACGATAAAGGATTAGGTACGAGTTTGGAGGAATAATTGGATATGTTATTTTAGTTTCTTTGGATGACAAGTTACCCCTTCCAGTTTAAAACTTAAGAATCCAACAGAAGTAAAATGTGGCATGGTATATTTAGTTTTGTACAATTACAGCATAAAATTCTGCTCATGCATCTCCTATGTACCTTTATTGCTGCTGATATGGCAGATCCTATCCTTTGGTGTGCGTCCACTGCCTTTATACCCAAGGAAGCATGCTGCAATACAACTAGGAATAACCAGCATGTTGATTCATAAGAACTTACCATTTACTTTAAATAATTCAAAAATTGATGATAAAGGTAGATAATATGTCTTCCTAGAATGTCTTCCTACATCATCTATGGCATGAATTACCACATTTTGGCTATTTATATTCTGCCCCATTTCATCGTGAGGTACTGATTGAGTGCTGTAATTTTGTGTCATTGAATACTAGGGCAGTAGTTGGATAGATTTGGCATCATATTCTAAAAATATTAAAATTCAAATAATTAATGTCTATATTGAAAGTTGTTCATATCTGGCAGCTGCAAACCCCCCCCCAAAAAAAAAAGATTACTCGTGTTTTTCCATCAACATATAGAACAATGTCTAGGATTGATATGGCTTTACTTTTTCACACTTTGACCAGTTGCGTAAAAAAGAGGGTAGTATACCTCTCTAAATCAGTTTCAGATCACTCTGTATGGTCCCCTGTACATTCCCATGGAAATTGAATTATAGATGGCTATTACAACCAATTATTATAGAGGATTGTAGTAGGGTGATTGAAGATCTGGGGGAGTAAAAGAGTTAGCAGGTGAACCCATATATTTTTGGGGAAAGATTGAAGGCGGTGGTGCGTGTTTTTTCATAGCAAAGATCTCTGGGATAAAGGCTCTGGGAAAATCAAGTGAATATAGTCACAGACAAGTATATATTATGCTCAACAATTATGGCTACAAACCGAAAGGATGTTTAAACTTTAAATGGATGACTAGGTGGCTTTCGATCTTTTGGGTATCAGGGCAAGGAAGTTCTCAGAAAGGGGTAAGGCTGTGAAATTGCTGGCTCTGCTGTCCAGAGAGGATAAAAGTCCAACACAAATTACAAGAAGACAAATAATTGAAGATAGCTATACTACAGATCCCATGGCAATTAATGCTTGCTTTGGGAAATATTATAGCAAGCTATATAGATCAAGACTTGCTGTCCATCCATCTTGGATAAAAATGTTTATGGGCCAAATCCCATGTAGATGAAATTGATAGAAATAGCCTGGACTTACCTGTGACTCTGGAAGAAGTTATGGAATCAATAGATTCTTTGTAATCTCAAAAAGCTGCCGGCTCAGATGGCTTTCCAATTGGCTGGTATAAATGTCATAAATCTGTACTGGTTAAGCATTTGATGAAAGTTTTTGAATTTTCTAAACAATCCAGCTCTCCTCCAGATTCTATGTATGAAGCTGATTTAATTGTGCTTCTGAAACCTGGCCTTATGTGAATCATATAGACCGATATCATTACTGGGAGCAGATATAAAGATTCTGACAGAAGTGCTAGCTACCAGACTGTTATAAATATAAAAACGTGTTTGTATTTTATGAATCTTACTGTAATTATTGAATAACATTTACTGTATGAATATATATATATATATATATATATATATATATATATATATATATATATACACACTGTTATGCTATCAATAACCACTAACTATCGAGTGTAAAGTCAGAGTCCACACTCCTTGTTTTCTGCAATTAACAATATTTATTAAGAGAGGCTAAACAAATGAACAATACATTACTAATTACTATAAATTAGTATATGCTGTTACCAAACTATCTATTCATTGATTGAATGGAAATAAAGAAACAGCAGGATAAGCCTGTAAACACGTGATACAATTACCACTCCCTTGTGATCATCTCCACGCAGACTCAGAGAGAGAGAGAGAGAGAGAGAGTTGGCAGGACTTTATAAACACAATAAGTCCTCCTTCTGCTGGACACTCCCCTGGTAACCTATCTTCTCCAGTGACCCTTAGAGACCAAGGTGATAGAAAAGGGAAAGGACATTGCACTGGGGGAGGGAGTGGAAGGTGACCAAATGTCCTAACTGATTTGCCATGTGCTCTGCAGAGAAGAATCTCCATTAATGTTTGAGACCATTTTAAGGTCTTGTATAGAGAGGCTTTGCCCATTGGATCTCTGCATCATAACACCATTTCACTTCATTGGCATACAGTTGGTTGTCAATCATGCCTTCCTTTTTACACAGACTATACAAAATTTTAGACAAATGTATTAATGTTGATTAAACAGACTTTATGCCTGGTCAATCAACTGCTACAAATCTGAGGAGATTACTTACCTTGCTAGAAACCCCGAGATATGCTAATGCCGCTAGAGTAGTAGTTTACCTTAATGCAACCATTACCTTAATGCAACCTTAATGGGAATTCTTATGGGCAGTCTTGGAAAAATGTCATTTTGGTCAAGGCTTTATTAACTGGATCAAAATTGATTTGTATTTGTATTGATTTGGGTAAAGGAACTCGTCAAGGTTGCCCTCTTTCCCCAGCATTATTTACTCTATTTGTTAAACCCCTGACTGAATATATTAGAATATCAGATAGTATAAAGGGTTTTAGAGTGGACCGGAAAGTAGAAAAGGTTGCTCTATATGCCAATGATTTTTTTTATTGTTTTTGGAGGATCCTTGCTCTTCATTGGAAAAACTTTTACAGATTGTAGTAGAATTTGGGTCTTTATCAGGTTTAAAGATAAACTGGTCTAAATCGAATATAATGCAACTTGACAAGGGACCTAGAGAAAAGTGTTTAGTTTCTTCTCCTCTAACTTGGACCGAGAACGTATTTGGGGGTTGTGATCTCAAGTGACGTGACATCATCCTTCATGACAAAGCCCGTACATGTACGGGCTCACAATGAATTGTTTTTAATCGGTTTAAGGACAACCCATAATCCTTAAGGGGTTAAATTAAATGTCCAACCAGTATTTGAAAGAACGGTGGTAAAACTAAAACCAGAACCAGTTTGTACAGGAGGCCTACTTATAGGTAAACATTACTTAGCAAATTATAAATCGCAAATCCTATAATTTACTAGTGTAGTCTCCCATTATTAATAAAAATTGCAATAATTGACTAATTAAAACAATTAGTTTACCCAACTTTGAAAAATATGATATGACCTTTACTGTCTCATACGGCTTGTATAAATCATGCTTAGAAAGTTCTTTGTTGATGACCATAGTGACAAATTATATTAATACATTCATTAGCTAGGCATGGAAAGTCTGGATCTAAAATCTATTTGGTCATAAAATGACAACTTATAAAGTGATTATCTTAATAGCTTATGTACTGTATAAATTATGGAAAAAATGTTTGCTGTGATAGTTCTCTGATCTTTATGCGAGCCCTTATTACTTTTGTAGAATTACTGAGTCAGGCAGATTATTAATGCACATTACAACTGTTCTTGTTCACGTCTGTAATACATAAAATCACACAATAATACAATATTTATATTGCAATGCCTGTTAACAAAATTTGCATGCCTGTATTTCATGGGAAACATTAGAAGGCAGACTTTAACAATATACATAACAATTTGTTCAGAAATAAAGAGCCATAAGTTAATTAGAGAGAAGCATGCAATATTGTACAGTTCTGTGTATAGAGTTTAGATTCAAATCTGGGTTTAATTCTTTTTATAAATTAAATCATCTTTAATTTGCCTCATAATTATTCTCTTTGTAACGTATGTTTCTATACTTTGACCGACCGAGTTTTCTGAGCCACTCTAAAGACCACCCTATTTAAGAAGTTAATATACTGTTTAAAATATATTTGAAGTACATTTTCCTAAGTGTCTAAAATACAAGCTTTGATTCCATCTATCCCCCTGTTTTCCTCATAGTTTTGGACAGAAATACTGGAATTAAAGGATTTGTAGCTCACGATATTATATAATTTGGGATAATAAAATAGCTTAATTGCTAATTAGAGTCTTCTCTGGCATCTGCTTTGCTGGGCCCAATTTACCAACCTAAATATCTACTAATTTTTTTTTTAATTACATGCAAAATATCTACAATACAGTTATAACAAAAATCACCATGGACAAACCAAATCTTTTTCCTTGTTTTATGTTTTTGAAGACTCATCTCCCTGTGCTTAGATGGATCTCATTCCCCCTACATGAGAGTCTTAAAGGCAGAGAATAAGTAGGGTTTTTTTTTTTAGCATTTATTATTTTGTTTCTTCAATACCCCCATCATCACATAGGGATGGCGACAGGTGTTTGATGGGATCCATTGCCTTTCTAAACTTACCATATTGGCTCGATTATAGGCCGCATCCTTAAAGTTTGGTGCTATTTTAAATAAAAATGTATTGTTAAAGAAATACACATGAGTGGGATGTAAAAATAGTTACTTGTATTTTAACATTTTATCTATTATGCCAATAGCCTTTTTAAGGCCCCCCTTAACCCCTTCGCGACCTTTGCCGGTTCAAGACCGTCATGACATAAAGGTCACTAAATGACCTTTGAAGGTCCTGAACCGTCAAAAAGTTAAATAAGCTTAGAAAGTGATCAACGATCACTTTCTTCGCTTAAATGGCGTTACTGTAATACCTCGATGTCGAGGCACTCAGCAAGGCCGAGATCGGCATCGGGGGCCATGTCTGGCCCCTCCCCGGGGCGTCAACAGCCGCCATACAGGACGTCCGTTTTAAAAGCGTTTAGGAGGCGATCAACGATCGCCTCCTAAACTTAAATGGTGTCGCTGGAATGCCTCGATCAGGAGGCATCCAGCGACACCAAACACTTACCTCTGGGTGGGCTGTGACCGCTCCGGAGAGCGGTCACAGCCGCAGTTGCCGGTGTTCTTCGCCATCATCAAGATGGCGGTCGCCCTGTAAAAGAAACAAACAAGTTTTAAAAGTTCGCTAGATGGTCTCCAGACCCTCTAGAGAACTCTGGCTCCACTTGCAGGTTGAATACAGGTACTGCATTCAACCATGCAAGTCAATGGAGCCCAGCTTTCTAATCACAATGTGATTAGTAAAATATAAAAAAAAATAAAAAAAAATGAAAAAATTGGAAATTGGAAAAATGGAAAAAAAAGTGCTAACATTTAAAAATAATTATGCAGTGATGTCACTAGATGAACCAACCAGTACCAGCAAAATGTGTAAAAAAATAAAAAAAATAAAAAAAAGTATTAAAAAAAATAAAATAAAAAAATAAAGTTTATTATTTTGAGCAAGTGCTAAAATTTCTCAAAAATCTCAACAAAGAGTTAAAATAAAAGCACTTCAAATACCCAAGGGGCGTCTAATATAAAAAAAATGGCTGATGGGGTAAATTGGAGTGGCTGAGCTCAAAGATAGGGCATAGGTACAGACAAAAAAAGCGCACTTCCCAAATGTGGCATTTTAAATCTCAAACAACACGACAAATCCATGCATGTCGGGTATCACTGCACTCAGGAGATGTTCCTGAACACACATTGGGGTGTTGTTTGACAGTGACGTATACCAGAACCTGTATATCTATAACTAAAGTACAATTTGTGTGAAAAAAAAAAATTACTATTACAAGGTTTGACAAAGTGTAGTTGTATAATTGGTGCATGGAAAGGGTTAAAACAACAGCATTTGGAATACCCTGGGGTGTCTAGTTTTCAAAAATATATGGTTTAAATGGGTTAAATTGAGTTAACCGGCTTCAAAGATATTCCAAAGAGGAGACGGAGGCAGAATGAGCAAATGACCACCTGAATTACGCATGCCCCAAAAGTAGCCTTTTACCAGCCAAACAATCTGACAAGCCCATGCATGTGGGGTATCGCTGTACTCAGGAGATGTTCCTGAACACATATTGGGGTGTTGTTAGACAGTGGCATATACCAGAACCTGTATATCTATAACTAAAGTACAATTTGTGTGGAAAAACAAATAAAAAAAAATACTATTACAAAGTTTGACAAAGTGTAGTTGTATAATTGGTGCATGGAAAGGGTTAAAATAACAGCATTTGGAATACCCTGGGGTGTCTAGTTTTCAAAAATATATGGTTTGAATGGGTTAAATTGAGTTAACCGGCTTCAAAGATGTTCCAAAAAGGAGATGGAGGCAGACTGACCAGATTTGTTAAAAAAGATTTGGAAATCATAAAACGCTGCTTGTACTTATTGCCCTATAACTTACAAAAAACGGCAAAAAAACATAAAAACATTGGGTATTTCTAAACTCAGGACAAGTAGTAGAATCTATTTAGCTAGTTTTTTTTTTAGCTAGTTTTTTTTACTCCTTTTGTTAGCTATTGCTGTTTCAAGTAAAAAGACCAGAGAGACTAGATTGCGAAATCCGGAAAATGAATTAGAAAGCTTATTTGGGTTGAATAAAACATATCCATTGTCTTTGAGGATTGGTTAGAGATTGCATTAATAGGATTGACTTAGAATCAAACCAGCTACTGTTTAACTAGGTTACAAATTTGACGTCAAGGACGCAAGGTGCCATGTTGGCGACAAGAAATGGCATATTCTTAAATAGCATATATTATTATATTATATTCACCAGATGTAAAATTATTATATTCACCAGATGTGCAACAGAAAATTAAAACCTAAGGAAATAGTTAAGGAATTTGCAAAACAGTATACTACAACTATCATTGTGTGACATCAAAGCAGATGTGAATTTTATTTGTCCCGCCAATTAAGACATTTTGAATTTCCTGGGGTAATTTAGGCCTCCCCGGTTTACACAGGAACAAGACATTGATGGCTGCTTTCTCAGAAGAGTTGATCAATGTCATTGTTGTGATAAATAATTTGAAACCTCATAAGACACTAGGGCTGGATAGTACCGTAGTTGCTCGATTAGAAGATGTCCCTGATTATAAGAAGACCCCCCCAAAATCTGAATATTAATTTAGGAAAAAAAGAAAAAGACTACCCTATAGGGAAAAAAAAGTTTTACTAGTGAATATTAATTCATATAAACTATTTTTTCATATTTAATAAAAGCTATGATTGAGAAAAATATTTTTTTGTTTTTATTTACTATTATTTGCCAACCTGCTCCCCAGTTATGCACATCTGCCCCCAGGTTTGCCACTCTGCCTCCCTAATATGCCTTATACCCTCATATTTATACATACTTATTCAGAAATATCACCTGAGATTACTCAGAATAGTTATTTTTTGAAAGAACAGAATACAGGATCTACAGTTCCAAGCCATTCCTTTTGGGATCTCCTCTACACCCAACATTTTCATGAAGGTGATGTCAGTTGTTACAGCATCTCAGCATCTCTAGGTAGGATTTCCTACCTAGATTACTGATGATTGGTAGCCTCATCTTAGGAGCTTTTTCTACATCATCGACACATGGTCAGTCCTGGCTTTCTTCATTTTGGCTGGCTGATGAACCTGAACAAGTCCATAGGATTTTCTCTTGGCATGATCCCAAACACAGAAACAACAATTAACAGACTTTGTAAAAACTGTTTTGACCAGGTAACTGTTCCTCATTGGATCTTTTATGACAATTCTTTAACTTCTGGTGTAGACCAGGAAGCATTTTCATGTGTATTGCATCACTCTCTGCATGTTTAAGACCATATTCTTAGGGAATGGGACAGATTATCTTGTTCCCTGGACATCCTTCATGAGGTCAAGGTTTCCATCAGGTTATGGATGAATGTCTGGAACCTCAAGCAGACCTCTTGATACAACCTTGCAGATGCTTGTCTTCTTGGATCGGGGTAACCATGGATTAAAGGGTTCTCAGAGCAATATGCTCTACTGTGGAGTATTACCTACATATAATTTACAAGGAACTATTGTCTATATGGAGAACCATAAACCTTTGGTGTTCCTTACTTTGAGGCAAGGAGTGGACAACTGGAGCTTCTTACAGCATGAATTTGCAAATATACCAAAGAGAATCACTCTCACCTTTATGCAGTACACAACAAGAATATTCTCAATGTGTAAGCAAGCTACTTTAGATATCAACAGCTTCCATTAGGCAAATGGAGCCTACATTAGGATTTTTATGAGCTCATAATGGTCTCTTGTGTCACAACCCTGGAGGATGGTAAAAATTGTAATCTCTGTTACTGGAGAAAGAAACAAGATATAGAAGCACTAGCCTATCCTTGGGCATTCGAGTTGACCTACATCTTCACTCCAATTCTGATCACAGTAAAAATGAAGACTGGAGAGACAGCCCAAGTTACCATTGAATCAAACTCACCCAAACGCCTATGGAATTCAGAACATGTAAGACCAGCTATAAAGAAACCCATGAGATTACTCAAGAGACAAAGTGTCTTAATACAGTGACAGATTGCAAGCCTCAACCACATATGTTTGTAGCTCTTTATAATTGTGTCCAAGATAATTCATAAGATAAAACTGATGACTAGACTGGTGTATGCTCTAGACATTGAGA
This sequence comes from Spea bombifrons, assembly GCF_027358695.1. NCBI lineage: Eukaryota > Metazoa > Chordata > Amphibia > Anura > Pelobatidae > Spea > Spea bombifrons. Next base: position 80,873,145 of record NC_071091.1, on the reverse strand, counting down.
AGTGTATACCCAAACCCCGGCTATTGCCTACAGGTATAGAAAACTGACTTATGATTAGTAATATATCTTCCAGATCCTATTTTAGTACTAACAACACAATAATGGAAGAGTGTTAATGTGACAACATACCTATTTTTTCTATTTTAATAAAATCACCCTCTAAGCTATTTCTTTCATTCATAACTATAAATATATAAATTCTCTTATGTAAAATTATCTGCTCATAAGTAAGATAAAAACCTTAGTGATATGTTCTTATGACACAAAAGGTATGAATATTCACTTATAGTCTCCTGGGAGTGATCTATCTTACCAACCACCTTCATGAGGCATTCAAGTGATATGTCATATCTGAACAAATATTATGATGTGCATTTATTTTTATGTATCTAAGATTATAGAATGTGGTGCTTATTGACTTGACAATACCAGTAAACAAGCCCTTCTCCTAACTTTATTAGGCCATGCTGCATTAACCTTAAAAGTACGAGTTCCTGCTTTATCAACTTCATTTTTGTTCCAAGCCATAACAGTTTATTTTAAATAATTTAATCTATGGTTTAGTTTTGTTTTTTTTCCTGAAAATTAGAAAGGGAGAAGCTACAGGAAAAGTCTCATACTGTAATCAACATTACTATGTACTTTCCACTATAAATGCACATACTTTATCTGTATGAATACAAAAAACAAAAACTGTCTGCGCTTCTTACCCTAATAAAGTTGGCAACAAATATATAAACATAATATAAATGAGAGGTTTTGGTTATATGAATTGGCCAAAGCATAATTAAGCTCACCCGCCACGTCAAGGCACACTCTCAATAGGGTGAGAACCTACTCAAGAGTGTGCCTTGACGTGGCGGGTGAGCTTAATTATGCTTTGGCCAATTCATATAACCAAAACCTCTCATTTATATTATGTTTATATATTTGTTGCCAACTTTATTAGGGTAAGAAGCGCAGACAGTTTTTGTTTTTTGTATACATTGTACAGCCAATACACTGTTTCTTGCAGCATGCTTACACCTGTTTGGTAGGCCTCGTATTATACATTTGTATTTGAGCCTGTGACTAGCTTAGCGCACCGACATTTTTTCTTTTATCTGTATGAAGTTCGCCCCTTGGCTGCTCTATTTTAAAAAACTGTTTTTATATTTTTGTGTTTTACCTGTGATTATGCATTGAACCACCAGGATTAGTAGCACACAAAATGTATATGTAGCATTTGTGCAATGACTTGTCTTGCAACCTCTGTGTAGCAAGAGATGTTATTACCTAATACAGTATTCGGCCAGTGGGCTGGATGCGGCCCTAAAGTTCCAAATTTGAAAACTTGCAGTTTGGACCCTCTACTAGAAGATGCTGCTTAACTTGTTTCTGTTGTGTACCAGGTTAGTCACTAAAGTGGGGATGCCTTCCCCACATGAGAAAATAAATAAAACTTGAGTTTAAACATGGCTAGAGTATAGACAAGTTATTTTCTTTTTTCATTATTTATCGCACAAACCCAAATACTGAACAAAACACAGGCAAGGTCCTTAGATTGAGATAGCTACAGCTTATTAAGTTATACAAATGGAAAGTGAAGAAATAAACAATGTGGGTGAATTGATGTTGCACTTTTCAAACACAAATAAATACTGTAAACAATTACCATGACCTGCCATAACTGCTCTTCATTATAGAACTACCACTACCTACAGGAAGACCAAGCAATATCATGCCCCTGGCTGGGCCACAATATCATCTGCCCCCCCCCCCAAAAAAAAACATAATACAGATGGTAAGATAGATGGTAACACATGAAACACATTTTCAGTGTCAAATGGTTAATTGTTTATTCTAGACACCTTCACCTTTCTAAATGGCTGACATGAGTTTCTGGTTTATTGTTTCAGTTTCCAGAAGGTTACAAGCCCAAAAAATTACACTCATGTTCTAGACCCCCCACTTCCATTAACATACTGCCAAATGTATATCTGTCAGGAACTGGGTCCATACAGACGACTGTAATGACCCAGCATGCCCAAAGATGGAGTTCAGGAGTTATTGCGCAGTAGCGGAGTCACAGGACAGGGCCTGGTGCAGGGCGACTGCACTCACCTGGGTATTGAGCATCTAGGGTTGTGTAGCCACATACCAGCGCCCTGATATACCAGCAGATGTAGTCCAGAACAAAGATAAATCCTGCGGGATGTGCGGGCTGGGAGTGTGGAAGCTAAGCAGAGTAATAGCTGAAACATAGCGAGCAAGGGACAGGGAGACCAGGCAAGAAACATAACAGACAAGATATACATAATACAGGGCACTACATTGAACAAGACAAGGAATACTCAAGATCAGACATGAACAAGACAGGACAGGTCAGGACACCCACAGGTTACATCACAGACCGACATACATAAATACAGGAACTAGCCTAGGACTGTATGATAACTATCGGAGATTCCGTCACATCTTATGGCCATAATATGCTTAGCCCACCACTACGCCAAAGTACTCCAATGGGTCCTAACGCTAAAGCCTGCTTACAGAGGTACGAAACAAACCAAACATGAAATCCAAACACATAGCAATGAGACATACCTTTAGACTGCAGACTGAGACAAACATAATGGGTAGGACACACCTATGAAGGAAACAGAGCTGAAGCAAAGAGCAGAACTAGAAGCAAGGAATGGAAGATCAGAACAGAGCTTAAGAAAATCCAGGAATGGATTGAAGCAAAACAGAGAAACTATAGCAAGATTGAGATATGCAGCTCCACAGCCTGGGTAGAACGTGACAATATCTGAAACACATGGTTACTCCCTTGAATGTTTCAAACTGCTGATTTATATAACTAAGCTTGTATAACTACTGTTTTCCTTAACTAAATGTAAGCATAGATTATGAATCTAAAATGTTCTTACGTGTAACTTGCTTTTATGTTCCTAAGCTGGCAATGTCCCCGATATAATGAGATTCCTTACTCCTTAAACAAATATATAAATATAAAGCTAAAAGTAAGAATTGAATAATTCAAAATTAAGACATATAACTGATTAGATAGAAATGTGCTGCTATATATTTATAGATGCACTAAGCTCCAACTCATTTGATTTTGTTTCTACTATTTTAGCCTGCAGAAATCATATAAAGTTTAAATAGAGACTATTTTATTATTACTTAAATTAGTAGCAAACAGATATGTTTCGGGCATGCACTACTAGCTGCACACAAATTGCTCTGTATAGCCACGACAGAAAGATTTTAAGAGTTCTGTCAGATATAATCGTCTTTGGCTCACTTGGTCTCTATTGATGCTGTCTCTCATGAGATTGCCTAAAAGAGTGCCTCAGGGAGCTAAAGTAAGGTTTCAAAAACACTTTCTATTCATTGGCTACACACTTGACTGCTGTAATGCAAAACCTGTTGAAGCAGTATCTTATGAAATTCTAATCATATTCTTGTACATCTGTAGTGTAAGGTATTGAACAAAGTAGAAACTACCAAAATTAAAACTTTTGACCACTTTGGGCAACTCCTAATCATTACATACTGTATGTCTATTCTTTTTTTACTGCAACCATTATTTGTTGATCTTTAACATATACAAGCAAACAATCGTGATGTTTATATTACAGAAATGTTTTTTTAGAATGTACAAAATCACAATCCACAAATGTTATATTATGTTAGGTTTTAGGCACCATACTATAAGATGTAACAATACATTCTCTTGGAAATTACCTTGTATTTTAATAAAATATTAGTTTATTAGTGTTTTTGTTATTTAACAAACATTAATTGCACAGACAATATTATTATTGACTATATTCATGCATTTTGTATAACATGATTGATTATTGACTTTGGTTAGCAATGATTAAATTCTGCTCAATAATTGAAGCAGAGCACCTATCACAGACACATAAATTATGTACATGCAGAGTATTATAAGGAAATGGTGGGCAGAACCAAAATGTTTTAAATGTCAAATGTCACAAATTCCACAACATAAGATGCCCTCCATATTTTATATATGTGGCGTGCGCTAGGTTAACTTCCTCCATTAACAGAGATGACAAATATCGATAACAGACACAGTACTCAGCATAACCCTGAAACTAAGACTAAATGTTAAACTCTTTATCACCAAGGATTGTATTGTTATAGAGGGCTATATTGCTCTCATACATAGTATGTCCTATTGTTTTTAATTATTCTACGTGTGGGGTCAAGGAAGGATTCTTAATTAGCAAAAGTTCACTGGGAGTCCAGAATAATGATTCAGCACCCAAGAAAAATAAGCTATTCCGCACCTCTCTTTCTCTGTGAATCTAGCTGCATTATTCTGCAAAAGGGTGGAGCTGAGGGGATAGCCTCTCCCCATCCAGCCAACTGGGTGAGAGGGTGTGCACCAGGCTCCAGACCTTTTGCGGAAGGTTATTGGGAGTCCATTTCCACGGAGAAGCGGATGAAGAAAGAAGACACAAGGAGCAGCTGATGAACAAAGAAGGCAGAAGAAAGAAGACAGAAGAACAATAAGTTGCAAGAGAAAAAGCAGAGCAGCACAGCAAGGAGACATGGAAGAAGTCGGTGGAGAAGGTAGAGAGACATCCAGCGGGAGTGTGTGAGAAAGTGAATGAGAGTGTGAATGAACATGAATGAGAATGGGTTGGAGTGTGAGAGTTTGAGAGTAAAAGAACCAACAAAATTCAACATACAATTCAAAGCTCTTTGCTTAATTTTTGTTACTTTGGGGGTCCCTTCTTGTTTGCAGGTATATTGGTAAATTTTGTTAAAATTAAAAAAAATTACAATTCCGAATGTACAAATCTACTATTCAACATCACATACACATCGTTTTCTTTTAAAATAAAGCACTACTTTGAACAATGGAAATTCTACCTAGTTCAACATAACATTTGCATATAATGACATGTTTTTAAGAATTACACAGATCAACAGCAAACATGCTACACATAATTACATGTTTTGAAAAATAACAAAATCAAGGCAAAATGGCAGAGCTTCCAGGCACACCTTCTTTGCTGATCCTCCAAACTAGGGAGAGAATACCAGAGGAAGTTCTGCCATTGCTATAATTAAATAGCAATTTCAGCTCTGCAAGAAATGTATGTTCTTCGACAAAATTATTCACATAAATACCCAGATACATATAAGATGCCTTTGCTCTATTCAGGCACACAGCAGAGTAGGGTTAATAACTGAGCAAACAGACACAGTGCATGTAAAGACACCCCAAACAAGAGGAGGCAGGGCAAAAGTTGTTATACACAATTGCATCACCTCTGTCCATCCATCACCAGTATTGTATGAGTAAGTGAGACTCATGTCACAACCAATCTACTAGTTGAATTGGATAGTTGTGAGGTGTCAGGTACCACAAGACTTGAACTGGTGAACCTGGAAGTTCCTGTCAGCTTATGTCCATGCAGATGCAGACAAAGATAGAAACTTAAAGATAAAAGAGAGAACAGAATAGACAAAAGAAAGGAGCAGTTAAAAAATAGAAGATGATGCAGAAGTGGTAGGCAGAAGTTGAAGTCATCGGCAGAGAAGGTAGGGAACCATTTAGAGAGCATGAGAGAGACAGCAAATGAGTATGAGAGAGCAAGAATGTGTGAGAGTCTGAGTGAATGTAGGCCCACATATTTCGAGCAAAAATTCTCAGCTTTTTGCTTCAGTTTTATCTGCTTTCTGGGGGGGGTAAAGGTTCGTAATCCAGAGGTAGTGTCACCTGAGGGGTGAAACGTGGCACACGAACAGCAGGAACATAGTGCAGACTCCTGGACACAACAGGTAGAGGTCAGGTATACTGTTGCAAGACGTCTGTACAAAGGTATAAAGCAGGAACGAAGGTCATGGCCAAGCAGAGGTCTGGTACACAATTTAGGATCCAATGGTGAAAGTAGAACAGGATAAGACAACTCAAGATTAGGGCAAGGCAAGTAACTGGAAACCAGTTGGTGATTGGGACCAGGGCAGTGGGGATCTGGGAAGGGGCATGACACAGACCATGAAGAAGGTAATATACAACATATTCCAGGGTAGGTACACATACAAAATTCCATAATCATACTAAGGAAACAAACTCTAGATGTCAAATACAAATGTCTACAAGTACATCAACCTTTAGGCACCTCCAGTCTATCTGCATTTGTGGGTTACAACACCTATCACCCTCATACTAATTATGTCCACTGTAAAGGGATGTGTATTCTACAAAGGTCATAAGGCCATTTTTTTAATATTATTACATTTTTGTTACGGGAGCAGTGTTTTTTAGAGTGGAGGGGGTACTTGTGATTTCACAGTCAATGATTTCTGCCATTCAGGGACACGCTATGAAGCGCATGATATTACAGACACAGGTATATATACATACATATATATATATATTGTGTATATATAGTGTTAGACATGCATTTTTAATGACATAATCATACCTGGGAAAATCAAAACCGGAGATTGCCGGGCAAAGAACTGCTTCTCCGGTTCTCCGGGTCAAGACCCGAATCCTCCCTTTAAATGGGAGTGTTTCCCCCGCCGTCAGCGGGACCTCCCACTGTCGTAAGCTGGAATGCCCCCGACGTCAGCGGGAACTCTCGGGACCGCCCGCTGATGTCGGTGGGCAGTCCTAGCCGCATCCCGCAAGGGAAGGGTCCGGGTAGCCGGAGCCCAGAAGTTCCCAGGTACGTACATAATATGTACTTATCTCTTTGAAGTAAAAACAATGATTGGAATATGAATTCAAAATAACAGCTGAACTGGCAGTTTTCATTCTTTAATAATAGACCCTGCTGCCGATACATATAAATATTAGTTCCTGCTGCCGATGCATATATATATATAAATATTAGACCCTGCTCCCGATATATATAAATATTAGACCCTGCTGACAATATATATATATATATATATATATATATATATAAAAATATTAGACCCTGTTGACAATTCATTTTATATTGAAAAAATGGGCCCTGCTCCACACTCCCTAGCATGCAATCACTACACACTTCCGCCTCTCCCCTCCACTTCTGCTCCCACGATGCAGTGGCAGCATCACATGATGTAGAAGCCCCAGCGGAAGTGAAGGTGAGTAACAGAGGCTGTCTGTGCACATCGTGCAGACCCCCACCGGCTGACAGAGAATCGAGGTCTCCTGCAGAGGATCATCCTCTCTGTCAGCTGGTGGGGGTCTGCGCGATGCCCAGAGGCAGCCTCTGTTACTGCCCTTCACTTACGCTGAGGCTTCTATGAAGCTGCAGTGAAAGTGCCTGTCAGCAACGGAGGTTCACAAGACACCAGAGAGTCGGGAGAGAGGCAGAGGTTCACAAGACACCAGGGAGCTGGGTAGAGAGGCAGAGTGGTGTATGGGAGAGGGGAGGAGACAGAGTTGTGTATGGGAGCCACCCTCCCATACACCACTCTGGCTCCTCCCCCTCCCAAACACCACTCTGCCTCTCTACCCAGCTCCCTGGTGTCTTGTGAACCTCTGTTGCTGACAGGAGGCAGAGTGGTGTATGGGAGGGGGAGGAGGCAGAGTGGTGTATGGGAGGGGGGGAGGCAAAGTGGTGTATGGGAGGGGGGAGGAGGCAGAGTGGTGAATGGGAGGGGGAGGAGGCAGAGTGGCGAATGGGAGGGGGAGGAGGCAGAGTGGTGTATGGGAGGGGGCAGAGTGGTGTATGGGAGGGGGAGGAGGAAGAGTGGTGTATGGGAGGGGGAGGAGGCAGAGTGGTGTATGGGAGGGGGAGGAGGCAAAGTGGTGTATGGGAGGGGGGAGGAAGCAGTGGTGTATGGGAGGGGGAGGAGGCAGAGTGGTGTATGGGAGGGGGGAGGAGGCAGAGTGGTGTATGGGTGAGTAATAGTGGTGTATGGGGGGTTTTATGAATTTCAAGGTAGCAGAGTGGTGTATGGGGGTGTAATGAATTTCAGGGAGGCAGAATGGCATATCTGGGGGAGTTAGAGTGGTGTATAGGGGGGAGGTAAAGTGGTGTATGGGGGTATAATGAATTTCAGAGTGGCATATCTGGGGGAGGCAGAGTGTTGAATCAGGGAGTATTATGAATTTCAGGGTGGTGCAGGGCATTTATGGGGGCGGAGTGGCATATCAGGGTACACACTGGCATATAGGGAGATATAAGGCATAAATGGGGGCAAGTGGCATATTGGAAGTTATAAGGCATATCAGGGGGCACAGTGGCATATAGGGGGTATAAGGCATATCAATATTAGGCCTATTAGGGGGGCATAAGACATATCTGGTGGTAAAAGGTATATTGGGGGCTCAGTTGCATATCAATGGCATATATGGAGTATTAGGCATATCGAGGGCACAGTGGCATATCAGGGGGCACAGTGGAATCTCTGGCATATAGGAGGTACAAGGCATATCTGGGGGCAGAGTGGCAAGCTGGGGGTCAGATGTGCCTAACTGGGGTCAGTTTGGTAAATAAAAGAAAATATAAACAAGGCTTTTTTCTCATAGTTTTTATTAAATATGAAAAATAGTTAACATATGAATTAATATTTACTAATAACTTTGTATTAAAACCTAGTTTGATAAACACTGTGTTTGGGTTCTTGTAGCTTTTATTATTATGTCAGTAAAATAAGAAGGTGAATAGAGAAATGCCATTGCGATAAAGAGATGAAACTGTAAATTGTACGTTTTTTATTACATTATTTTAATCGATCATTAAAATAATTGTTAGTTGCAGCCCTAATGGAAACATAGCATTGCAGGTATAGATCAACAGAACACACAAACCCAGCATTGCAGGTATAGATCAACTGGAAATCACATGTAAACTGAGCGTATGGATCAAATAAACACATGGAAACAGCATTGCAGGTATTGATCAACTGAATACGACATACAAACCCTGTATTTGCAGGCATACATAAATAATGTATGAAAACATAGCATAGCAGATATGTATCAACAGAATAACACAAAAACCCAGCTTTGCAGGTATAGATCAATTGGAATTCACATAAAAACTCAGCATTCAAGTTATAGATAAAACCCCCTAAATTACAGGCATAGATCACAGGTCACACATCCCAAAGTCAGCCCTGGCGTCCATATTGCCCACATAGATCTTGACCAGTGCCCAAATTACACGCATAGGACTTGCCATCTTTGTCCCCAAACAGCCCAGCATGAGTCAACTTTGTCCCCAAACAGCCCGGCCTGTGCCATCTTTGTCCCATAAACACCCTGCCTCTGCCATCTTGGTCCCCAAGGCTCAAAAACTCTGCTTGTGACATCTTTGCCCTTCAACAAATCAATTATACATCTATGATGCACACACTTTTACAGTCACTCACTAATTCACGCTTTCATTCACATAATTCATTCACACAATAATTTATTCTCTTACTCATTCACACAAATCATTTACACATATTCATTAATGTATTCTCATAAATTCATTCATACTCTCACTCATTTAGACAAATCATCCACACATTCATTCATACTCCCACGCATTCACATAATTCATCCACACATCAATTATTTCATTTTCTCACTCATTCACACAATGCATTCACACATTCATTCTCTCACTCATTCTCACTCTTTATTTCAATATTCTTACCACCCCCTTTCTCACTATCTACCCCCTCTCCCCCTTTTTACTATCTACCCCCTCTTCCCCACTTCTCACTATCTACCCCACTATCTACCCCTCTCTGTACCTTCTCACTATCTACCCCTCTCTGTACCTTCTCACTATCTACCCCTTCTCCCCCACTTCCCACTATCTCCCCCTCTCCATCCCTTCTCACTAACTACACCTCTTCCTCCCTTCTCACTATCTACCCCCCTCTCCCCCCACTTCTCACTATCTACCCCCTCTCCCTCACTTCTCACTAACTACCCCTCTCCCCCCTTATAGAGGTCCTGCGGTGGGAACGCAAGGCCCCTGTCTCCCTGCTCTGCCGCAGTACACGCTGCTTCACTGCTGAGCGCTGGTATATGACGTCACCTTCCGGCGCTCAGCATGAAATGCCGGCACCGTGACCAAGCTAGAAGCCTCGCGGAGGAGACTGATGGGCGCCAAGCGGTTGCTGAAAACTTCATGAGCTGCCGCTCGGCGCCCCTCTCTCCCCTCCGCGTCAGGAAAAAAAAGGACGGCGTTTCAATTGATTGAGGCTGCCCAGGACCCGAGACTTAAAGTCCCATTGCAGGACTGTCCTGGGCAGTCCGGACATGTGGTCACCCTACTGCAGGGATCTCTTGTTTGTTTTTTTCTCCTCATCATCATGTTGAGCAATATAATCTCTGATAACTTTTGTCCTGCATGTCTTCTGCTCAGTCTCTCCTGTTTTTAAACTACAGATAACACAACTTTGCACATTTCAGAAACATTGCATCCATTAACATTAACGAACACCACATTTTGCTTTCAACATATTACACATTTTAAACTTTTATTTGAACAGTGTGATTGGTCTTGTTAGTGAGGTTTGAGCACACTTAGTGATGTGTAAGTAGTGCTGGACTAGCAGTGTAGTTGATATCCTTTGGTACAAAATATAACATATGTTTCAGGATTTAAAAGGTTAAACTACCTTGGCAAGGTTAGGTTGTGCCTGACTGGGAATGTGCATTGTTGTTAATTAGTTCTTGTATAATGTAATTTGTTTTAGTAAGGTCTAGTGGAGATTAGACAAACTATTTGATGGTCTGAAATGTACAGGCAAAAATGCATCCATGTTAGGTGCTTAGACAAATGGTATAGCTCATTGAGTCACTTTTCTATTGGATGTGTTTTCTATTGGATCAGCAGCTTTGACTGATAGACCCATGGCTTTGGCCACTTAGCCCTGCTTGTTAAGGTTCTGTGTCTTGTGGCAGTTTGTCAGTATCAGTTGTTAAAACTACATAAGATTAAACTTTTAAAGGTAAAAATCTTAAATTATTGTTTTGAGAGTTTAAAAATTGTTTATTATGTGTTAAAGTATTCCCACATGATGCACACATTTCATTTGTGTAGTTAGCAGTAAAAAAAAAACTTTACTGCAGCTCTCACAGAATTTTTAACAGGGACAATATTCTTCTCTAGTTTTGACATTTGACAAGTACATCATCTCATGATTTAGATCTTAATTAATTGTCCCCTATTCTGCCAGCAGGTTTCCTTGTATTGTCACTTGAGGTTATCCATGGTGTAATGAACAGATTAAATTGCTTCACTAATAGATGGACGGAGGGAAAAAAAAATAAGAAAGATATGTGAGAGAATCCAAACTGATTACCTATAAGAAAAATATGGAATTTTTAATTTATAATGGAAGTTGAATTCCCCATGATATACTTGCAAGCCTCTTTTTAAACCCCCAAATCCTCACCGAGCTAGTGCTGGAGCCATGAGTATACCACGTGGGAGGAACTGTGTTCAGACAAACATCCTGCAAGTCTAAGCACAGGGGATGGTTTAAAAGGCAAATGAATATGGAGCATTCTGCAGAAACCCTCCATTTATTTGTAATTGGGACCACTCAGCTATTAAAGAGTATATGATAGCTATGTATGTTTAATATTATTGTTAGAGCAATCTTACAAAAGATGCAAAACTAGACTAGAGCCGGATGAAAAGATTTGTCTTTTTGCCTGCTTCTGTGGCTCCTCAGGAACAGTGACGAGCAGAAACCTTGGAGGAAACTGCCAGTTGTGATAGTATGAGTTTTATGTATATATAACAACACTTGTTGGCATTTGCCTCCAGTAAAGCAAGATTCTTCACGTAAGAAATTACCCAGACACAGAAGAGCATTAATGAAAAATGAAGATCTTTTAGTAAAAACAATGGCTACTCATGATGCCTACCATCACCAAATAAGAAAAAAATTCACATCATAAGAACCTCATATGAATTAAGAATTCTCTTTGTATTAATTATATTGATTTTATTGAGTATAAAAATACGTTCATTGCTACCATACATGTAAAGCATGTGAAACACCTATTACATCCACTGTCGTGCTATTCTCTTAGGGGCATCTGGGAACTGCTCCAATCCTTTTTATCCCCTTTCTTTCTTTATTCTTTTTTTATTTACTACACATACCCTTGGCACAGGTCAACACACGCTTTCCTATGTTAAGCTAAATACAATGTCACAAATAAATCACCAAAAAAAATCAGGAGTGTATAAACAATGGGTTTAAAATAAAAGCATTGACTGAGGGGTTAATATAGAAATAAAAATAATGCAAAACAAATCATGGAGAATCTGTCCATAATCACTGGTGCTCTTTATGGTACAGACAATTAAATTGATTGTGCTGGATGATTATTTCTACTTACTTGTAGTAAACAAAAGTATGTGTTGCAGAAAAAATCAATCCTGAGATACATTACTTATTCTGTAGAAGGTGGGGTGAAGGATTTCCCTGTAGACATTACATTTATCTCCATTGGATATTTCTACTTTGCAATTACTAGTGCATAAATAATCACAGGGTATACATGTATTGATTTCATATTCTTTGTATGATTTATATACTTTCTATCCAGCAGAGAATCAAAATAATAAGTGTTAAGATTTTTAATATTTATAGCTGTTTATAAGAATCTGCTTTGAATTTTGTACATATTTTTTCTTAAAGACGCATATTGTTGTGCTATATTTGTATATCACTTTTTACCTTGGGTTTAGAATCCCAGAGGGTGGGTTCATCACGGCTGGTGCCTACAGGAGATCTTGGCCTCTGCATAGTGGAGAGTTAGGGGTTAATTTAGCAGTTTGGCAGTGCCTCCACCTAGTAATACTCCAGAGTATTAGAGTGTAGTGTACTAGGACAACTATATTACACAGAACACAAGAATCACAGTCACTAAGTAAACACCAAATAACACCAAAGGTATACAGCAAATCTACAACTACTGTATATCTAAATCAACCTGAATCCAAATCACCCCCTCCTTAAATTATGAGGAACTCACTCACCTCATACTTGCCAGCTATCCTCATTTTGTCCTGGCTGGTCATGCTTATGCGTCTCTCGACTTACGCCACCACGATCAACCGATCGTCCTACGACAAGATTTACTGAGTCTACACAGCTCAGTGAAGCTGTAGCTAACATGCACATACACGTCTTCTTTCTCTTGAGCAGGCATTCTGTAGTGTTTTCTCAATGGGGGGAGCCTCCATGCACTGCCCTTTTGAGGAAGTGTCTCGTGAGGCCTTGGTCAGCAGAGATGGTGAGTAAGAGTGTAACAGAGTGTGTATGAGAATATGAGAGAGGGAGCGTGAATGTGAAAGCACAGAGCCATAGCTAGCTCGTTTTGTGCGCGAGGCAAGAATGGATAATTGTGCCCCCCAGCTATTTTTATACATAGGCTTTATTATTCACACTGCCCTTATACACACCTGCCCATAAACACACATATACACATACACTGTCCTTACACACGAATGCCCATAAACATGCATATACACATACACTGCTCTTACTCACGACTGCCCACACACACTGCCTTTACACACACCTGCCCATTAACACACATATACACCTACACTGCCCTTAAACACCCCTGCCTTTATACACATGTGCCCATAAACACACATATACACATACACTGCCCTTACACACAACTGTCCCACACTCCCTTTACACATACCTGCCCATAAACACACATATACACATACACTGCCCTTCCACTCTGCCTTTACAAACACCTGCCCAAAAACACGCATATACACATACACTACCCATAAACACTGCCTTTACACATACCTGCCCATAAACATGCTTATACACATACACTGCCCATACACACGCCTGTCCATACACATCTGCTTTGCAGCAAAAGTTCAAACATTCTGGATTTAGGAAAAGCACCTTGAAGAAGCCATCTTCCAAAAATAAGTTGTGTGATTAGACCACATAGGATGCTGTGTGGTGACTCTTTTCCGAGACCCGGAACTTCTGAACTTTTGCCATGAAGCGTTGAGTGAAACAGACTACTGCTGTTCGTATTTGAAACATCAATTATACCCTGCTGTCCACCAATGAACGTTCGCTATATATCAAGGAACGGGGAGTCCATGTGATGTGCACCCTTTCGCGGAAGTACACTGGGTGGCCTGGCCAACAGAGCTGATACAATAGAGAAGCAGATGGAGAAAGAAGACAGAAGAGTAACAGAAGAGCTGTGGGAAAGGAGACAGGGACAAAGAGTAGGTAGGGAGACCTCGAGAGAGAGGGAACTTCTGGGAGACTTGGGACCTCTTGTGTGCCAGTGTGGCAACACTCTGATGAGTGGCACCCAGAGCAGACCACCTCCCAATGTACACCACTTCCCAATATTAAATCATGGACCCTTCTGTGGCACCAATTACTCAAGTTAATGCCAGTGAGCATTCATTAGGGTCCTTGAAGGAAATTTACATAAGGAAGTACTGTATATTTCTATTCCTAGAAGGCAGAAAAGTGTTACTGCTACTGCCAAAATCTTCAGATTTGCATGCTGTACATAATACATGTATTATAGTTTAGTCATATTAAAATGCAATGGCACGTGGTTCTTACAGGTATCACCAGTGAGATGGATACAATTATTTAGATACGCTATACACCCCTCCAAACTGCTGTATCATTTTTACCAATTTCAAATTATATTATGCCTCAGTAGCACAGCAACTGCATATACATACGGATTCATGACATATCATGCACTGTATCATTATTACACATGGCCATTATGTTCTTTAAATATTTGCCTGCTTGACTTCACATCTGAAGAAAACCTTACTTTTAGCGACTCTCACATTCTGTTATTGAGAAATATCTTTTTAACCACATCTGTGATCAACAACAAACTTACACTTTCAACATCACATTTCTGCATGTGCTGTGCTTCTGACTGGGATTTCAGTTAATCCTAGCAAGTTCCTGGTACATGCATCCTCTGAGGCAGTGACATCACTTCTAGTTACTGCCAGCATTCCACATGCTAATGCCCCAGATCAGGAGAAAGCTGGCTCCTTTCAGCCTAGGGAGCAAGTACAAAATTGCATTATTAATTACATAAAGTTCTGTATCATACATTATGATGTTTTGGTATGGATGAGCCTCTTACAACCTTATTTTTAGGCAACTCATGTAGTGATTAAAAAACCACTATGACATCCTTACACTAATCTAGCATTTATCAAGCAAAACAACTTTTGCAGCAACCCATTGTTCTTACTTCTCTGTAATCTTGGATAGTGAGTGATTCCTGTACTAATGCACATTAAATTGCATACTCAGTTCCCTAAAGAGGCAAGTGCTGATATAGATAAAAGCTACTGATTCTCCTATGAGCTAAACCTGTGCTACTTTACAAAAAAGGAAAGAAAATTGCAAAAAAAGAAATTATTCTAATACTATTACGCATAGTAAATGATGTATAATAAATCCTAATAATAACATATTAGCATATTTGACATAAAAATGCTATAGCCAAAACATGTTTTCTGCTGTTTACCCCAGGAGTCCTCCCAAGATACAGCCTCACTCTGAACAGCCCTATCAGGGAGGGCCATTTTGTCAGGTACAGTGGAAGCAGGTGCAACAAAACTACATTGAACGTCTACCCTGTTGTCTCTTCACTTCCGCGATATCTTGTAATCCAGAATCAAGGTAGTTTGTAACATGGGACAAAGCACTTGAAGTCCCGCTATTGCCTGCAGAAATGATCTGAAGTAGCACAGCCCCTACCTATGGCTGCAAAAATTACAACTCTCCATGCCAAGACCAAGGAAGCTCTTCAGCCCTGTCTGACATCTATTCCCACATGCAGGCATGAAAGCCTTCACAACATACCTTGATAATGGACACAGGCTGTCCCACTTAGGCCTCTATCTTTAATTTTGTTTTGTTATCTTGGTCTAGGAAAGTTGTACTTTACTAGCATATTGTACTAGAAACAGTAAAGTTGTCTGTCATACATCAAAGGGCATATTATGTCTGTCATACATTAAAGGGCATATTATGGCCATATCTAACCACCTGTTCTCAAGATTCTACTCCAATGTCACCCACAGTTTAAACATTATAAGACACTCCACCCAATATCAGGCCAAAACCGTGCTGCTTTGGTGGACCCCATACATACCTACATACATGCATGCATACATACACAGATCCAGGCATCTCACTCATTTCAAAAAAGTTAATACATACAATATTGGGTGGTTCTTTCTTCCCAGAACACCACTGTAGCTGCTTGGGACTTTTTGGTTTTGCTAACTTGAACGAGAGGCAGAGTTACCAATGCCGTAATAGTAAGGCAAAGGCACAGACTTTTGATATTGCCTCTGAGCATGTCCTCCTTTTTGGAAGTTAATGTAAACTCATGTGGATATATGGGCCTTCTCACTTTATCCTTTAGCAGGTCTCTTTGTTATGCTAGTCTAAGGTATTCCATTTCACAAAATAACTCAACTCATGCTTGTAGTAAGAAAGAAGGCTCTCTGGCTTGACACCACTTCACCTCCATTACCGCTTTTCTGACCAAACATTTATTTTTAATGGTCTCGGTAGAAACCTCACATATGGACTGGGTAGAAACTTACTAAGCAAACAAGGCAAAACACCCAAACAAATGTTTCAGTATACTTCCTCTTACAGTCTGGAGTTATAACATTGAACTACTGCCATGAACCTAACTAACATGAAACTTGTGGAGGGAGAGGTGGCTGATTATTTATCATGGGTGTTGCGAGAGGATAGGTGTCTGACTTGTGCACAAGGCCCAAAATCATTTGAAATTCAGAAATTATATTTGTTGCCCAGAAAAAAATGATAATAACAGAACCCTGTATATTTGTATTTTTACTATTCTCATCTCTGCACATTTCTATCATAAGTTGGTGTTTTATTATTATTAAGTAATGTTTTAGAGTGATCTAAGATAGGTATTGCTATGGTTAACTATAGCCTTTTTTCTTTTGCTGTATGTAATCTTTTGCAGCCTGTTCTTGATTGTTTCCTGGACAGGTTGCATTTCCTAATACTTAATAAGCAACAAATGTAAGATTTAATGGACTCTGAATGCTAACGTGTACCCACTTTGAACCTTGACTACATTATCTGGGAATGCTGCCAAAAATGCTTATCTTAGCTTCATTAAGCCTGCCTGACCCCAGAAAAAGTAACTTCTTGTAATTACTGTCAACTGCCCCAGAAAATGTGTGAGAGGGAGTGATGACTTACTTATAGCAGACACACTAATGAACAAAACAAAATTTCATTTAGGTCACTCCTCGTTATCGGAGATTCGTACGAATGCACAAAATAGGCAATTTCCATTAAAAAAAACCTAGTTTGTATGTATTTGATTCATTATGTTTCTGTTTTGTGTATGTACTGGTGTCATTTAGATGAAAATAGGTAACGCTAAATGCCTGTTATCACTACTTTTAAAAGTAGGAACATCATTTATAACTGTTCTTTGCTGACACATGCATTGTTTTGTAAAGATCTGCAAGAGTGTTTAAGCCAAAATATAGTGGAAGGAAAACATATTAAAAATCCCTAGCATATACCAATGTATATTTTAGAGAGGAAAATATGTAACCGCATAGTCTACAAAAATAACATTATTTTCTGGTTATTACAAATGAACCTTATTATTTTGTAAAACAAAGTACCCTGTATACAGTAAATAACACTTCCCAGCTATGTTATAAAAATAGATCGACATTTGCAAAATTGATGGGAAATAGAATATTGCAACTCTGAACAGTTTTAAACAAATTTTGCATTCGTGTATTGCTTTGTTCAGTCACATGGAGATTTTAAATAATCTCCTTTGTGTATAAATTTAATGAGGATCAGCTTGGATAAACTTTTAGCTCCCAAAGCAATAAAAGTAACAAGAAAAAGCCGTTATTGCTTGAAGAAATGTTTCATTTGTTTAATAGGTAAAGCTATTTATTGTAGGAACCATTATGCTGTGAAACATATTACCCCAGAGACTGCCGTAGCAGAAAAGCTATAGGGATGGCATTTTTTTAAAAGCTGAATGATTATTAAGCAGGTAAAAGATTTCCTGTATATGCATATTTGAATAGGAAATTGTGAAACAGAAATATATAGGTTAATATGATACCCCATTGAACAGCGCTGCAAAAATGATGGTCCTATATAAAAATCAATAAATAATTAAAATATGTATTTATGGAATTTGGAATTCGTATTTTATTTTCTAGTCCAAGCCATTAAAGCAGTGTTCGCATCATATCTGGCGTTCTATGTATGTTGTATTCACAGTTTAATGAATTCTGAAATTTATATTGTTACTATTAAGTTAGATATTGATTATGCACAGACATATTGCGATATTATGCCATTTCACAATGACCCAAAAAGAATCAAATATTAAGGATTGACAGTTCTGAGTCTACATTAATCAGATTTCCCAGGAACTTAGGCAGATCAAGCTATCAAATTGTCAGACAGGCTTGCTTGTTATTGATGCTTCAATTCACCAGAGAATATGTGGTCTAAAATGACATGATTTAGAACGCAGGGATGCATATCCAATAAAAACACCAAAAAATGGCATTTCTGGGGGTAATATCGTGTTAGTATAAAATATTTATATGTAAATGTAGCCTGAATACACTGTTGGGAAAATAAAGTTAATGTTCACACCTGTACTAGGTAACTTTTGATTTCAATTGTTAGCACTTTTAGGGTCTTATAGTAAAAAATGATCTGTATTCTAAGACAAGTTGCACGTCTTATACAGTTAAGCTTAATATCATATTGTAATTCTATATACAAAATAGAAAGAAAAATATAGTTGTATATTAATTTAATAGTTTTTTACAACTGAAATACTCCTTTAATGTATCGGGTACTAAACTTTTTTTTTATTCCTTCTGTTTTTGTATACCTTCTGTTTTTCTACAACATATTTATATTTATGCATGCTGAGTTATACAGGCTATCATGTAACACCGAGGATCTTTAGGTACAGCCCAACAGACTCAGGCTTAACAGCTTCATTTGCAAAACAATTCTGCTATAATATCAATGCTTGCTATGAAAAGGCATGCTTGCTATAAACCACAGGTTGTGGTTTATAGGCAAGTGGGCAGCGATATACCGTAATTAGTAGACTTGGGCACCAGGGGGCTCTTCGTGTTCGTCTTCGTGCTCGTCTTCGGGGAAAAAAAAATCTTCGTATTCCGCGAATATTCGCCCGTTCCTGTCTTCTCTTCGGGCGAATATTCGCGGACATTCTTCGTGCTCGTTTAATCTTCGTTTTCCTCCTGGTTGCCTAGCAGGGGTTAATACGGGGTTAATAACACATCACAGCAGCAGCAGCTGCCGTGAAGGTACGTGTGTGCAGCTCTATTGGTCGTTTCGGCAGGGGGCTGGTCTGGCATCAACGAGTGAATTGCAGAACTGCAGAATGCACTTCATTCGTTGATGGCAGGCGAGCCCCCTGCCGAAACGACCAATAGAGTTGCACACACATACCGAGGTGTACTGTCCATAGATGTTTAATAAAAGAATAGGGAATATTTTACATTTTTAAATTGATTTTGGACCACTTTACATGCCTAACATTTGCTACCTATTTACAATGGCATACTTTGCAACAACCCAACTTACTTATTGGACAGGACTGGAAAATAGCAGGACTGTCCACCAAAATCTTGGGTGTGTTGGCAGGTATGCTGATGGAAAAATGTTGGACAAGAACTAAAAAATAGCTTAGGGTTAATGTACGGTTATGTTTAAGATTAGTAGCAGTGCACTGGTTTGGTTAAAGATGGATTATGTCTAAATAATAATAATTTAATTTTAATGTTTTTTTTTTAAAAAAAAATAGGGGTTTATTTAAATGTATTTTAAAGTTAGATTTATTATTTAGTACTTGATTATATTTATTAAATGTTTATAGTAGCGTTACCTACCGAGCTATAACTACCTATGTGTATTTGCATTTTGCATACCTAGTTTAGCTAAATTAGATGGGACAGGACTGGAAAAAAGCAGGACTGTCCCTGAAAAAGTTGGGTCTGTTGGCAGGTATGTGGATGGAAAAATGTTATAGGGTGAAGTGTGAGTTATAGTGTTAATGTAATGCTATTAGTGAGTGAAGGCCAGGGCAAATAACAAGGAAAAGGTCCTTGTGTTTTGTGCATTGTAAGTGTGTGTGTATGTGTGTTATGTGTGATGTCACTGTGTGTTATATGTGTTATATGTGTTATTGTGTGTGTTATGTTTGGTTGGTTGTGTATCAGAAGGAAAATAATGAAATGGAAAAGGAAATGGGAAAGGCAAATGAGTGGGCAATTGGCGACCCGCTCACCTGTTTCACCCCAGGGCAAAGCACCCAAACACTGTCAGTCTTAGACGTTTGGCAGCAGACTTCCAGAGCTCAGACACAAGGCCCTAGCGTAAGCTGGCCACTCCGGCGGAGGTAGCAGGCGTTGCCACACCGCAAACAGAGGCTGCCAGGGGGGAGAAACTGCCCTTACCATTAGGGACATTTTGGGCATGACTCTAGCCAGGAAGCGAACTGGCAGAGAAGAGATGCTGGCACCACCACCAGCAGCAGCATTGAAAAGGCGAATGAGTGGGCAATTGGCGACCCACTCACCTGTTTCACCCCAGGGCAAAGCACCCAAACACTGTCAGTCTTAGACGTTTGGCAGCAGACTTCCAGAGCTCAGACACAAGGCCCTAGCGTAAGCTGGCCACTCCGGCGGAGGTAGCAGGCGTTGCCACACCGCAAACAGAGGCAGCCAGGGGGGAGAAACTGCCCTTACCATTAGGGACATTTTGGGCATGACTCTAGCCAGGAAGCGAACTGGCAGAGAAGAGATGCTGGCACCACCACCAGCAGCAGCATTGAAAAGGCGAATGAGTGGGCAATTGGCGACCCACTCACCTGTTTCACCCCAGGGCAAAGCACCCAAACACTGTCAGTCTTAGACGTTTGGCAGCAGACTTCCAGAGCTCAGACACAAGGCCCTAGCGTAAGCTGGCCACTCCGGCGGAGGTAGCAGGCGTTGCCACACCACAGACAGAGGCAGCCAGGGGGGAGAAACTGCCCTTACAATTAGGGACATTTTGGGCATGACTCTAGCCAGGAAGCGAACTGGCAGAGAAGAGATGCTGGCACCACCACCACCACCACCACCACCAGCAGCATTGAAAAATTGGAAAGGCGAATGAGAGGGCAATTGGCGACCCGCTCACCTGTTTCACCCCAGGGCAAAGCACCCAAACACTGTCAGTCTTAGACGTTTGGCAGCAGACTTCCAGAGCTCAGACACAAGGCCCTAGCGTAAGCTGGCCACTCCGGCGGAGGTAGCAGGCGTTGCCACACCGCAGACAGAGGCAGCCAGGGGGGAGAAACTGCCCTTACAATTAGGGACATTTTGGGCATGACTCTAGCCAGGAAGCGAACTGGCAGAGAAGAGATGCTGGCACCACCACCACCACCACCACCACCAGCAGCATTGAAAAATTGGAAAGGCGAATGAGAGGGCAATTGGCGACCCGCTCACCTGTTTCACCCCAGGGCAAAGCACCCAAACACTGTCAGTCTTAGACGTTTGGCAGCAGACTTCCAGAGCTCAGACACAAGGCCCTAGCGTAAGCTGGCCACTCCGGCGGAGGTAGCAGGCGTTGCCACACCGCAGACAGAGGCAGCCAGGGGGGAGAAACTGCCCTTACAATTAGGGACATTTTGGGCATGACTCTAGCCAGGAAGCGAACTGGCAGAGAAGAGATGCTGGCACCACCACCACCACCACCACCACCAGCAGCATTGATAAATTGGAAAGGCGAATGAGAGGGCAATTGGCGACCCGCTCACCTGTTTCACCCCAGGGCAAAGCACCCAAACACTGTCAGTCTTAGACGTTTGGCAGCAGACTTCCAGAGCTCAGACACAAGGCCCTAGCGTAAGCTGGCCACTCCGGCGGAGGTAGCAGGCGTTGCCACACCGCAGACAGAGGCAGCCAGGGGGGAGAAACTGCCCTTACAATTAGGGACATTTGAGGCATGACACTAGCCAGGAAGCGAACTGGCAGAGAAGAGATGCTGGCACCACCACCAGCAGCAGCATTGAAAAGGCGAATGAGTGGGCAATTGGCGACCCACTCACCTGTTTCACCCCAGGGCAAAGCACCCAAACACTGTCAGTCTTAGACGTTTGGCAGCAGACTTCCAGAGCTCAGACACAAGGCCCTAGCGTAAGCTGGCCACTCCGGCGGAGGTAGCAGGCGTTGCCACACCGCAAACAGACGCAGCCAGAGGGGAGAAACTGCCCTTACCACTAGGGACATTTTGGGCATGACTCTAGCCAGGAAGCGAACTGGCAGAGAAGAGATGCTGGCACCACCACCACCACCAGCAGCAGCATTGAAAAATGGGAAAGGCGAATGAGTGGGCAATTGGCGACCCACTCACCTGTTTCACCCCAGGGCAAAGCACCCAAACACTGTCAGTCTTAAACGTTTGGCAGCAGACTTCCAGAGCTCAGACACAAGGCCCTAGCGTAAGCTGGCCACTCCGGCGGAGGTAGCAGGCGTTGCCACACCGCAGACAGAGGCAGCCAGGGGGGAGAAACTGCCCTTACCATTAGGGACATTTGATTCATGACACTAGCCAGGAAGCGAACTGGCATCGAAGAGACACTGGCACCACCACCAGCAGCAGCAGCAGAATTGGGAAAGGCGAATGAGTGGGCAATTGGCGACCCACTCACCTGTTTCACCCCAGGGCAAAGCACCCAAACACTGTCAGTCTTAGACGTTTGGCAGCAGACTTCCAGAGCTCAGACACAAGGCCCTAGCGTAAGCTGGCCACTCCGGCGGAGGTAGCAGGCGTTGCCACACCGCAAACAGACGCAGCCAGAGGGGAGAAACTGCCCTTACCACTAGGGACATTTTGGGCATGACTCTAGCCAGGAAGCGAACTGGCAGAGAAGAGATGCTGGCACCACCACCAGCAGCAGCATTGAAAAGGCGAATGAGTGGGCAATTGGCGACCCACTCACCTGTTTCACCCCAGGGCAAAGCACCCAAACACTGTCAGTCTTAGACGTTTGGCAGCAGACTTCCAGAGCTCAGACACAAGGCCCTAGCGTAAGCTGGCCACTCCGGCGGAGGTAGCAGGCGTTGCCACACCGCAAACAGACGCAGCCAGAGGGGAGAAACTGCCCTTACCACTAGGGACATTTTGGGCATGACTCTAGCCAGGAAGCGAACTGGCAGAGAAGAGATGCTGGCACCACCACCAGCAGCAGCATTGAAAAGGCGAATGAGTGGGCAATTGGCGACCCACTCACCTGTTTCACCCCAGGGCAAAGCACCCAAACACTGTCAGTCTTAAACGTTTGGCAGCAGACTTCCAGAGCTCAGACACAAGGCCCTAGCGTAAGCTGGCCACTCCGGCGGAGGTAGCAGGCGTTGCCACACCGCAGACAGAGGCAGCCAGGGGGGAGAAACTGCCCTTACCATTAGGGACATTTGATTCATGACACTAGCCAGGAAGCGAACTGGCATCGAAGAGACACTGGCACCACCACCAGCAGCAGCAGCAGAATTGGGAAAGGCGAATGAGTGGGCAATTGGCGACCCACTCACCTGTTTCACCCCAGGGCAAAGCACCCAAACACTGTCAGTCTTAGACGTTTGGCAGCAGACTTCCAGAGCTCAGACACAAGGCCCTAGCGTAAGCTGGCCACTCCGGCGGAGGTAGCAGGCGTTGCCACACCGCAAACAGACGCAGCCAGAGGGGAGAAACTGCCCTTACCACTAGGGACATTTTGGGCATGACTCTAGCCAGGAAGCGAACTGGCAGAGAAGAGATGCTGGCACCACCACCACCACCAGCAGCAGCATTGAAAAATGGGAAAGGCGAATGAGTGGGCAATTGGCGACCCACTCACCTGTTTCACCCCAGGGCAAAGCACCCAAACACTGTCAGTCTTAGACGTTTGGCAGCAGACTTCCAGAGCTCAGACACTAGGCCCTAGCGTAAGCTGGCCACTCCGGCGGAGGTAGCAGGCGTTGCCACACCGCAGACAGAGGCAGCCAGGGGGGAGAAACTGCCCTTACCATTAGGGACATTTGATTCATGACACTAGCCAGGAAGCAAACTGGCAGAGAAGAGACACTGGCACCACCACCAGCAGCAGCAGAATTGGGAAAGGCGAATGAGTGGGCAATTGGCGACCCACTCACCTGTTTCACCCCAGAGCAAAGCATCCAAACACTGTCAGTCCTTGGCGTTTGGGAGCGGACTTCCAGAGCTCAGACACAAGGCCCTAGCGTAAGCTGGCTACATTGGCGGAGGTAGCAGGCGTTGCCACACCGCAGCAAGTGCAACCAGGGGGGAGAAACTGCCCTTACCATAAGGGACATTTAAGGCATGACACTAGCCAGGAAGCGAACTGGCAGAGAAGAGATGCTGGCACCACCAGCAGCAGCAGCAGCAGCAGCAGCATTGGAAAAGGCAAATGAGTGGGCAATTGACGACCCGCTCACCTGTTTCACCCCAGGGCAAAGCATCCAAAGACTGTCAGTCCTTGGCGTTTGGGAGCGGACTTCCAGAACTCAGACACAAGGCCCTAGCGTAAGCTGGCTACATTGGCGGAGGTAGCAGGCGTTGCCACACCGCAGCAAGTGCAACCAGGGGGGAGAAACTGCCCTTACCATAAGGGACATTTAAGGCATGACACTAGCCAGGAAGCGAACTGGCAGAGAAGAGATGCTGGCACCACCAGCAGCAGCAGCAGCAGCAGCAGCATTGGAAAAGGCAAATGAGTGGGCAATTGACGACCCGCTCACCTGTTTCACCCCAGGGCAAAGCATCCAAAGACTGTCAGTCCTTGGCGTTTGGGAGCGGACTTCCAGAACTCAGACACAAGGCCCTAGCGTAAGCTGGCTACATTGGCGGAGGTAGCAGGCGTTGCCACACCGCAGCAAGTGCAACCAGGGGGGAGAAACTGCCCTTACCATAAGGGACATTTGAGGCATGACACTAGCCAGGAAGCGAACTGGCAGAGAAGAGACACTGGCACCACCACCAGCAGCAGCAGCAGCAGCATTGGAAAAGGCGAATGAGTGGGCAATTGACGACCCGCTCACCTGTTTCACCCCAGGGCAAAGCATCCAAAAACTGTCAGTCCTTGGCGTTTGGGAGCGGACTTCCAGAACTCAGACACAAGGCCCTAGCGTAAGCTGGCTACATTGGCGGAGGTAGCAGGCGTTGCCACACCGCAGCAAGTGCAACCAGGGGGGAGAAACTACCCTCTCCATTAGGGACATTTAAGGCATGACACTAGCCAGGAAGCGAACTGGCATTGAAGAGAGACACTGGCACCACCACCAGCAGCAGCAGCATTGGAAAAGGCGAATGAGTGGGCAATTGACGACCCGCTCACCTGTTTCACCCCAGGGCAAAGCATCCAAGCACTGTCAGTCCTTGGCGTTTGGGAGCAGACCTACAGAACTCAGACACAAGGCCCTAGCGTAAGCTGGCTACACCGGCGGAGGTAGCAGGCGTTGCCACACCGCAGCAAGTGCAACCAGGGGGGAGAAACTACCCTTACCATCAGGGACATTCGAGGCATGACACTAGCCAGGAAGCGAACTGGCATTGAAGAGAGACACTGGCACCACCACCAGCAGCAGCAGAATTGGGAAAGGCGAATGAGTGGGCAATTGACGACCCGCTCACCTGTTTCACCCCAGGGCAAAGCATCCAAGCACTGTCAGTCCTTGGCATTTGGGAGCAGACCTACAGAACTCAGACACAAGGCCCTAGCGTAAGCTGGCTACACCGGCGGAGGTAGCAGGCGTTGCCACACCGCAGCAAGTGCAACCAGGGGGGAGAAACTACCCTTACCATCAGGGACATTCGAGGCATGACACTAGCCAGGAAGCGAACTGGCATTGAAGAGAGACACTGGCACCACCAGCAGCAGCAGCAGAATTGGGAAAGGCGAATGAGTGGGCAATTGACGACCCGCTCACCTGTTTCACCCCAGGGCAAAGCATCCAAGCACTGTCAGTCCTTGGCATTTGGGAGCAGACCTACAGAACTCAGACACAAGGCCCTAGCGTAAGCTGGCTACACCGGCGGAGGTAGCAGGCGTTGCCACACCGCAGCAAGTGCAACCAGGGGGGAGAAACTACCCTTACCATCAGGGACATTCGAGGCATGACACTAGCCAGGAAGCGAACTGGCATTGAAGAGAGACACTGGCACCACCAGCAGCAGCAGCAGAATTGGGAAAGGCGAATGAGTGGGCAATTGACGACCCGCTCACCTGTTTCACCCCAGGGCAAAGCATCCAAGCACTGTCAGTCCTTGGCGTTTGGGAGCAGACCTACAGAACTCAGACACAAGGCCCTAGCGTAAGCTGGCTACACCGGCGGAGGTAGCAGGCGTTGCCACACCGCAGCAAGTGCAACCAGGGGGGAGAAACTACCCTTTCCATTAGGGACATCTGAGGCATGATTTCAGCCAGGAAGCGAACTGGCAAAAGATACTGGCACCACCACCAGCAGCAGCGTTGGAAACGGAAAAAGGTGAATGAGTGGGCAATTGACGACCCACTCACCTGTTTCACCCCAGGGCAAAGCATCCAAAGACTGTCAGTCCTAGGCGTTTGGGAGCGGACTTACAGAGCTCAGACACTAGGCCCTAGCGTAAATTGGCTACACCAGCGGAGGTAGCAGGCATTGCCACACCGCAGCAAGTGCAACCAGGGGGAGAAACTACCTTAAACATTAGAGAGAAAAAATTTAACTTTCCAAGCTAAGAGCTGGGTAACCCAATTTGGGCAGATTGAATTTAAGAAAGGCAATCTGCTCCATCAGATGAGGTGCCATGCGTGAGCGCTGTGGACTCAGTATGTTTCCAGTCATAGAAAACACGCGCTCACTTTGAACAGTGGTTGGCGGACATGATAGAAGCTGCTGCGCAACCCATGAGAGTGCAGGCCACACACTCTTCTTTTCATCCCAGTAGCTAACAGGATCAACATTAGGAGCAGAAGGAACTTCACAGAGGTAAAGTTTGACCATTTCAGCAGCACTACTCTCCTTTCTGCTGCTAGCTCTGTCAGATGGTCCAACTATACTGCCAAGTGCCTCTTCCCAAAACGCAGCTGCTCCACTCAGCTGTGTTGTGCTGCTTGTGGCACTGCTGCTGATGCTGCTGCTAGGGGTAGCAGACCACATCATCTCTTCCTCCTCCTGCACCTCACCCTCCTCGGACAGCATTCCCATTTTACGCTGCCAGTCACGCACCTTGTTGACCAATTGCTCCCGGTAGCTACTGAGAACATTGAATTTCAAAGCTAGCTTTCCCTTAATTCTTGGATCACAAAGGCACGCTAGCATCATTTCGGGACTCTCTTCCATTCGCTTGCGAAGGTGTACTTTTAGCAGATCCTTCAGCTTCCTGACTATGGCTGCTACGTCAGGATGTAGAGTGCCACCTTGAACAGCCTCACGGTTTCCAAGGAACACATCCATCTTGCTGCCTAGATGGGAGAACACTGGGATTACCTGGGCCAGACTGGCAGTGTTTGAGCTTAAATTTTCTGTGGCATCCCTGAATGGTTTAAGGACTGCCACTAGCTGGGCGATCACTGTCCAATCCTCCCTATTCAATGGAGAGGTAATCCCAATATTGTGCTCTGAGGCAAGATTATGGATTGCCCTCTGCTGCTCCAAAATCCTCTCTAGCATGTCTAACGTGGAGTTCCACCGTGTACTGACATCCTGACGTAGGCAGTGTACGGGAAGACCTGACCTCTCTTGCTCTTCCCTCAAAAGTTGGCTAGCCTTAACACTATGGTGAAAGTGCCCAGCGATCTTTCTGCAGCGGGACAGAACTACTGCTGCCACATTAGTTCCTTCTGACATTGCTGCCTTCACTACAAGATGGATGATGTGGGCTGCACAGCGCACACCAACAATATGACCATCTCGCAGCGCTTTCACCATATTGGCACCTCCGTCAGTTACCACAAAACCAACTTCAACATTGGTGCCCGCCTCTGCTCCCACCCAAAGGCTAAACATTTTCCTCATCGCATGCAGAATGTTTTGGGAAGTGTGCTTTTCATCCATCACTTCTGCATGGAGAAGGAAAGATCGGTAGCCTGCTGCAGCAGCTTCCTTAGACACACCGGGCTGCCACCAGTGTGCTGTCAAAGAAAGAAAGGCATGCTGGCCGCTAGGTGCACTCCACAAATCTGTAGTGAAATGAACAGACTGACCAGCAGCCTTGGAAAGCTCCTCTTTCACTGCTGCAACACAGGACCGATACAATGAGGGGACAATGTTCCTGCTGAAAGTGGAACGTGACGGAACTGTATATTGTGGAGCCACAGCCGCCATCAATTGTTTGAAAGGCTCCCCTTCGATCATAGAGAAGGATGCCCCTCCAACAGCAATGAACTGACCAATCAGTCGCGTTACTTTATTGGCCTGCTGTTTGGGCATTGACCTTTTGGATTGGAATGCCACAAATTGTTCCAGGGTGGGCTGGACATGCAGTGCTCCAACCTGCCTTGGTCTCTGGCTGCCAGCACTAGTTGCTGCTGCTGCTGCTGCTGCTATTGGCTCAGAAGAAGAAGCTGTTGGGGTTTTTCCACGGCCACCAGCTATGCTGCCTGCACTAAGTTTTACCTCTGCATCTTTCCCCAATAGCACAGCGTTGTGTTGAGTGCTGAGGTGATGCTTCATGCTAGCACTGGTAAAATGGCCAGACACTTTCCCTCTGCTTATTAGCTTCCCACAATGTTTGCACTTTCCATAGCGCCCTTCTTCAACATTTTCAAAGTGCTCCCAAATTGGGGCGCGCATAGCCTTGGAGTGTGCCTTGGGTGCTGCTCTTACTGCTCGGGGTGGATGAACAGAGGCAGAACTAGTGGTGGTGGGACTGGTGGTAACAGTACTGGCCATAGTGGGACTGCTAATTGCTTTAGATTTGCTAGGTTTTGCTGCTGCTGCTGGTGGTGGTGATGGTGATGATCGTAGCGGAGAAGGTGGAGGCTCAGGGGAAAATTGTGCACTAGTCATTTGGACACTGCTCCCTGAGGAATCTGATTCCTGACCACTCATCTCCTCTACTTCCTCTGGCTCATAGTCTAGCTCTTCATTAGCCAGATCGAATGGAATTCCTGCTAGGCTGGAGCTAAGACTGATATCGTCGTGAGACTCGTGACTAGTAGTAGTGCGAGCAGGAAGAATAGACTCTGCACTTGGCCTCTCAGTCTCAGGCTCCTCTGCTACCTCGCTAGGTGGAGTTCCACTATGTGTAGCCCTCTCTCTAACTGTCTTTACAAAAATTTTGTAAGGACTTGGTGGCTTGCTAGAGGTACTAGGAGGACATGGCGTGGCGGTACCAGTGGGAACAGTAGGCGCAGCACTAGTGGTGGTAGAGGCGGTAGAGGTGGGGGTGGTGGTGGTGGTTTTCCCTACAAAGGAATGAGATCGCTTTGGTTTGGGACCCCTCTGAGTCTTGCTGCTAATTTGGCTCTGCTTGGTACCTTGCATGCTGCTGGTGGATGGGGAAGATGCTGCTTGGGGCAAAAGGCACTTCTTTTTAGTCACTGGGCTGGTACTACTTGTGCTACCCTTTAACTTTGAACGTGCTTCTGGTGCTTTAGGCTTTCCGTAAAAAACCATAGAGCTTGTGGGCCTAGCCGCACTACTACTGCCTGCTTTTGGTGCCTTTCCTTTACTTGATGATCCTTCAAGCAATGCTTCCCCAAATGATAAGCGAGAGCTTGGCCTACTTGGCCGACTAGACTGACGCAAAGGCTGCATCTTAGAACTGGTGGTGGTGCTGCTGGTGGTGGTGGTGGTGGTGGTGGTAGATGGAGCTTGTCCCTCCTTAGTCCCAAAAGGAGGATCCATTTCAAATTTTGTGTTGTGTGTGTAGTGTAGTGTAGTGTAGTGTAGTGTTTAAAAAACTATAAAAAAAAAATAAAAAAATAAAAATAAAAAAAAAGGAAAAATGAATTAAAGACAAAAAAATTAGAGGAAGTTCTCTTCAGTGCTACTGCTTAAAAAGTAAAACTATGCACTACTGCACTGTGCTGTGTGCAATCTGCCAAAATCCTAAAGTTATTTAAATTATTAACTCAAGATTAACTATTTAATAACTAGCAGTATTTTATTTTTAATTTGAATTTACACGGGCCTAAGAGCTTAGCCTACTACTATGCTAGCCTAAAGCTATATTTCCTTACTATAAGTCTACCTCTAGGCAGACGCTCTCAAACCCACTAAGCTAAAGTGAGGTTAAATCAGATTCAGTATATGATTTATTAATTAATATTAAGTTATATAATATTAATAGATTAGAACTAATTTACTTATATATTATGTATTATAGATAGAAGAATATAGATTATGAATTAGAATTTAGAATTAGAATTACTTATATTATAGATTATGAATTAGAATATTATTATTTATAATATATTATAGATTAAGATTAAAGAAGATTAGAATTATTTTAGTACTACAGCTAGTAGCTTGAAGCTTTGCTTAGTACAGCTCGTCACAGTCAATTTTTCTTGAAAAGAATTAGAAATAAAATAAAATGTCACAGCAAAACAGTTATCTTCACTGCTTGCTGCACTCACTAGCCCAACAAGTTCACTTCACTGATGGACTGAGGTGAGCAAAACACTAAGGGTACTTTTAATAAAATTGAAATAAAATGTAAAATAAATGAGAAAATCTTTGCAAAACAGTTAACGTCACTGCTTGCTGATCAAAAAAAAACACAGCACTTATGCGGCTGCACTCACCAGCCCAACAAGTTCACTTCACTGATGGACTGAGGTGAGCAAAACAAATGAAATAAAATGAAAGATTAATTAAGAAAAATTGACTTGGTCTCTTACTGTTGCTAAAACAAAGCACAAACTATAGAGCTGCAGCACCAGTACTAATAAGATTAGCTGAACTATACGCTAGTAGTAATTAATTAATATTATTACTTTTATTTATAGCTAATTTAATTAACTATTAAGATAAGAAAGAATTAGAGAATTATTGATATTACTGATTTTAGATTAGACACTAGTAGATGTTCTGAATGTCTACAGTACACTCTACACTAGTATACTATTACTAACTATAACTGACAAATATATATATTTTATAATGAATTCAATTATTAATTATATTAATTAATATTACTGATTTTAAATTAGACACTAGTAGATGAATGTCTACAGTACACTCTACACTAGTATACTATAGTATATATATATATGACTGACAAATATATATATATATATAATATTATAATGAACTATTAAATTATAGATTCTATTAAATTGTAATTTATAAATTCTATTTAATTTATTTAAGCAGGACAGGCAATAGGCACTAGTGCCAGCCCAGGGCAAGGGCACCCCAGTGCCACTGAGGCACTGGGTGCACTGTCAACTCAACAGCACTTACACTAAAGTTGATGACAAATTAATTTTAAAAAAATTAAATTAATCAAATTATTATTATTAAATTAATTATATTAAGTAGCACTGAAGTGAGGATGAAGTACACTGTGAGAAAGGCTTACCAGTCTCACACAGAACAGAACAATCTCTCTCTGTAACGCTCGGATGCAGCACAGCAGTGTTGCCAAAGCAGTCACAGCGAAAAATGAATGGATCTCTCAGGCAAGCTCTGGTCTTATAAAGGCGCCTTCAGAATTCAAAAAACAGCAGCACAGGCATTGGACGAGACCCTTAGCGTTACGTCACAAGAGTGAGCTGATTGGACAGACGAGGATCAGCTCACTCCTGTTTGAAATTTTGGCGGTTGCGCGGCAAAAACGAAGACGATCACGAAGAATCTTCGATTCTTCGTGATTGTGAGTCTTCGTCTTCGCCTACGGTTTGCCGGCACTGTATTCTGTTCTACGTTCCTTCGGAACGAACAAAAAAACGGCCTCTTCGTGCTCGTTTTCATGTTCGCCCGAAGACGAATGCACAAGTCTAGTAATTAGTAGCCTATTGTCACAAAGCTTTTCCTCATAGCTACCGTATGTGAATGTGTGCATCCAAGCACAATGCGGGCCCACTGCCCACTACTCAAGGCAGGCATTTGCTTTAGAAGACACTGGAACCGTTTGAACTGCCCCACAAGGTGTAAAATTTAAATGTGGTTGTGAGTGTGCACAAGTTAAAAAGCTATACATACTAACACCCAAAAACATTTCTATACTCCCTGAGAATACCACAAAAATGCCAAATGTATGCTACTGCCAACTCAAACCACCAATACTACCACAACCTGAGCCGCTGGTTTCATAATGACTTAGTTATTGCCATATTTACCATACTTGTTCATGTTTGGCTTATATGTCCATTTTATAATAACTGTTTTACATTTTCTTTAAAAAAAAAGTCTATAAAAGCAGGAATATGGGAAAAAAAGACATTTTCCTATATACCAAACTTGCAAAAAAAAAAAAGACTCTCATCTTGAGAGATTACTCTAGTTACTCGTTTTTTACCTGGACATTTATTAACCCTCTTTTAGGCCCCGGGTTTTCTTTATACCACAGGCCAGGGGATGTGGCCTAACGGGAGATTTCTCGGGATCCCGGTACGCCAGTCTGGCCCAGGTTGTACCCCTTCAATATTGAGTAACCAACCAAAACAAATGCGCAGTGCAGCCTGATCCATTAGATAAGGTTTGGGGTTTTTTTTATTACTGTGTCTGATGTGGAGCTATCAAATTACTTTTATCATAAATACTTCAGCTAAAGGAAAATTGAGCTTCTAGTTATGCACGTATGGTATAGTTCAAAAATAAATTGTTTATGTAATGTGATCTCCTGTAATATAGATACCATTATATGCATGAACTACACATGGTATTATGTACTAGTGATTAGTAAAAATATACAATTCAGTACCATAATATTGTGTGGTAGAAATCATAATACAAAAATGTCTTTGTGCAGTATAATTTGATTGTAACTGTTTGCATTTATTTATATGTACTGTTATTTACATTTATATAACCAGATTTTAACTCTTCAGACTCAGGGGTTTAACTTGGAGGTTAGGTACTGTATATGTTAATTACCAGCTATACATTTGCAGCATATCTGCCGTATGTATGACAGCAAAGCAAACATGGTCAACATAGAGCATGTGTGAAAAAATAAGGCTTGTAGGAAAGGAAAGAGAGACTTGGCATACCATGAATATATGCTAATTTAATATATTGAAAGAGGTACAGAATAACTCCACGTTTAACTAAAGTTAATTGCTCTACCATGAACATTTCATAAACCCCACTTTGTCTCCATTTTAATGCCTATATGTGTTCGGTGATCCGCAGGACAAAAACAGCTATTTTGGCCCATGGTATTACACTACCAGCATATGTACTGCATGCTTCATATGATACATTGCAAACTGCACCAACTGACAGACACAAGAGCCTACACCTCGATAACACTTCTCCCAGACAGTTTTAATTAACCTTCTCGACCCTCAAAGTAAAGATGACAAATGCTTAAGAACTCTGACAAGTCTATTGTGCCATGAAGCCTTTCTAGAGTCTTGCACTTGTCTGCTGATCATTCCAGTGCTATAGATGAGAAAATTCTTGTCTAGAAAGGATCTTAAAACCTAGTGCTGTTTTTTAAATGTGTAGTTTCCAGCTTTGATCTACCTTTTAACCTCACTTCTTAAATATTTATACATATTAAACATCTTAAATCTTTGGAAGTGCATTTACACAACTCTACTTCTGCTATTTGTCAGTCAGTAGCAGAAACACACTTTGATTGTCCTACTTTTTTCTGTCAAGTATAAGCTTGTAAACAAGGCTCTCCATATAAAATGTATTAACTTGTTCCTGTCTGTCAAATGCAATATCCCATAACCACAATACCAAGCACTGTGTATATTGCTATAACTGTACAGAATATAAAATACTAATATTCTTCAAATAATAGAATTACTTAACTGGCATTTAAACAGTGATTACATATTATTCACAGCTTCTAAATCAATATTTTAAAATATATATTCTCAAGCAATATGATAATCACACTACCCTCTTTCTTTCATAAATGATAAATTAAACTGGCTCCGCTAAGTATTCAAGTAAATATACAATAGGATTTATATGAGTTTGTGAACTATATTGACTATCGAATAACAGAATAATCAACTACAAAATGTGTTTATTATTAATTAATTGACATCTACAATATACTGTGATACAGTGTACCATCTATTAAAATTTTGCATTGCGATTTTGTATATACATATGTTTAGGGTATATGTAAGGTACAATATATTAGTCATAAAGCCATATATTGGCGAAATGCCAACTACCGAGCAGCATTAAAGTGCAGGGATGGGTGCAATGAGTGGGACAGTGGGGTGCAGATAGGGTGAGCTGATGGGAGGCGCATAAAAAAACGCACCATGAGAAGTTTGTCTATGGTACCCAAGTGCAATCATAATGTAGTGGTGGAGTAACCAGTCTAGGGTGTTCTTGTAGAAAGAATAGGTGGGATATATGAAATAAAAGAAAAATTGCCTTGAAAGCAACTTGATGAGTTTATTGTACTTGTCCTTCTCAGTCCTTCAGTGCATCAAGCATACTATAGTGAAACAAAGCTTTGATCTTCTAGCTGCATCTACATTGTGGTGCTGAGTAATGCACTTGAGAAAGACAGATGGCAATATTTAGTCCCTTCATAATAAGAACAAAGCACAGGGACTGACAGACCCCTCCACGAGCTTTGACATGTTTTAGCTCCAACAGGGTGATACTGAGACTCAAAGGTTGGGTTACGCACTGAAGCAGCTTTTTGGCCAAGAGTATAGCAGAGTTTTACTTGTGGGCAGCAATCTCTATGTCATATCCCCATTTTTTTATCTATTTGTAACACTAGCTAATATTACAGTTGCTCAATTTAAATAATGAAAATGCTTTACAAAATTCTTTACATAATGAGATAAGTGCTCCAGCTCTAAGTAATGATGTTGCTTTTATTAATTATTGTACAGTGAGTGGTGTGAAGAAAAGGCTATAGGAATGATGAAATAAGCCATTTTATCTCCAGGTTTCATTTAACACAATTAAAAAATATCCTCTATTACACGCAGAGCAAAATCTTTTATATGCTTATCTGAAATGATACCATCATAGAATTATAACATTAAGCAGCAAAATAAGAAGTCATAGTTTCCTTTTCATCCCTTTTGTTTTCAATGGTTTTGGACACATTTCATCAATTTTGCAATGTGTTTGTTCAATCACAAATCTTTTCTTTATTACTTAATGTACCCATACTAATATAAATACTGTTTTTTCAGGACTGAAATTGCTTTCTTCAGTTACTATATTTATATACTTGACCTATCATTTAGTATGAAAAATATAGTAATTAATTAACCTGCTGTAATCAGAGCAGATCAGATTATACAACTATTTAAAATGTAAACGATTTGTTGGGGTTTCTTTTTATTGGTCTTATTGCCCCAACTGCCTGTCCATAATTGTAAGTATACATATATGTGATGGATTATCCTATTTTATTTATATATATATATATATATATATATATATATATATATATATATATACCGTATTTGCTCGATTATAAGACGACCCCGATTATAAGACGACCCCCCAAAATCAAAATATTAATTTAGGAAAAAAACAAAAAGCCTGAATATAAGACGACCCTATAGGAAAAAAAGTTTTACCAGTAAATATTAATTCATGTAAATATATTTTTTAAATTTCCTTTTATTTGCCAACCTGCCCCCCCCAGTTATGCCACTCTGCCCCCAGAAATGCTTTATACCCCCCCTATTTGCCACCCTGCCCCATGATATGCCTTATACCCCTATATGCCACTCTGGCATGTAGGGGGTTAAAAGGCATATCATGGGGCTGAGTGGCATATAGGGGGTTAAAATGCATTTCTGGAGGTATATATGCATATCATGGGGCTGAGTGGCATATAGGGGGTTAAAATGCATTTCTGGAGGTCCAGAAATGCATTTTAACCCCCTATATGCCACTCAGCCCCATGATATGCCTTTTAACCCAGCATGTACTGGCTGCCTTGGCTTGATAGGAGTGTGATTGCTGCTAACAGCAATCACACTCCTATCAAGCCAAGGCAGCCAGTACATGCTGGAACCTGGGGATGATAGTAGTGGGATTACAGCCTCCCTATGCCATGCTACAACCCCCACCCCCCTTACACATCCATGCTATCACACACAAACACACATTCACAAACATTTAAATACTCATTCATTCCATTAATCACACATACTTCACACATTAATCACACATACTTACCCAAAAACCCTCCCCCACCCCCTTACCTGAATTGCAGATCTCTCACTCGAAGACTTCTGCAGGGGACCGGCTGTACCAGCAACTTCTCTGGCCCCGCCCCCAGAGGAGGGAGGGGGAGATAGAGTTCTGTGAGGAAGCTACAAGCTTCCTGTCCTCCTGCTTCTAACGGAAGAGACGCTGCTCGCGACCGGTAAGCAGCATGGCCCCAGCCATTTTTTTGGGGTCTGATTAGAAGACGACCCCGATTATAAGACGAGGGGTATTTTTCAGAGCATTTGCTCTGGAAAAAACCTCGTCTTATAATCGAGCAAATACGGTATATGTCGATAGTAAGACTGATGTTAATTTTTTTACTACATTATGCAACCTAGGGGAAAACATTCATCTTAAATTAAATTTAAAATTAAAAAAAATAATTTCACTGTTTCTAGTTGACAAATTATATTGCCATGTTTAATTCTTATTGTAATTTATAGACCTGGCTAATGGGAAATCATGAATGAATTGGCTTTAATGAATACATCAATTGAAAATAGTGAGAAGATTATTTGGGCTATTTTGGATTGGTTGTATATATCTTAAAAGCTGATAAACAGTAGTTTTTGTATGTCACTAGGAGATTTCATTCTTGACTAAATAAATGTGCCCTGTGTATATACTGATAAATAAATGGAAATATGTCACTACACTACTCCTTATTTAGATAGTAATTTGTCAATAATTTGCTTTAATGTTTATCTAACTTTGGGGAAAAAAATGTACCCAGCAATTGCTAGTATATAGATTATATCCAGTTGTCCTCTGATCATCTGATTTGCAAATGAAGGTGAATTACCATGATTTGGTACTTTATTATACTGTAGCATGCATTTTTACAATACAGTGAATGTAGGGCTGGTGCAAGGATTTTTGCCACCCTAGGCAAAACATAATTTTGCCACCCCTGGCTCCACCCCCACAACCCCCTCCCCTTTTACCACACCCACTTATATCCCACAGTGACCACGAGTCTGCCTCCCATCAAGTGACCACGAGCCGCGCTTCTAATGAATGACGCCTACATTCATTCAGGGCCGGCGCCTACTTTGCCTGTAGGTGGCGCCGGCCCTGAATGAATGCAGAAGGTAGAAAGGTTTATTACAGACCCTCTTGGGAAACAGGTCCTTGTCCAGAATGAAGACATATGTGCCCAAAAATGAAATCCTGTTTATATGCAAATTCATTAATATAGACCCAGCCTTAAATACATCTTTTAGTTCATTGTTGTCACAAAGTCAACAAAAAAAGTCAAAATATTATAAGATAAAAAGTTCATAAAAGAGTGTCCATTAATAATTTGAGTCAAGGCAGCAAGTGACCTTTTGTTACAAAAACTGCAGCATAAAAAGCAGTCATCTGAGGCCACTGTCGCTCATTTAGTCCTGCAATTACCAATGTAATTTACAGTATATAAATGCACTAAAACCACATTCTCTAGTCATCTTCTTCTGATTGAGACGAATTCTTTAAATATTCATGATAGCTCCCTCAGCTTTTCACAATATCCAATTGCCCATCCCCCTTAGTTTTTGCTTTATAATCCTGAAAGGACAGCTCCTTAGCAAGCGGGTTTAACAAGCCTTGGAAAAAACTATAATGATTTTTACTGTTAAATTTGAAAGTTATTTTATTTGGCCACATTACCGTTATATATGTGAAAATATTGCAATCTATAAACTGAGGCTTGCACACAGCCTACTCTGTTGAAGATAATGAGAAAAATATATGATAAACCCCCGTAAAGGTAATTTAAATCACTGCAAATGGTTATAATGCAAGAAATGTATTCCAGCCTTTTTTTCTGTGTTAAATTACATGCATAGTCCTACACAAATATAATGAATTGAATTCATCATGAAAACATGCTTTCTTGTAATGATTTTCTTTAACTAGTTTCCTTATTATTATTATTATTATTTGAAATGTGGTAGATAATATTTGTAAAATTCTACTATATTATTTAAGAATCAGATTTTAACTTACTTAGGCTGTCAGGCTAAACTAGTGAGATGTCAATGTTCATATTATTTCTAGAAACCAAGTAGCCTCACTCCATTGCTCTTCAGTTAATCGCTAAGGTAATTTTTTTTTTCTCCAGAAACTAAAAAGGATAATTCAAATATTTTTAAAACGAACACTTTTTAGATCAGCAGGAAACATGGCTTTTTTATTACTGAAATGAAGAATTAGCCTGGTGTACCATCTCTCTTGCTAATGTAATTGCGGAAGGAGATCAACATGCACGTGGATGATAAAAACATGTAGCATTTAGCGTACAATGCTTTATATAGAATACACACTTTGCAACTGGGAACACAGGGGCATTATTTTCCCCATGTTTACAACTTGATGAGCGTCACAAAGTGATGTGATTATAAGAAATATATATATATATATATATATATATATATATATATATATATATATATATATATATAAAGCTAAGGAGACCAACATCATTGTGAAGAATGTGATCAGTTGTCCTAGACTGCCTAGAACATTCACAGAACTGGAGGGACAGCTCCTTGTAAGGGCAATCACATTCCCTAAAAAATAGTTTAGATGAATTAACATTTACTGGTAAAACTTTTTTCCTATAGGGTCGTCTTATATTCAGGCTTTTTCTTTTTTTCCTAAATTAATATTCAGATTTGGGGGGGTCGTCTTATAATCAGGGTCGTCTTATAATCGAGCAAATACGGTAGTTTAATTGGTATTATAGTATCGAAAAAATGATTACAAATCTACAAAAATTTTTTCGGATTTCAAGCCTGGTAGTAATAATTATTGATGCCACCCCTATGTATTTACTACCTTTGGCTTTAAGTTCTAATTTCGTTTACCACTTGATTATTATTGAATCTGTAACAATACGACACTGAGGAAACGACCTTCCTGAGCTGCTCACAGCCACCACTGAGCTGCTCACATGCAGGCACACAGTACAGTGGGTGTCATGGGTGCCTAGCACCCAGTGAGGTTGCATTGCACTTATCACATGACCTTGTGTTATTGAGCTGCCAACTGTATTAAATTTGATAGGCTCCACACGCAAGGTAAGATGGAGGTGGAGGAGCTGTGCAAGCGTAATGGTAGATAGGAAAGGGAAAGAGAAGGACAAGTGAGAGGGTAACAAAAGGAGAAGTTAGAGAGAGGGAGCTATGCTAATGATAATTTTTGAATAAAACATATTCTAGTTTATTTTCATAATGTAGAAAGGTCCCTTTTGCCTTGATATTTTAATGTTTTTGGGTTTTTTTACCACCGCTGTATACTTTATTGCTGTATTTTCTTTGTACTCTGTACTTAATAAAGCAGTCAGCAGCCTCACACTAAGTACTATAATTTACAGAAATGAAATGGTTTTTCTGCTTAACTTAAGAATAAATAAGACATGTTCATCTACTGAGTCGAATAATTCTTTGAAGGAATATCAAGAACTTTCAAATATTTTTTATTAGTACATATTAGGGCAACAGAGAACTATTCATGGCAAAAGAAAGCGTACTTAGCATTTTTTTTATACAGCTACTAAGTAAAATAAATGATCATTGCTTGCACTGAAATACATTTTATAGCAATAATATATGCATTACACAAGTATGCTATAGATTTATCTTTGGATACAACTAAGCCTTTCAAGTGTGATTCTTCACTCTGATAAACACTTTAGGCTTGGATATAATAGACTGTGAAAAGCATTTTATTTTTAAATTAATTCAAAAGCTTGACAATGTTTTAAGGGGTCCTGATAATACATTAATACTCCAGATTAAATTAATTTATTAAAATGACCTATAGTTTGTTAATTTTGCATATTGATCAATTTTGTGTTTGTTTAGTGTAAGTGCAAGCAATCTTGGATATGGACAGTTGCAAATAAAAACAATAAATATTTAATACTGATGAAAATATACAATACAATGTATTAAAAAGGTGAACAAACAATACATAAGTGTATTTGTAACAATTCTTTTACAGAAGAATTTCAAGTTTGCATAAGAACCGTTCCACCAAATAGGCTTTCTCATAATTTATAAATAAAATGAACGAATGAAGAGGGGTGGGAAGTCGGTAAGTGCTTGGTTTTAGCTACAAGAGGGGAAAGAGAGAGATGAATGAGAGAGAGAAAGTAAAAAGTGATGGAGATATGACTGTAGGAGGCCAGGGGGGAGGGGATCTGTACAAAGGAATGTACATTTCAAAAGGTAAATATCAGAAAAGCTTTTCTTGTATTAGATGGTGGCAAGCAGACTGCTTGTGATGGTTAGGAAAGCTACAAGAGGGGAAAAATGAGTGAGTAAAGTTTGCCCGACTCCGCTTTAGAGCCCATATATTCTGATAAGGGCTAGTGGAAGCCACATTGAACACTCCCCGGTCCTTTTGCAGAGGGGTCAGTATAACCTCTAAATTGTGGATTATTACCTGGTCAGTTTTAGTGTTGTTTTTTATCATTAACCTTTGAGGAAACCTATTTGGCGAAATGTGTCAGGTTCTAATGCAAAATTGAAATCAATAAATTGTTACAAATACACACATACATACATAATACATTGTATATTTTTATCAGTATTAAATACTTATTGTTTTTATTTGTTACTGTCCATATCCAAGATTGTTGGCGCTCACACCAATCAGATACATGTACCTCGGTCTTTTTTCTAGTTCTCACTGGGACCTGCTCAATGGTGTTAGAAGTTGTTTTCCTTACTTTTCTTGTTTTTTTTCCCATGTTTTTTTAACCTTTCCACTGGCACAAATTTATACCAAATTCCATCTGGACAGTATTTGGTTCTGTATAAAATTGTGAGAACTTTTATGGAAGCTAAGATCAGTGCCAGAAGGACGAAAGGTGGCAGAACGTTTGAATCAATTAATTTCCTAGCCTGATATTTACCCTTCTCCAGGGTGAATCACAACTGCTGCAATGTGCCCTCCATACGCTTTACAATATTGTTTAGACCATACAATAATTATCATCATGAATATTTAAAATGTATTTTCATTGGAGTGTTTACCTTTAATCCTGGGTGAAAGGGGTTTTGCGTTTGTAAATAAGTTTATGGGTTCAATGTATAATGCTGTGTTCAGACATTGGTTCTTTATTATTACGGTAATAATATTACCGTAATAATAAAGAACCATTGTTCTAATATTAATAATAAAATAATAAAGAACCAATGTTCTAATATTAAAACATAGCTCTTAGAGATTGAAAATAATTGTAAAATGCTGCACCTGCATGATAATAATCCTATCCTTTTAGATTAAGGGACACACAGGCTGGGTTGAGGCATACAGCATTGAGCCAGATTACCCACTAATATAGGTGCTCCAATACATTTGGAAGTCCTTAGACATGCATGTGCAGAATATCCAGCATATTCCTCTACCAATTCTACTTCTTTAGGACTAACTGTACCTCATTATCATATTCTGGTACAGTCAGTTACTAATGCAGGTGGCCACGGATCAATGTTCAGATCTTAGCTGATATAGAGGAACTCTCCAGGTTTGACCTGGAGTCTCCAGATAAAGCCCTTATTCTCCAGGTCACTTTGTTCTTTCTCCAGGCAGGGGATCCACTTCACCTCCTACTCTTAACTCATTGAAGACAGTCCAAGGTTAGTCCTTTGCCTTTACATGGATAGCTCTGTTCCATTGGCACTTGGCCACTTAGGATTTATGTCTGTCTGCTGTCTTTGTAAAATTATTTTTGTAATGGCTATTGCTTTAAAAACATTAGTACTACCTGTCTAGTTAAGCGTAACACATCTGCCTACAGTTTTACTGTGTAGTATAGGAGGGGTAAAAAACGTAATGGTTGAGACTGGTAAAATAATACCAAAATCACCATATGAGTAACATTCTATGTTCAGGTATATATATTTCCAAGAACACAGCAGGCAGCACGACTATAATATTGTGCAAAGTGGTGCTTACATGAAACAAAATAAAATTCCCATATTTAACTCTGTGTTTAAATGTAAATATGATTATACAAAATGTCGCTGATAGATTCCCTTTAGAGTTTCATGCATCTTTGATAATAGGCTCATAACAACTATACTGAAGAGATTATGTAAACTCATTTGAGTGGTTTAATTGGCATTCCTTAAAACAGATAGCTTTTTGTCAGCAAACAATGAGACAAATGTACATCTACAGAGACTGTCATTAGCAAATCTAAGCGCATGGTTTTGCATACAAGCACAGGTAAAAGTATCAGGATAACTGACATCATAATGCTTTCCTAGTGGTGATAGTGACTACTTCAAAGAGACCTACATTAGAATTTTAAAAATGATTTTAATTTCATAAACAGACAGAGGTCAGACTGCCCGTGTCCCCTTTTCTTTACCATCCTCTGTACAGAGGAATGATGCTAGTTGATACGTTATTCAAAGGGTAGTAAGAACCAAACATTCAACTCTTCCCTCCATATGTTAAA
Source organism: Spea bombifrons (assembly GCF_027358695.1). NCBI lineage: Eukaryota > Metazoa > Chordata > Amphibia > Anura > Pelobatidae > Spea > Spea bombifrons. The sequence goes on along the minus strand of NC_071091.1, from coordinate 80,830,269 downwards.
TGTAACATTAACCAATATAAGCAATCTCAACCTACCCCACCCCCTACCTAATGTAAGTATGGAGAAGATAATCTTGTATACCCTGTAACCAGTGAAAGAATACAGACAACCTTTCTAGCACAATCGTTAAAAAGGGATAGGAACACAAAATATATCTCGGGTAAAACTAGTTCAAGAGAATTAGAGTAGCTGCAGGATTTTGGACGGTGAGGGTTCAATAAACTAAACAGCAATTGCTTGTGTGTTGGCTGAAAAAAAATAACCTCTGCTTATTAATTTCCTTATTTGTTTTCAATTTAAGATGCTTTTCCTCTTTGGTAGAAGCTGATTGCAGGAAGAAGTGTCCTAATCTGTGCAGGGCAAGATGGGCAGCAGCACCAGGCACCACACGGTGAGGAGCATGTGTGAGCCACCCAATGGCAATACCCCTCCACCTCCTTGTACCTCTAGTGATAAGTGAAATCAGTGCATGACCTCTGGCTTCACCTTGTTGTCTTGATGTCTCACGAGGAGCACTTTTCATGTTATTTGCTCCAGACACCAGTTACAGCTGTAAGATTCAGGGCAGAAGTGGGATATGTTTTAAGGTAGGAAATGAATTGATATGTTAGATCTGTCACGTCTTGTATTAGACCTATTGAATAAAAGTACACAAAACTTTGTTCATATTGACCAAAAAACAGTGAAAGAGAAGGTACTTCAATCTGTCCTGCTTCAGCTAGGCATCGGGCTAACATTGGCTTGCCTGGCTATTCAAACATTACCTACCCTTCAGTAAATTAAACTTAGGAATCACAGTTTTTATCCAAATCTATAGCCTACTTTCATAACAAATATATAATATAATATACAGTATAACGCTTGGAATGCATTTCAGTTCATGCAATGGGAATTCTTTAACCTCTTTATGAAAAAGCATACCTTCCCATTACTATTTCTATGTTGTACTCATATAAATACCAATAAAATAATTTTAAATTTCTTGACTTTTACACAGATGTGAAAATATTGAATGTGAATCCAAAAAAGCAGAACGTCAAGAGGAATAGCAATAGAAGAGAAAGCTGTATTGTCAAAATGTCAGTCTGTTTAAACTTGACACCTGATTTGGTAGTTTGTATATTAAAAATAATAGTAATTCATTTATACATGCAACTTTGGCATTAGGATGTCAATTTATATAGTCTGGGGCATTCACTATTTTCCATTTCCATGCTCATTTTATCACATTTCATTCATGGGAAGCCTTATACATCGTACAGCTTTCACTAAAATCCAAGCAGCATAAATGATGTTTCAACTGCATGAAATGCACTCAGGCTTGAATTAGACAGTACATTCCCAAATGAATGACAATAGATAATCTATATTCATAGAAGCTCTACTGATCTATGTCCTCAACCTGTGGCTTCAATTTCCCTAGAAACATGGATCAAGCAACGCATCCAGAACACATTCTTGGCTGTCAAGTATTTCACTTTTCATAGACTTTTCATGACAGTTTTGAACCACTCATAATACAACATTGACTTCTTTCAAGTTTATAGTTTATTGTGGAAAGAAAGACAGCTAAATATAGCTTATAAACTCTTCAGAAATACACTTTAGGCTATGAACATTTATTAACAAGCATCTGTTGAATTAATGGACGTGACAAGAGTCAAAATGCGAACTATGAAAACCAATACGACCTCAAGGATGTTATTACAAAAACATTTCTATTTTCCCCACAGTAGGTGCCACAGGAAACTGATTGCGGTATTAAAAATTAGACCAAAAGCCTAGAATAATGGAAACGCTTTGTAGTTTTGCACTAGGTCAGTCTCAAGGGTTTGATTCCAACAAAGCTAATTGAGAAGGTAAATGTTAGACACAATGGTTTCTAAGGGACAGAGTCTGCTAAAAATGACATATCTCGATGGTTAGTACCGGATGCAAAGGGCTGCGAGATCCAGAATAATTCTAATACTAAACAAGGAGAGAATATGTTTGCATTCGGTTCCACTGCTAATGAGTAGTTCCAGGAGCCATAATACAGCAAATGTAAGAGTTAAAATAACAAACATTTCTCAAAAGAAGAATTACCATTGTTCAACACTAACAAACAGATACCTTATGTACACTTGTGGCTTCGGTAACTTAAGATAACCTCCCACACTAGAAACTTGTGTCACAAGAGGGTTAGAAGTGTGATGAATTGCATTGTGAAGCAGTGCACAGCTTTGAGGGCCCCGATGCAAAAAGGGACAAAAGCATAATCCGGTCCTTTCTTTTTTAATTGCTGGTTATTATACATGTGTTTTAATTTGGCTAATCATCGATTTGCATATTTTCATTCACTGAGGGAAAGTGTCATCTCTGTAGCCTCAAGCCAGTTAACCTCTGCCTGTCCACATAAGTGTGTACAGCCATTGGTTAAATCATACGTATAACACTGCATACCTTGTCCAGGTGAATATAAGTAATGAGAGTTCAACTCCTGTTGTTTTGAATACAATACATAGCTTAGTAGTCTCATTTCAGCCCCAAAGAACCCATTTGATTATTATTAATAATAATAAAAAAACATTTTTTGTTTTCCATGTGATTTTGATCCAATTTCATGGATTTCAGTTTCATCAGTTTATTACAGCAGGCAAACGCTATATGGTTAAAAGAGGTTGAAAAGCAGTGTTTTTTAAGCCTTTATGTGTTCCCCCAACCTATTCAGCTGGAATTTCATTGGTCACACTTGCAAATGTTATATTGTTGCACTGTTCATATGCAAGAAATGCTCTATATGCCTTAACATACTCTGACACACATTGTAAAATTTAATAACAGGAGTGCCCGCATTTGCTTTTGTAATCCGCCTAATTAATTGAAATACAAGACACAAAATGACTTGATTATGAATGGCTTGATTTCAGCTAATTCTGCACATTCTCAGAAATTATGCAAATGGTAAACATACTTTTTAATGTAATCTGTATTTTTATTGCAGTCGGGAAAAAAGTGTTGACAATTGGCAAGCTTTGGACTTGGCACTGGATATCTAATTCATTTATCACATCAATGTTTTTCTTCACTTAGATGCATGCAGTTGTATACCCCTCCTGAGGATAATTCAGAACTTGCAGCGCCTGCAGAATGCCATAGTGTTAACTAATATTAACAGTAACACATCTTTAAGATGAAACAGTAGAATGATATGTTGAATAAAGTTTATTAATTTTATCTTATAAGATCTACTAGATGGTGACTGGACAGGAATAGACAGACAGACATACATACAGATGGGTGGGCAGATGGATAGACAAACATATAGAAAAATAAGCATTTAGTGATAAATACTTTAAAAACTTTTGTTATAACAATCTTCAATCCAGCTGATGGATGGGTGTGTAGATAGATAGATAGACAGAACCAGTTGTGTTATAAGTAACATTTTATGTCTATAAACATAGGAAAAGCACAAATTAGAAACAAATACATATATTGAACTGTAACATATTTTTCTCTATTATATGCAAAATGGTATGTTAAAAATTGTTTAAATGTGAGCCAAAATATATGTGTTTATCTAGACCTTAATTGGCTTAGAGACAGCTGGAATGGATATTAAGAAGCATTGTGGAATGCTCATGGGCAGTTCAAATGCACACACTATTCATTTTGTTAGCAAAATAATGAAAATAAATAGTCTTATTAGGAAATATCATAATGTGCTTTTAGTTCCCAAGGCACATTGTTTTCTGTGTTATCAGTACCATTTTCTCCAATTTATAAAGGCTACCACAATAAAACACTATGTATTGCCTGTAAAGTGATAGTTTTTTGATAATGTGAATATCAAGTAAAAATGCATTTGTTCTATAATAAATTTTTCAGCAATATTGGATAGGGCATTGATTGAAGTATGTTGGTTGATTAAATGTGTTTAACTTTGAGTTAGTTTACATGCACAGAAACATACAGTGCATTAAGTCACTCAATAGCATAGCATACCTGGGGGGGGTCCATCTGCCCTGGGTGTGACTCATCAAGGGACGCCACCAAGCTGGCATCGGGTGTGCACCTTTCCAGAGACTTACAATACTGTTCTCCACTAGAGGAGCAGGCTTGGCTGGGGAGATCAAGAATCTCCCTCTAACTAGCTTAAAATTAATCAAAGAAATTGAAGGTCTGTTAATACAGACTTCCGATCCTGCTCTCTTGTGATGCACGAATGCAACTGATTCTGTGCGTGGGATTTTATGTCAGTAGAGCATAACTCTCATCACCATATACTGAGCCAGTCATTACATTACATTAATTTATAGCACCAGCAGATCCCGTAGCCTGTTACAATAAGTCAGTAAAAGTAAAAATCACATAATAACAAACTGAGATAAAAGAAGAAGAGGATCCTGCTCTTGCAAGCTTACAATCTTGTTGACCATGGCACAGCATAACTCCTATCACTATATATTGAGCCAGACAATGATGGTTGTAAAGCATAATCTTATTACTATTTACTAAGCCAGGCATTGACAGTGATACAGGATAACTCCCATCACTATATACTGAGCAAGATATTGACTGTGGTACAGGATAACTCTCATAACTATACAGTAAACCAGAATTTGAAGGTGGTACAGCATCACTAAATACTAAGCCAGACATTGATATGGTAGAGGCTGTACCACTGTCAATGTCTGGCTCAGTAGATAATGATATAAGTTATGATGCACCTCTGTCAATGTTTGGCACAGTGTATAGTGGAAGTAGTTATGCTGTTCCACTCTAATCTATGGCTCAGTATATAATACCTGGCTCAATGTATAGTAATAGGTGCTACGCTGTATCGATGTCCATGTCTACATATTTACATATTTAATTTTTCAGAAATCTCTATTTTTTTCCAGTTGACATACAAATTTGCGTAATAAAAATAAATATTCTTGCCAACATTTTTTGTGAGTGTCTTTACATTGTAAAGCCACTATAAGATGAATGTATATCTTGTCCAGAAACTCTTGATGTCCCTCAAGTAACAGCCTTTTCTATGAGAGTAACTGAAATACAGTTACATTTTTCATAGTGACTTTCAACAACAGTTCCACATTAAGGTTATAGCCTTTGTTAGAACTAAGTTTATACCTAGCATCCCCTTTTAAATAAAAAGAGATACTTTAGATCAAAATCTAAACCCGGTGAAATACTTCAACTCTCATGCTAGGCTCACCTCCCAATGACCACCTGTCATTTAGATTGCCCGGGTGCCGTGCACCACATACACTCGCCTAGATATGGCCTAGCTCCTAATTGAAGAGACTTAAAAAAAAAAATGTTTACTGATCTTCCTCTTTAAGTTTTCTGAAGTTTCTTTTTCCTATAATGCAAAACTAGTCTAATTAGAATAATAACATTATTGGCTTGACTAATCATGTTTCCCGGTTTGACTATGTTGCTGTCTTATTTCAGGGACTTCAAAATTAATCTGAATATTAACGAGAGAACATAAAAAAAATGAACATTTCCCTAATGTCTCTGGAGAAATTCTTAAGGTTAAAGGAAAAATCCATCTGAGATAAAGGAAATATGCTGTTCTTCTAAAATGATGGATAGAACGATAACCTTTGCTTGAATGTATTCTGACATGTATTATTAAACCTGCAATGAACACATTTTTTTTCTTTATCAATGCCTTTCGAAAGTACAGGCATAAAATAAAAAATCTTACTCATTTTTTAAATATGCTTCTTTTTAACTCTGATTTTTCTGGTTAAAAGAAATGGTTTCAGAATGTTCAAATAGGAACAGAACAAGAACCTTCCAAACTCAGAATCTTGATTTGTTCCTACAATCTTTTATTTGGATTTTACTTCTTAAGTGAAAATTGGGTCACTGAATAAAGCACTCTCTGTGAATGGTGGTCGGTGTTACGGAATGTGAATAGCATTAATCAGCACGGAGGCTGAAAGTAGTGCCAATGGTCTTTTTGTTAATATAAAATATTTGTTTATACTGGGTGAGAAGCTCTAAAAAGTATTTACAGTTTTACTGATCAATGTGTGCATAGTAATGGGGTAATTGGAAATGTATTATACTAAAAAAAATATTCAATACAAATATAAATAGAACAAAAATGAAACAACATGTTTTGCTCCCTTGATCTTGATCTCCAAGACTTTTGGAATAATATTCTGCTAAATTTGAAGGGCTTTTTAATCAGAAATAAAATTTGTTACTTTCTCTATTTCTATTTCTATCACTCTCTCTCGCTCCCTCTCTCATTTACTCTTCCTCCCTATCTTCGCCGATAGCTGCTTCAATCACCTAGAAGCAATGGGGAAGATGTTGTCCATTGTAGTGTGCGCGGAGACTCTTCTCTGTTGCGGGGGTACTCTTAGCGATGAAGAGGAGAGAAGAATGCAAACAGAGAAGCAGAGACAGGGAAGCAGTTTTCGGAGAAGGTAGTGAGAGGGTGAAATAGAGTGAGGAAAAACCAATGATTTTCAAATGAAAAATTCTGAGCTTTTGCCTTTGTGTTTGTTTCGTTGGGGGTTCCCTCCTTGTTCAGTAAAATAAAAAAAATCTTATGGATGTAAATGCAAAAATCTAGTAAGAATTATAAAATAAGTGCATTTAAACCACAATTATATCCCCATATATGCAAAACCAAATAGAACAAAATACCAAGAAGTAATTTGTTCTCTTAAAAGCCTCTACCCCCCCATTACATTTTCCAATAAATATAGCCTTACATTCTGCAGCGCATAACGTATTTTAGGTTAGGCCCCAATGGTTAAACTCTATGATTATACTAAATAGAAAACTATAGGTGGGATATACAAATGTCCACAAGCATGGCACATTTGAAAGATGAAGCTTCCATCACCCACATCACTGTCTTAACTATTTAGTTATAGTCCACAAAGGCTTATCGAATAATATTTATGTTAAAAATACTTATATTATGAATGTGCAGAACACAGCGTGCTAGTATGAAAGATACAAGTATTTAGAATCCCAAAGATTGACTGTGCTTCATAAAAACGAACCCTTTGATAGTATACATTCCTATATTATCAAGAGGGCAACTAAAACATTGCCTATCCGTTTTTATCTAGGTGTTGGTAAAGGTCTCGAGCAGTATGGCATTTTTGGGCTCTGCTCACAATGTTTCTCCAATCTCACATGTTTATTTTTTAATAAAAGGGCATACAGTTTTGCTTTCTTATTGTCTATGAAATTGGTCATCACTCCACACATTTTCACTTAAATATCTAGATACATTTTAGTTATCATGAATGTAATTGTCTACGGCTGCCTAACTCATGTTCCTTCTCTCACTATTTTCTAATCTCTAATAGATAACATTTCATTCCTAACATTCAGTTGCTATATCTGAGGGAATTTACGGGCATTTATTTGAAGGCAGTTTTCCCACACTGTCATATCACAACTGTGAAGACCTACCCAAGAACTATTGAGATAATAGTATCTTGCTTTTTGTGTACATACCAAAGTTGGGGTTTTGCTTGATGCTTTATATGTGGTGAATAGAAGAAGATGTTATGTGTGTCTATGGCATTCCTGTGAGTGTAATTGATCTTTTTTCGTCTTTCTACTGGTTTTCAGCAGATAATATATTGATTTCAACACATTATCACTTTAACTAACCATCATGCAACTTCTTCAATTAAAAGGTTAAATTAACCTCTTATTAAATGTCATAATTGCTTAGTTTGATGCAGTTATTTTGTCCTAACTCTGCCTTTCTATATTATCCCATTGATTCTTTGAAATTGCGGTAGTATATGACAATGCGAATAAACATTTTAAAAGGCATTGTTTATAAAACCACTAATGGTACTTTTTTAAATATTCCAACACAAAGAGTTAATGAAATAGAAAAATAAAGGAATATTACATGGTCATATTTAACCAGAATGTGTTATTTACAGAAGCAGAGGTTGTTTAAATGAATATATTACATTTAATCACTGTTGTTGCCCTTATAAGCAAATGATTTCCTTATACGTTCAATCTGCATTGACTCTTTTATGTTATTTTTTCTTAATTAGTTTCCAGCTATCAAAAGGAATATTAAAGTAAATGAATAATAAAATATATGTACAAAGATGTTTGTATCTAAATAATGTATTTAAATAATTCTAACATAAGTAAATGGCTTTTTTTATATATAAAATTACAGTGTAGCTGAGCTGAAAATATCTATGCAAATGACCCCTATTTTGAGTCATTAACATTTTTCTGTTATGTGTTATGCTCTTTAGCCTGTGCAAAGAATATTACATTCAATAAGTTTCCCTATTTGCACCCATGTGACACTACTTTTTCTTCCAGTTTCAAAGTGAATTGAAATGCTTTGAAAAAGTTTATAACGATTGCAGTCAAGACAAAAAGTTTATCGCAGAACAGCATGAATCATAAAACTATTAGAGGGAAAATAAGGAAACTAGATGAAAATGCTAATATTCTAGAAGTATTGCAGAGACAACTTTGGAATCAAACTACAATTGTATCAAGACAAGCATGTACCATAACATAACAATTAATTGCTATTTAAAGGCAATATATTGTATGAAAAGGATCCCAATATGGAACGTTGCTTGAGATCACAAAGTTCAAGATCCAAGAAATAACCTAAAGACATCTTCTTTTATGAATATAGTCTAGAACACAAAACATTCTTCTGACAGCAACAGTAAAATAGTGGGAAATGTGATGGCTCTACGCTTATTGCAGACTTTTATTTAGCTGAAAAAGAAACCGAAACTGTCAATGACAATGTTTGATATGAAGATCAATTGCTGTCAACGCAAAAACTTTTGTGTAATGAATGGGAACATGGGCTGCTGAATTTGATACGTGGCTGGCAAAATCAAAATGAATTTGCTGAAATTGCTAAAAAAAAAGCACTTCTGTCCATTTATATAAAATTAATATTTGGTCTGCTTGTTGAAAACTTTTCAGTGAAATATTTTATTCACCTTGTCAGAAGTTTTAACATTGGATAAATTGTGAGGAATGAGGGTATATTTGAGTTTTATATACACTCACTGGCCACTTTATTAGGTACACCTGTTCAGTTGCATGTTAACACAAATAGCTAATCAGCCAAGCACATGGCATGTAGACGTGGTCAAAACAACTTGCTGTTCAAACCGAGCATCAGAATGGGGAAGAAAGGGGATTTAAGTGACTTTGAATCTGGCATGGTTGTTGGAGCCAAACGGGCTGGTCTAAGTATTTCAGAAACTGCTGATCTACTGGGATGTTCATGCACAACCATCTCTATGGGTTACAGAGAATGGTCCGAAAAAGAGAAAATATCCAGTGAGCGGCAGTTGTGTGGACAAAAATACTTTGTTGATGTCACAGGTCAGAGGAGAATGGGCAGACTGGTTTGAGATGACAGAACGGCAAACGAATGCACAAAACGTCACACCTTGAAGCAAATGGGCTACAGCAGCAGAAAACCACACCGAGTGCCACTCCTGTCAGCTAAGAACATTAAACTAAGGCTACAATTCACACAGGCTCACCGAAATTGGACAATGGAAGAGTGGAAGAACGTTGCCTGATCTGGTGAGTCTCGATTCCAGCTGCAACATTCAGATGGCAGGGTCAGAACGTGAACATGAAAGCATGGATCCATCCTGCCTTGTATCATTGGGTCAGGCTGGTGGTGGCGGTGTAATGGTGTGAGGGACATTTTCTTAACACACTTTCGGTCCCTTAGTACCAATTGAGCATTGTTTAAATGCGGCAGCCTACCTGAGTATTGTTGCTGACCGTGTCCATCCCTTTATGACCACAGTGTACCCATCTTCTGATGGCTACTTCCAGCAGGATAATGAACCATGTCACAAAGCTCAAATCATCTCAAACTGGTTTCTCGAACATGACAATGAATTCACTGTTGACAAATCTGCAGCAACTGCTTGATGCCATCATGTCCATATAGACCAAAATCTCTGAGGAATGTTCCCAGCACTTTGTAGAAAGTATGCCACAAAGAATGGAGGCAGTTCTGAAGGCAAAAGAGGCTCCAACCCGGTACTAGCAAGGTGTACCTAATAAAGTGGCCAGTTAGTGTGTGTGTGTGTGTGTATATATATATATATATATATATATATATATATATTGTACTATAAATGAAACAGAAAAAGTAAAAAATGTGTTAAGGACCATTAAACAAATATTGCTGAGATGCCATATTTTCAATGGATGTGAATGCAAGAGTTAAAAAGAATCTGTTAGGTAACATCGGCATTGTAATAACATGTCAGTGATGAAAATAATATGATCATTAAAAATAAATAAATAAAATAAATATCCAGAAAAATATGCGTAGCAGTTATAGTTGATAATTACATTTATTTGAACTTACATTTGGAAAATACCATGGTCAATCTGTCAAGGGCTGCCTCAGACATCTGAAGAGTAAAATCAAAAGTCAGAGAAACCATATATTTATGAAAAGAACATAAATTACACTTGTTATGTTGTCAAACAATTGTTGGTTACCACAGCATGAAGCAAAGCTTTTAAACAGTGCTTTCTTCTGTTTTGTTTTCTCTTGACGGCTGGATGCCCATTTTAACCTTATCAAAGCATTTATGCCTTTGCAGCCTATCAAGGCTAACCATGTAAAGTCCAAAGACAGACATTCCTGGCATGGCTCAACAAAGCTGAATTGATCTTACAACCCCTGGGGTATTCAACACAGTATGAATGATCTGACTCTGAACTCCCACAACATGGTTGATTTAAGGTTCATAACCTTCTTCAGTATGACAAAATATAGTCTCAATTCTTAAAAAATGTTTCCCCATGTCATACATCACACCAGTTACACTTTGCGCTGCAACAAGAAATTTTACTTTTGCATAAATATGTCACCTTTCTTATACTGTCCTTCATTTGGTAAAAGACAAGGAATAGATTCTTATTATTTCTTATTGTTGATTTATGTAACGCTTTTCTACATATTCCTCAGTCTTGTACAGTTGGTCAACAGAACATCATAAGTAGTGCATCACAGAACTATTTGAAATTACAGAAACAAATGATGAGAATGGCTCTTTTCAAATATCTTAGGATAGAAGAAGAAGAAACAGGGGTAACTAACAGAATGGGTGCAAATGTTCGAGGAAGGGCAGCCACGCACATATAAACAAGCCACAGAAGAGGTAGAAATCAGAGCAGAGGATAGATGTTGATCATGAATAAATGCTGAAGCAGCCAATGAATGAGAGAGGGGAAAGGTGTTGGTAGAACAATGGATAACTAAAGAGATGGGGTGTCAGATGGGGTGGCAGCTTGAAGGTGATCAGCAATGCGGGTGAGATAGTATCCACCCTGGATTCAAACCCTGGTCTTTCTTAGTGGGCTGATTGTGGCAAGTATGGGCCCCGTCGCACCTGCAACTGCTGCAACCCTTATAGTTACACCACTACTTTCTCAAGACCAAATGTAAGGGGCGAGTTGTAGAGATTTGGGAAAGAGAAATTAGAGATGGGAGAGAAGAGGTAGTAGATATATTGAGATTAGCTGGAGAGTGAGAGAGCGACGATCTTTGGTTGGGTGAGGTTATTGGGAGGTATGGGAAGGAGTAGGTAACAGAAGGAGAGAGCAGGATAAAAAAATAGGGAGGAGGTGTGTTAGAGAAGATCACTGTCCAACTCCTTTGCACCTGTGGAGGAAAAAATAATCATTTACTGGACTTGTGCATTTGTATTGGTACAAAGGTTATGTTTAACAAATATTGCACATTTCGTGCGTTCATACAAAACAAATGAAAATGAATTCCAAAAATGTTGGTAAGATTACTACATTCGTTCGCAACATTTTGGCACCATTGCATCCTTTTTTGGTGCCATTACAACCCATTTTGGTGCTCTTTCATGAGGTAAAGTAGGAAGGGACTGTGTGTATGACATATAAAGCCATAAAATCGAGTGGAGGTGTCATTGATGGTTATAGTTGTGATTGATTGGTCCAACAATCTTTGTGGTTTTTCCCTTACTCTAGCCAATCAGCACCTTTACAAGGGAAAGGGACAAGCATTAGTTTGCTCAATCATTGCTTATACTGCATACTGAATTTAATACCATACTGCGTCAATTCAATAGTGTGATTTGGGTGGGGAAAAGTTAACAGTGTGATTCGGGTGAGGACAAGCAGTGGAAAAGTTCTGGGAGCCCTAGTTAACACAGAGGATAGCAGACCAAAAAAGGAGAGAATACGGAAGACAAAAGAAGCGAAGAACAAGAAGAGCCAAGGCAAGAAATGGAGCTTAGGAAAAGGAGACAGGGAGACAGAAGGGGTTGGTGGAAAAGGTACAGAGACATTTAGAGGCAGGTGAGTGGCAACAAATTTCATTTCCAAATGGAAAAAGCCCTCCTAATTTTGTCTGAACCAAAAGCTCAGGAAATTAAATTGCTTGCACAAAAAAATTAACAAAAACAAAACAGAAAACAGTCTAAGCCCTATCCAGATTCTTGGTGCATGAATCATATTCCTACTCCTGGTATTCAGGTTCTTATTGAGAATAAGCCATGTCTGTATATAGTTTTACTCCAGGTTGGAATAATGCAAGGGTCCGGTCAGTCGAGTCATGATCAAGAAAGACATTGAATGGTGATTCAAGTTAACCAGGTGGGGGCTGATAATCGCTCCCCCTCTTCCCTCCACCCCAATGCGTTGTATGGCAGGAGGTCATTTAATCCACCTAGGGGATATGATGAACAGGTATATGCCCCTCACCCCCTAATTCTTAAAGGTCATCCTTTTCACTCCCACTCCCTTTTATACCACGGTGATCTATTAGTCAGTTGTCCCTGATTTTTCAACCCAAGGAAAGGCCATAAAACAAAAAAAATATTAAAAAAGATGCCAGAAACAAAAAAAACAATTATAAAAAAATCACCTGAGTCTGAGGCCACTGGTTTTGTTGGAGCATGCATGTATACTCATTTACACCACCTGCCACCAGTGTTGAGAAGCTGCATTGTATCCTCTATTGGATTGAATGGGCTCCACTGTCTTAGGCTTTAGTGAATTTGTGAAATGGTCTGTATGTATCTATTTTAACATTTTTAAGCAGATGCTAAGGAAGTTATAGAATATAAACTGGCCATTTCCACAGCAACATTTTCTTTCTCTAGCATTTTCACAATACATCGGGTCAAACAGACACCTGTGAATTTGTACTGACAAGCGGGAAGTGTCACATTTGACCTGGCTATGACTTTCTCTATTTATAGCAGTTATGTTTGTTAAATTAGCAGTCACATAGGTTGTTTAAAAGTCTTGGGCACAGACAACTACCCTATAAAATCCCATGTAATTACAGGAATACTTTTCTAAAGCTTGTTTTCCCATTTTAATATTAAGTAAGGCGTCAGTATGGAAATGAAAATAAATGGTTTAGATATAATAGGAAATTATATTTACAGCATTTAGGATAAATAAGGAAGGAAGGTCACTTCCTTATTTCTCCTAAATGCTGTAAATATAATTTCTAATATAGCAGTATAGCAGTATATAGCATAGACCATAAGAGCAGTTCCTCTGGTGCGTTGGCTACATATTATCTCACCATTAGTTTGAAACAAGTGCAATAAACATTGAGCATTTCAAAGACCAATACAATAAACAAAAACAATCAACAACAGGTTATTTCCAATGTGTGTTATATATACAATCAACTATGCAAATTTCCCTAAGGTCTACATCCCTGAGGGGACGGTTGCGAGCATGGCCTTCCCATCTGTGCCCTCCATTCAGTGATGATAGCCTTTGATCCCTGGGTGGAGTCCCCCCCATGCTTCCCACATGCCATCTGTCTGAAATAGAGGTGTCACAAGCTCTTAAGTGGTTGGCCACTGAGTTAGTAGCCAAATGGGCGGCATACTCGTACTCCCCTTTTTCATTAAATGACATTGTAACATTGTTTTTTTATGCTTTTCCCCCTAACTACTATTTATTTTACTTTTCCAATAATTTTTAGCTAGCCCCTGCCCTCCAACAAAGCCTTGCCAGCTACCACCCGTAGAAGCATAGGACAAGCCACCCATTATGCCCCTAATGTGCTATTAACTGTTAAGATGCCCCAAGGGGATGATCAATAGAACAGAAACAACAATAAAAGGAAACAGTAAACCTCTTTAGGGCTGGCTCAACTGTACTTAACTGAGTAAGGTGCCAACACTTCACCCAATCCGAACGGGGGGAGGAGTGGATTCACATCCCGAAAAAATCTACTATCTAAAGCATATGATGCTGGTTAGCTGTATACTTCAGAAAGGGAGGAAAACATTGAAATACAATATTGTAGCTAGAGTTGGGGCTCTCTTGCTCTTCTGGTCTCTCCACCTGCTTAAGTGGTATCTAGATGATTCACTCAGATTCACCAGTAGGATATAGAACACAGCAGAAGACCTCCAGGTGTCGAACAGCTTCATCTATGGACTGTCCCACTCTTTTCCAAGGGTACGGGGCTTCTTGGTGCCAGGCAGGGGTTCTGGGGAGCCCGAAAAGAGGCCTGAGAAAATATTCAGGTGTGCATAGTCCTTCAAGGGGGTTGTTGTAACAATGGCCTTCTAAGCATGGTAAAAGTGAAACTGCATGATTATGTGTCTTGGGTTGAGGGCGTTAGCGACCGTAGTTTAGGGATTCAATGCGCTCTGACCATAAGCAGTGGTCTGAATAGGTGTGCAGCAAGACAGAGAAGTTGTCAGTCACACAGTGAGGCAATAAATGTTTTTGCACATTTTCAGGAATACCTCTTACTCGGATGTCATTGCACCTGGAGCGATCTTCCAGATCTGCATTTTTTAGGCAGCGTTAAGTTCTTGTTCCAATAATCTATGTCTTATTGTGAGCAGAGCTGAATTTTGGATTCTATGTAAAGTTCTCTTCCTAAGGTCTGAAAAGTCTTTATTGAGATCCACAATTATACTTTTTATGTCAGCATGAATGCTGTTATAATGTTCTCCTAAGCACTTCTTCAAAACCCGCACTGAAGCAGGTGCAGAGCCTAACACAGTCTCAGAGGTCTCCCTCTGCCCCTCCGGGTCACTCTCCATATCTTGTGGCGGCTCACGTGTACTAAGGTTTATCTTAATATGCTGGAGTAGACTTTCTCTTCCTTTAATGAGATTTCTCTTAAGACACAGTGGCCTCACAAAACTGCTGGGTCATTCTCAGCAGGTCATTGAGGAATAACATGAAATGTTTCTTTCACATCCTCTTCTTATCCAAGCTGTACATATTGAGATCCCTTAGTCTTTCCTGATAATTTTTATCCTTCACACCATTCACCATTTTAGTAGTTCTTCTGTGAATTTGCTCTAGAATAATACTCCATGTGAGAAGAACAACCACTTTCTTCCTGCTACAAAACCCAGCACTCTTTTCATGACTTTGTTGCACTACCTGCTTGCCATTAAGTTCACAAAAACTTAAGTGATACATTATTTTATGACTAATTTCTAAAGCTCAAAGGATACAAAATACTTAATTTTCTAAACCTCATGCAGTTTCCATGCAGTTTTTGTGTGCAAACATATTACCATTTTACTGTTACACAAGAAAAAAAATGCTGATCATCTGATTTATACTAATTAATTTTGTTTTGTAGAAAGTCTGTTCCAACTTTCAATACAAAGTGTCATAAAAGCTCCATAAACTTATTTTTTTCTTCTACAGTGTTATTTGTTGCACAAAACGCAATGCACATTGTTTGATGTTTCCCAATTTGTACAATTCTTTGCTGACATTGAAAAACCAGACGTGATTTTCCCCCCCCCCCATATATGTAGCTTTAACAATGGTTTTATAAATTGAAAACAATCAAATAGCTATCTTTTCATAAGATCTCTATCAGTCATACATCATTTATGAACCATCTGCTTGTAGATCCATAACGCTAGCAAAATAACTTGCGGTATGTATAAGACGGTCTGAATCACAAAGAGAATAAAAAATAAGATTGTACGTAGCTGAAACCTAGAGCAACAATGTGGATGAAAGTTATTCACAGGTATTAAAAAAGTGAAGGTAACAAAGACATATAATGCAGCTACATCCTCAGGTTGTATCAGGTTTGCTTGAGTAAATTCAAGTTAAATTGTGTAAGTGTCATGACTTTGTTTTTTGCTTGTGGAGGCATTATACAGACTTGGATCAAAATAGTACTGCAAATGGTAGGGTTTTTCAAAATGCATTTTAGCTAAAAATCAATTTGAGACATAATACATATGGTAATTATTAAATAGGACCTATTGCAGGACTTCAATTTATACTAGGATGAGCAATACATCTTCTCTGGTGCACATCATTTGCTATGATATTTTGTGGAGAATTTATGCTTAGTTAATTATGTTTCTTTTGTTTATTATTAATTGGCTTTCCTTTCGTAAATGCTTATTAAATTCTGAGAACTAATTATTCTTAGAAATGAGTCATTTGACAGATTACTCGCTCCCAAGGACTCTTTAAAATGCTTCACTAGACATATTGTGGCCTTGATGTTCCTGAGATGAGACCTGTGTTGTGTAGTGTAAGTATAAAATTAAAATGACCTGCTCATTTTATAACTTTTACAATAAATTTAAGGAAACGTAAATCATGTTCTATAAAGTAAATGACTGTGGTTGTAGGTCATCATAGTGAAAGAATAGGAACTTTAATGAGCTATGAAATCATTTAAATATGCCTTCACATTCTTAATTTTTACATGAATTTGTCTTATAATGCCGCGGAAACATTTTTTATATTTAATAATTTATTGTCATTGTAGGCAGCGATACATTTTTACCCTGAGTTTATGTAAAATGAATTAGCAGCACTGTCACCTACATTTAGCATCGATAAACTACAGTAATGAAGAACATTAATATTAGTACATCAATAGTTATGATCCAAAACAAAAAAGAACACTTATAAGAGCACCAGGACAACTTAGAATTATGAACTGTTTAAATGTACTGTTTAACGGCCAAGTAAAAAGCTCCCAGAGATGATAAGGGATCAACACACAATAAATTTGATGAGCTCAGCCTAAAGCTGGAACACCAGTCATATTTGATTGTCATTAACTGTATCACACATACATCTCCCGGTGTTGTTCTTTTTATCTACATCACTTCAAGTAGGCTACATTAGTTTTATAACAGTCGTAACTATAATATATTGGGCACCTCAACGTTGGCTTCATCTTGTTCATATACACAGCAGGTCAAGGTCGTGATGCAGCAGTTGGACTTGCTTGGCATACAGTTTGGATAAATTCCTTTTCTTGTCTAGACTTTGGCAATTACAAATAAAACTCAAATATGTGATAATGGAATGTAATTTAATGATCCAGCCATTAGCTTAAGGACTCAAAAAACAAATACATAATTCAAGGACAATTTGAATGTTTCTCTGTTTCTACTTCTACACATGGATGGAAAATGTTGGGAACATCATGGATGGACAGGCATGTTTTTTTGGCTCATCTGACAGGGAAAGTCTTATGTTTTTAGGGACTTTAAGATAACATACTATGGGTAATTAACGAGGGAAAATATCCTTGCATAAAAGAAACTACTACCAAACTCATCCACTGGATGATGTTGACTCAACACATAGGAACGTCCAAACTCTGTAGCCAACAAATTACCTGTCTTTACTGTTATTGGTGTTATGAACTTTCCTAACTGCTGAGTAGGAAACCCCCCTATTCTAAAGAATTCAACCCATGTTTATTAAGCAAATTAATTACTATACAGATGGCATTTTATTCTAAACTGTTATATGAAACACAATGGTTTAACTATTATGGCGTCAACTGCAAACAGAATTGCATCCTTATTTCCTGCTAAGATTAAAATGTACAAATATGTTTTAGCATTACATGCATTGAATCTCACAATTTTATATTTGCTACACATCAACCGAATTGGTGGAATTATATATATATATATAGTATATATACATACCTTCATATCCTTTTAGTTACCGTTTATTCATATATCCAAATGTCTATTCCATTGTTCTGTTTCTTCTATATTCTGTTTTCCAAGGTCACTAATTAATTTTCTGGTTTTTTTTCTTAGTTGCTTTGTCATGCAATATTACAATAAACTTTCTTTCACTTTAGGCTTATCTGTTGTCAATTTAGTTACATAATTGTTCTAATGTTCATATCTGTATAGTCAAAAGTCTATGATTCTAAAATACCTCTTCTTTAAAGTAATCTAGGGGAATAAACTTTCTATGGTGTTTATAGTTTCTAACTTATCTGTACACATATTTTATACCAATCACAGTATTAGTTATCACACGATCCAAAGTAAAATAAATGAAATTCAGCAATAACCATGGGAAAGCAATATGATCCCATAACTTAGTAATATAATTGAATTTAAAGTAAGACTAGAAAACTGTGTTATATTGTTGTATATAGTCACAAATGTTAAACCTTTGTTTATACATGTGCTACTTATTATACATGTACAAATGAGACAAATGTTTCAGACGATTATTTTGGTTTATTTTTGACCCATTCTGTTTCGGATGATTTCCTTTTCATTTCAGATGAAATTTGTTGTCCAATGCCAACATTCAATCTCTTTCACACTCCCATACTCATTCACTCTCTCTCTTATGTACTCTGAATGCCTACCTTATTTGTTGACCGCATTTCGCTTCTGTGTCACACGTGAATGAGAGTGTAAGAGTTTGTGAAAGAATGACCCCATGAAATTCGAATGAAAATTCAGAGCTTTTTACTTCATTTAGTTCATTTAGAAGTTTGGCCTTGTTTTCATAGATTCGTGTAAATCAACGAAATATACAAATATTGTTTAATTTGCAGTTGGTACGAATCTGAATGCACAAGTCTATGACTTAAAATCCTTACATGTGGCTTTCTAACAATGCTTATGAATCCATATGTTCTATATTCAAACAGTGCTGTAGATTATAGATGTGTACGAATTTCAATTTTAACAAAATTTGCCAAATTCGAATCTCTGAATAAAAGGAGGTACCCCCACAAATCAAATCAAAGCTAATCAGAAATTGTGTTTGAATTTTGTTGGTTCTTTCACGCTCACTCACAGTGTCTCACACTTTCACCCACTCTATCTCACATTTTTATATTCTCACAAACGCTCTCTATATGTCTCCCTACTTTGTCTAACAACAGCTTCCGTGCCTCTGTCTCCATGATGAACAGCTGCGCTTTTTCTCTTGCATCGTCTTGTTCTTTTGTCTTCTTTGTTTGTCCTCTTCTCCATGGACAAGGGCTTCAAGTGAACTTACGCAAAAGAACAGAGCCTCTTGGCACATCATTTCTCCTGGAACAGAGAAAAGGCTGTCCCTTTGACTCTCCAAAAGTGCACAGAGAGGCCACAATAAAGCAGATACATTTGCAGAGAAAGAAAGATACAGATCCATTTATCTTTCTTGGTGAATCTGTCTTCATTATTCTGGACTTCCAGTAAATTTCCACAAAAAGCATTCTGGACAATGCTATGCTTCCAACTTTGTGGAATCAGTTTGGGGAAGGCCATTTTCTGTTCCAGCATGTCTGTGCCCCAGTACACAACACAGGGTCCATAAAGACATGGTTGGATGAGTTTGGTGTGAAAGAACTTGACTGGCCCACACAGAGCCCTGACCTCAACCCTGTCGAACACCTTTGGGATGAACTGGAACGAAGACCTAGGCCTTCTCTTCCAACATCAGTGCCTGACCTTACAAATGCTCTAATGAATGAATGGGAAAAACTTCCCACAGAAACACTCCAAAATCTTGTGGAAAGCCTTTCCAGAAGATTGGAAGATGTTATAACTGCAAAGGGGACACCAAGTACATATTTATGCATGTATTATATGTATTTAGAGTGCAATGTAATAACAGTCCCTGTTGGTGTAATGGTCATGTGTCCCAATACTTTTGACCATATATATATAGGTATATTACAATTACACATAAAATGCCAAATACCCAATTGATATAATTGTGTTTTATTTTGTGTGCAGCTGAGGCCTGACAGGAGAGAGATATAGAACGATAGACAGAATTATAATATAATAAATAATAATTTATATATTAAATATACTAAACTATATCAGTATTAAAATACTGTATCTTTTGTTGCCTTACTATGTGGGCAATGAAAGTAAAGGACTTATTTTTTAACCTTAAAAACCTTAGATGGTGACTATTTTAGGTTATAAATCACAGACAGTGAATCTTAATTTAGTTTCTAAATTTTTCAGACCATTATCAAGAAGCGTAGCTGCTGTGTCAGCCATCCATGGCCAGCAAATGGTATCATCAATTAATTATCAGTTGGAGACAAAGATTCTTCCTATTGGTGACACAGAGAATGAGAAGTCCTTACATCTTTCTGCCTTCATTTAGACAGTTAATTTACTGGAAACATATATTAGGGAGTGTCAAATTAAAAATCATTATTTTGTTATAGCATTACTTAAAAGTAATACAAATGAGCTAATTAACTACATAAAAGTCCACATACGCTGTGCACTGCATTTAATAAATGATAAAAAGGGCACTTTATATGAGATTTTTTTTTTAGAATAATAGTTAAGAAACTGACAGACAGGAAATGGGTCACTGTCTGCATAGTCCTACATAGCAACGGAAATACAATAGAAACCAGGAATTTAACAGGGCTTTTTATTTGCGAATGAATGGGTAACTGCATTCACTATAGGCAGAACATAACATTGTATAGGGATTTCAAATTGATAGCAAACACATTAACAAACTAAAATTATTCTCCATTGAGTGGGAAGCACACGCATTTTATGCACCTGTACTATACTGATTTCCAGCTTTTGTGCAAAAAGAAACTGAGCCTCCATTCTAATGAATGACGTGATTGTGGAGCAAGATTAAAAAACTTCAAAAAATAGAATTATGACTTTTCATTATTGTCAATGTTGGATGTATAAGGAAAAGTCCCACAAAAAATATTTTTTCTCCTCGAGCCTAATGCTGTATACCACAATGTAACTTTGCATGGATAACAACATGATTTTATGTTTTTTGTTCCAATATTTATTACCTGCAAACCTGGAGTCTGGCAATGAGGTCAGTCATGTGATATTGTTTTGGCGACTTTCCCTGCTTAAACACCAGACTAAACTGATTCTTTACGGCAAAGCTAATGAAGTCCAATCCTCCCTAGACTCTCACTTGCCGTAGTGTCTGGCTGAATAATTAACCCCTTAAGGACCGGGCTCATTTTTCGTTTTGTACCCTGTGGGACCGCAGCTGTTTTGACACTTTTGTGGTGCTTGTGTTCAGCTGAAATTTTCTCCTCACCCATTTAGTGTACCCACATAAGTTATATATTGTTTTTTTCAGGACAAGATGGGCTTTCTTTAGATACCATTATTTTGATCGTATCATCTTATTTACTATAAAAAAAATAAAAAAAACATGGTGAAAAATTGAAAAAAAACACATTTTATGACTTTTATTTGAAAAATCTTTTACTCACCTAAAAAAGCAAGTAAAAAAACTAGCTAAATAGATTCTACTACTTGTCCTGAATTTAGAAATACCCAATGTTTTTATGTTTTTTTGCTGTTTTTTGTAAGTTATAGGGCAATAAGTACAAGCACCGTTTTATGATTTCCAAATCTTTTTTAACAAATCTGGTCAGTCTGCCTCCATCTCCTCTTTGGAACATCTTTGAAGCCGGTTAACTCAATTTAACCCATTCAAACCATATATTTTTGAAAACTAGACACCCCAGGGTATTCCAAATGCTGTTATTTTAACCCTTTCCATGCACCAATTATACAACTACACTTTGTCAAACTTTGTAATAGTAATTTTTTTTATTTTTTTTTCCACACAAATTGTACTTTAGTTATAGATATACAGGTTCTGGTATATGTCACTATCAAACAACACCCCAATATGTGTTCAGCAGCATCTCCTGAGTACAGCGATACCCCACATGCATGGGTTTGTCAGATTGTTTGGCTGGTAAAAGGCTACTTTTGGGGCATGCGTAATTCAGGTGGTCATTTGGTCATTGTGCCTCCCTCTCCTCTTTGGAATATCTTTGAAGCCGGTTAACTCAATTTAACCCATTCAAACCATATATTTTTGAAAACTAGACACCCCAGGGTATTCCAAATGCTGTTATTTTAACCCTTTCCATGCACCAATTATAGAACTACACTTTGTCAAACTTTGTCATAGTAATTATTTTTTTTTTTTTTCACACAAATTGTACTTTAGTTATAGATATACAGGTTCTGGTATATGTCACTGTCAAACAACCCCCCAATATGTGTTCAGCAACATCTCCTGAGTACAGCGATACCCCACATGCATGGGTTTGTTGGGTTGTTTCAGATTTAAAATGCCACATTTGGGAAGTGCGCTTTTTTTCTCCATTTTGGTCAGTCATTTTGGATAGGTACACTATGCCTTATCTTTGAGCTAGGCCACTCCAATTTACCCCATCAGCGATTTTTTTTATATATTAGACACCCCTTGGGTATTTGAAGTGCTTTTATTTTAACTCTTTGTTGAGATTTTTGAGAAATTTTAGCACTTGCTCAAAATAATAAACTTTATTTTTTAATTTTATTTTATTTTTTTAATACTTTTTTTTATATTTTTTTTTTACACATTTTGCTGGTACTGGATGGTTCATCTAGTGACATCACTGCATAATTATTTTTAAATGTTAGCACATTTTTTTTATTTTTTTTTTCCATTTTTTATTTTTTTTTATTTTTTTTTTGAATATTTTACTAATCACATAGTGATTAGAAAGCTGGGCTCCATTGACTTGCATGGTTGAATGCAGTACCTGTATTCAACCAGCAAGTGGAGCCAGTTCTCTAGAGGGTCTGGAGACCCTCTAGCGAACTTTTTCGTCTTTATTGTTGTAGTTCCCGGGCCGCCGCCATCTTACTTGATGGCGAAGATCACCGGCAGCGGCAGCTGTGACCGCTCTCCGGAGCGGTCACAGCCCACCCAGAGGTAAGTGTTTGGTGTCGCTGGATGCCTCCCGATCGAGGCATTCCAGCGACACCATTTAAGTTTAGGAGGCGATCGTTGACGCCCCGGGGAGGGGCCAGACATGGCCCCCGATGCCGATCTCGGCCTTGCTGAATGCCTCGACATCGAGGCATTGCAGCAAGGCCGTTTAAGCGAAGAAAGTGATCCTTGATCACTTTCTAAGCTTATTTAATTTTTTGACGGTTCAGGACCGTCAAAGGTCATTTAGTGACCTTCTTGTTATGACGGTCCTGAACCGGCAAAGGTCGCGAAGGGGTTAAGATGAGACATTCTATTATTTACCACAGGCTAATATGCATCTGCCTGAAAACATATTATGCAAAAACTTGGCCGCACTCTTTCCCCCTACTTAAAGTCTTTAAAGTGTGTGGCCTAAAATCAGGGTTTAGCGCAGGGAATGCGCAATTCGTATCGCCCGACGCCTGAGACATGCAGTTCTGGGCGCCGGCAGGGGATCTGGATCCTCCTCTCTGGCAGCCGATGTACGTCTGTGCGATGCAGACAACCCCCACTGCTGCCGGCACTTCCGCCAGGGCTTCTATGACGGAGCACCGGTGTGACATGACCTTCTGGTGCTCCGTCAAAGAAGCCCCGTCAAAGAAGAACTACCGGCCAGCGGCAGTGGAGGTTGTCTGACGTTCTGCCGGTGAATGCATGTGCGTTCGCACAGATAACCTCTACTGCTGCCGGCACTTCCACCGGCTGCCCCCGCTAGACACCATGGAGTCTAGGGGCCGCAGAGTGGTATATATATATATATATATATATACAGTATATATATATATGCATGTCTCTGCACAGGAGGCAGGAAGGCAGGACACATGGGTCAGAAAGTGTCTGGTAGAATGAGAGGGGCTGTGGGGATCAGAGGAACAGGGAGGGCAGCAGAGGACACTTTTCCTTGTGGGGATTGAATGCTGCACCGTCATTTCCCACAGTGACAACACTATGGAATATATGAGGGTTTTTTTTACATTATTTTTGGATGGGCCCTCTACACGGGATTCCGAATGTACCGTATTTGCTCGATTATAAGACGACCCTGATTATAAGACGACCCCCCAAAATCTGAATATTAACTTAGGAAAAAAAGAAAAAGCCTGAATATAAGACGACCCTAAAGGAAAAAAGTTTTACCAGTAAATGTTAATTCATGTAAACTATTTTTTTTAATAAAAGCTATGATTGAGAAAAATATTTTTTTTTGTTTTTATTTCTTGTATTTTCCAACCTGTCCCCCAGTTACGCACATCTGCCCCCAGGCTTGCCACACCAATATGGCACTGTGGCCCATGATATGCCTTTTAACCCTCTATATGCCACTGTGCCCCATGGTATGCCTTTTGACCCCCTATGTGCCACTCTGCCTCCAGAAATGCCTTATACCCCTATATCCCATTCTGGCATTTAGGGGGTTAAAATGCATATTATGGGGCAGAGTGGCATATAGGGAGGTATAAGGCATTCCAGGAGGCAGAGTGGCATTAAGGGAGTTAAAAGGCATTGTATAGAGCACTCTGCCTCCAGAAATGCCTTATACCCCTATATGCCACTCTGGCATTTAGGGGGTTAAAAGGCATATTATGGGGCAGAGTGGCATATAGGGAGGTATAAGGCATTTCAGGAGGCAGAGTGCTCTATTAAATGCCCCCTTAACGCCACTCTGCCTCCTGAAATGCCTTATACCTCCCTATATGCCACTCTGCCCCATAATATGCCTTTTAACCCCCTAAGTGCCAGAGTGGCATATAGGGGTATAAGGCATTCCAGAAATGCCCTACACACACACACACACACACACACACACACTTACTTACCGGTGCTTCCAATTTCCTGCTGTATTGCCGGGGCAGCGGGTTGACGTCTCATTCCGCGGCAGCCGGAAGGAGGTGGAGTTGGCAGCGGGGGTTTGTATGCGTCCGTCGCAAATACCTTCCCCGGCTGTCAGAGATCGGAGTTCCCCGCACCGGTGCGGGGAACTCTGATCTCTGACAGTCGGGGAAGGTATTTGCGACGGACGCATACAAACCCCCGCTGCCAACTTCACCTCCGGAAGCACCGGTAAGTGTGTGTGGGGGGGGGCGACGACAGGAGGATCCAGGTCCCCTGCAGCGGTGCGGGGGATCTGGATCTTAGTCTCCTAATCAGACCTCTATTTGAGGTCTGATTAGAAGACGACCCCGATTAGAAGACGAGGGGTATTTTTCAGAGCATTTGCTCTGAAAAAAACCTCGTCTTATAATCGAGCAAATACGGTATTTTTTTTTTGCATTGGAAACCTGTAGGTGCCAAGGATGTTGACAGTGTTTTTTTTATACATGTCCCCTCCTCTATCCCACAGCACAGGGTGGTGTGCTCCATGCCACCAGATAGGGTATTTATAGCGCAACTAAACTTCACTCATCTGAGAGTGCATGTACGTAGGCCAAAGTTCCAAATAAGTTGCAACTTCCAAAGTGATTACAATAACTGTCTCTTTTAAAGAAAAATAATTATTAAAAAACAAACAAAAACATAGTTTGGGATATAGGGGGCTAAAGTTTATAAAGATAGGCTGTGAGACATGGGCCCCACCCTCTGCATCCCCATACTCCCAATTCCATCCCTGAAAGAGGGAGGTTAAGACACTTTAAGAATGCTTTGGAACATGCAACTACTGCTCTGCCCCCACCCTATTGCAGACACATAATTATTTAATATGTGAGTTGTTTGAGTTTTTGCATGCAAGGGCATAACAATGCATAAGGTTGTATCACTAATGATGCCTTGCTGGTGGGAGTATCCCTTTAAAAACACATTTAAGAAAAAGATAAAGCACGCATGGTGCACATACATTTCTGGTTGACCTCATTAAGGCTTTTTAAATCATATGTTCACACAGAAATGATATAAAGTGATATTTATATAAATAAAAAAATAATAATTAAAACTGCTTTCATTGCCAATGATAATGGTATTTTTATTGAGGATGCCAAATAAGAGTGTCACAGATCTGAGAAAATGAAATACAATTGCACCAGATGACACAACATGTCTTTTGACTGCAAGTGATACAAAGAAAAGAACAAGATATTGACTTTGTCATGACACATTGACAGATACATGCCTTTGTATGTTGAAATTGATATCCTTTCACAATTATTTTTTACTTTCCATATATATATATATCAAATTCATGTGTTTCTCCTAACATAATTTATGGACATTAAGTTCAGATATAGGACACCACATACCTTGGGATTATAAAGCAAGTATGTCGTGTATTCTCCAGCAACACTTTAACAATCCATGAAATCAGACGACCTGTTAATTTGCCTCTATCATCTATCTATTGTCAATATCACCATATAAATTGTCAGAATCCAAAGCATACACAATTGCCCCTTGCTCATACCTTATTCAATACTGCTGTATGTCATGATCCAGGATATTAATTGATTGGAGGGTTATTTCCAATTAATTGGGTACATTTACATTCTGTATGTTGAAGGGCATTTTGAATTTTCTTTACTCCCTTATCTAGTCAATACATTTTGACCATGTCTTGAAGAACCTATTAACGTTAGCTTTCTTATTTAAACTTGTCTAAAGCCAGTCTATTCTCATCATCTAGTGAGACCCAATGAAAATAACAGACCCTAAACCCATCCTTCAATCAGGAGAGAGGACAACACCGAAAGCATCATCATTTTGCCCTAACTTGAACTCGGTTTGGTGGAAGTTCCCACCGGGTTATTTCCGCAGAGATGCGGGGGTAGATAGAAGATTGAATATAGTAGATTGAAGATAGAATGGAAGAGAGGAGTTAAATCATAGGAGAAAGAAAAAGATGCAGAAGTGGTCGGCAGAAGCAGTCAGCAGAGGGAAACATTTGAAGAGCGTGAGAGAATGAATATGGGCAAATTGAAAATGCCCCTACATTTTCTGCTGCACGGTATGGGCAGGGAATTAAATCTAATGTCTCTGTTTTCATTTATGCCTCTCTTCTCTCACGCTCCTCTTTCTGTACTAAACCACTTAAACTATTCCTGGTAAAAATATGCCCATGGCCACATTCGTGACCATAACTAGACAAGCCCCTAACACAACCTTAGATTACCCCAAGGTTTTCGGCTTTTGTTAGTTTGTATGGCTTTAAACAATTATATATATAAGTATGATTAAACTAAAAAATAGTAATATATGTGCTAAAAATGTAAAACTTTAGTGGTAGCTTTTGTAGAGTGTTCAATACAGCTTTTGTTTCTACACAACTACAGCATATATGATTTGAAAATGGTTTGGATTAACCTTCGGCTCAAGAATAGGTTAATATGCCAGCAAATTAAGTAGTCTAGCAGAAGTAAGAAAATAAGAAGCAAGACTATGTTTGGTTTATTTTAATTCCATTCGGAACACAATAAAATATTGATTCTTTATTATCATTCTGTTTAACATAGATGTGTTCTACAGTTTCATTAGCCAGATTCTTGTCATAAGGAAAAAGATTCACTTCATTTAAAAAAGATATCAAATTAAGATGTAATGGCTCTTTAATAAAATAATATGCTCATTGATCACTAGGGGACAAAGACAAGACATTGCAAGTGATGCACGGCAAAGATAATTATTTTCTTTGCCTTTAATTATTCCTTAGTGACCAGTTTTGCACATTTGTGGGTATCGTGGTATGATTATAATATATTCAAGTGAGATTTTTGTTTGGCGAGTTTGTATAGCCATAAAGTATTAGTCGCTAAATGAGTTGTGTGCTGCATTTTTGTTTGGAAAACCTTCCATTTATTGCTGCCTCCATTAAAGGCAATAAGCTGTATCTATTATTTACAGCGGAAATAACCAATTCACCCTCCGCAAGTAAAAATAATTGTCAGCAAGCTTTGTTTTGATATTTGCAGTGATTAGTTTAATCTCCAAAACATTACTTCATAGCTTGCACAATGGAAAATGCATGTAAAATTACACAATAAGATAAAACCAGATCATGTCACTGTTTTTACATAGCCGGTACCCCTTCCTTTAAAGCAATATTCATACAAATATGCTAATCGTGTTATGTACTGCATGTCAAAGTGGAGGTTAAATTGTTCTCTATACAGTTGGATTAAAATGAACAGAAAGACATACTGGTTAAAAGGATATTTTTATTTCAAATCTAAGGGGAAAACAGACACATCGGTGAGCTTTAATTAGATACATGAAAATTAATATTATATTTTATGCACAGTTGTATGACCCAATGTTACTGTATCCCTTAAACCCACGGTAATAGAAGTGAATATGGATTGGTACTCGCTACATATGCCAATAAAAATGATAAAAAAATAATGCAGTTTGGATCTTTTGTTATAACTTGATAACTTCCCCTTACAACCCCAGAGCATTGCAGGGTAATGAGTTTGCTACTACATGAAATACAAAAAGGGAGAAATGGGGTCCATAAGACCCCCTATTATTTAAGAAGAGGTGATGATTGGCCTACCAACTTAAATGTTTTGGACAAAAAACTGAGGACTGTGGGCTTCGTAGGTTATTGCTGGCTGTGCCCTAAAAGGTAAGTGAATATATTTTTACAAACAGGTAGCACTCACAGTGTGGTCATAAACGAGAGGGTCAGAGGCTTAGATCTAAATTAAGGAAGTGTTACATTACTGAGAACTTACTACTAATGTACATTACAGAAACCTGCTGGGTGCCACGTTTACCAGGCATCCGAGTGTCGTGCACCTGTGGAACCCATTTTAGGGCATTCAGTGGGCAAGGCTAATCCCAGTTAAGATCTAGTGGGTGGGAAGCCAGAGAGTTGTAAGCAGGAAGTGGGAGTCACAGACCACAGCTGCCCTTCCTGCCTGGGGAATAAATAAACTGACCAGGACTCTCTCCAGGTTAAACGAGGAAACCTCCCAGGTACTGTAAACCTCCCAGGTAAACCTCCCAGGTACTGTAAACATACAGTGGTACTCATCTGTTTTGAAATAGAACTGCATGGTTCCACGTGCTTTTAAAAACTGTCATGCTAGCTTTTTTTCAATCAATCACACCCTTTTATTTTAATTTCCTTTGAAATAATAATTAAGCATTGTAAAACAGTCTACAATACAAGATATAAAAGAGCATTCTGCCTAGACACAGCCAGAAGATTGAACAGAACTAGGACATTTTAAGTAAAATACATTTCCACAAATACATCCAGTTATAGTTACAATTGGTATGACATAAATGGCTATTTGAACGTCTCAATATTATCACACACAGAGAAGTACATCATGCCCTATGCCAAATGAAACACGCTTTCTTATATTGCTTGATTCAATACCAGAGAGTAAATTGGCATTTCCCTAATATTGATAAAGTAGGCACTATAGAAATCCAAATGACCTATGTGTTTTAAAGCATATTTATTGCTGTTATTGAGACGATAACTGAACAAATCGTACAAGAATAAGTGAGAGCACATCCATCTTATACAGCATTGTAAATTACTCTTCATTACTGAGCATGCTGAGCACATATTGCACCAAAAAAAAACAATACAAAGCAAACAATTTAGCCTGCGGTATTATGTTACAATAATCCATTTACATTTAATCCCATGACTTCTATTTTAGTACTGCTTTGTTTGCATATCATAAGTAGAAATACAGATGGAATCCATGTAGATCGTCCATACCTAGAAAATATTGTTCTAAAAGCTAACACCTTTCTGTACTGGTTCTACTCTTGTTAATATAGATACATTTATATTCCACAATACCCGTATACTATTCTAATTTATTTCTAGCGTTCTTCGCATCAGTATCTTAACCGTGTCACAAAACCCTCTAGGCATAAAATGTGACATACCTCACAAACACATATCTATACATATATATATATATATATATATATATATATATATATATATATATATATATAAACAGAGTATTGCAGAGTATGGGGTGATACCTTTTATATATTGTATATTGTATATATATATATATTGTATATATATATATACAGTGCCCTCCGCAAATAATATCAATATTATCACACTTATTTTTGTACAATAACAGTAAGCATTGGGAGAGCAAGGTGGACCAATGCTCCAACTCCAAATTTGCAACAGAACAAGCCGTGTTTTCAGGATCTTCTTCGAGATCCTTCAGATTTGATTCCTTGCTTTGTTATGTGTATTTGTATGTATAAATAATTAGTTTTTTTATTAACTTAAAAATGCTGCATTTATTTCAGCCTCATGGTATACTATCATACCTGGGAACTTCTTGGCTCCGGCTACCCGGAGCCTTCCCTTGCGGGACGGGGCCAGGACTGCACTCCTACGTCCGGCAGTCCCGCTGACGTTGGTGGGCGTTCCCGCTGAAGTTGGTGGGCGTTCCTGCTGATGGCAGCGGGAAACACCCCCATTTAAAGGGGAAATTGGTGGGTCAAACCCAGAGAGTTCCCAGGTATGTATACTATAGAAACATAGAATCTCAGGACAGATAAAAAAAAAACATTTAACCCATATAGCCTGTAAACATTTTTTCCTGCTGTACATATGCCTACCCTATGCATGTTTAAATTCTTACTGTGTTAACTTCGATCACTTTTGCTGGAATAATAAATCGGAATACAGACTGGATTACTAGCTTGTGTTCTGTAAGTGACAGGTTTGATTTGGTTTGACATTAATGTAATATTGAGGCAATTAATTATTGAGAGAAATGTTCTTAACATATATTTCATTATTGCATGTGAGGAAGTGGGATTTTCCAGTCTAAATTATACTAAATGACTGACTACCTGGCTTTCTTGTTATTTATTCTACTTTATTACTTATAGTGAATTATTTTACCTAAAACTAAAAACGTATGAAATTGAGTGGTAGAGTCAATTTTTGTTTTAATTATTACTTTCATAGCATCTGTATGAGATGATCTATTCAGGCAGGCTAATATTAAGGAATTCTGGATATTGTAAGATGGTATATAAAAGGACCACTGCCGACCCTCCAACCAGGAAGATATTTTAATGGGAAGGAATAACCAAGCATTTTCTCATGACAGTAAGTCAAAGTTTTTATATATGGCCTGGGACAAATAATTGTGCACTAAAGTTTGCATATTAGGCATATACACTAAAAAGTTATTCTTAGACTGTATGCAAGATTTCTTCATCTCTAAGTACAATCTCTAAGTACACATCCAGCTTCCAAACATACTTCACATTGACACCTACTAAATGACCTAAACATCTTATGAATGACCAATTGATTTTCCCCCAAATTGATACACAACCCCTTGAATTTTTCTCCAATTTAGAAATAGTTTTGAGACCAAATGTTCATACACAATGTTTAGAAGTTATATTGGCATAAATAAATTATGAGACGCAATTTTATCTTATCTAGTTGTTGAAAAATGATCTCATTATGGTTGGCATACATGCTATACAATTCTCTTGCCATAGTCTGTGATGTACTTTGGTGATAAGAGAAAGCAGACACAAAACCAACATGAAACTTGTTTTTTTTACATGTAAAACGGACTTCAATTTGTCAAATGATTGCATTGCTGTAAATAAATGAGAGCTTTGTCTCATTTTTTACTTTCTTCTTCTAGTCTCTAAATGCACATTCTTCTCAAAGGAAAAGTTTATACATTTCTTGTACTTTGCTTGACAAACTCCCCGAACAAGTTAAGCAGGAAAGCAGATATCGATTTAGGTAATTTATTTGCACTAAGGCCTGGTTTTATTTAGCAGAGTAGGAAGAACAATATCTATCTTTTTTAGAGATAATGACTTCTCTTTTGGTGTGCTAGACATCGTAAGGTTAAAAATATTATGGCATTCTGCATGGAAGAAAAATCTGCACTGAGAAGACCGTAGGAAGCTTGGTTGGTAGAAAGCAAATAGTTTGATATTCAACGCAGAAGCTTTATGTGAAATCCATAGCAATGAGTTCATATAATTTGTATTCTGTTTTCTTTTCAAATATAATAGATCATGCACTGAATGTGGTATAAACATTTTGTACTTTCATCTCTATGTTCCCTTAAGTCTTTGAAGCAATTTTCATGGTTTTAATAGATTTGGTTGTTTATCTTCTTGACTATTAAGTAAAGCTATATAAGTATTGATTTATAAACCTCAGCTTATAAGTTTCTGAACTACGGTAACTGATATAAAAATAGCAATAAAACATCTAATGGATAAGATGTATCTCTTAATTAAAAAGAACCTTTAAGGCAGGAGGGTTAAGGTAAGAAAGGCAAATACATAGCAAATACAAAGCAAATACAAATTTTATCATTCACCCATTCAAATAAAATACAGATACAGATGAGAGTTCAATGCAATTTATATTCTGCTATAGATTAATATTTGGTCATGGTGTGGCTGAAATAGAGCATGTAATGAAACTCCATTTTATTGCAATTACAAAATTGCGCAAACAAGTACACAATCTATCAAACTGTATATACATTAGATGACAGCCTCAAAATGCTATTCCAATTGTTTAACAAACCTTATTAGGAATCTTACACAGGTATGAACGGGGCATATTTTGATTTTAAATTATCTGCTCAATTAACCATTAAACAGCTGTTTGTGTTTCATTGAGTTGTCTTGAGTCTTTATTTAAGTGCCCATATAAAGGGCTTTGTGTTGTGTGGTGGTGGTCGGGGGAAAAAGGCAAGGAGGTTGTTTTTTATGTGAATTGTTTTGCAGAGTGGGACCTGTAGGAATTATCTATACAAATGCAAGTGCTTTACCATTATAGCAACCAAAGTAATGGTCCAATCGGCATGAAATTCACTAATAAGGCAATTTTCAACTCTATGTGCCATAGGTGCAAGGAAAGAGGCATGTAGGTGAGCTTCATGCCTCCCAACTCACTAACCCACTCCATCTTGCTGGCCACTCAACAGATTAAATGATTACATAAAAGTAATTATAATGTCTTTGTGTGCAGTCATCCTATAATAATAAGCATCTCCAAATTATGACGTTTCCAATGGATTGGTCAACTGGTTTTAGCTCTTGTATGTGACATTCCAGAGCTGAGTGCCTGAAAAGGGAATAAACCCCTTTCTATTTCAATGTCAATTACTATTACTTTCACTACTGAGCATTTATACAACCTTTCACTTTTCCAGAGATTCAATGTGGAAAGAAAGATTGATCACTAAGTCCTTATATTGACTGGAGAGCTTAGAACTTGATAACAAGGCATATGTATCTACTTGCAAAACAATCCATGGACTATCGAAATTCTTTTTTATGACAAAGAATCAATGTTTAGAAAAACTGTGGTTACAACACCTTTCAGAGTTGTCTTTGGTCATCCATACCACATGTATCTTGATAGGTATCTACATTTCTGATCATTTTTTGTTTAAAGTTTCCTAATTTCATTCAATAAAATGTACAGCTGTATAAATAATAAAATCCCTGGCTTCACAAATGAAGGAGGCACATTTCTCCCTTATTGATAATTACCATGATGTACCTGTAAAGTTGAGTACCTGTCTCACTACAAACTTGATGAGGTCCGTCATGATCATCCAAATACCTTGGGACATTATACATTTAATAGCTTGCTAATTTCTTCTGCTACACTCATGATGAAAAAAATAAAAAATGATTTTTGTTATCCACAAATTGTTTTACCTTTAAAAAACAAACAAACAAGTGTATATTTAATATAAAGCATTTAATTCCATGGAGCATGGATCAATATGGCTTTAGTTTGAGAAGAATAAATATGGATTAAACATAGTCCCACCTTCCACATTTGAAACTGCCTTAAAGCTTGACGGGATGGATTGCTCTAAATTATTTGGAATTATGAATAAAAGACGTAAGGTTGCAGAGTAATGAACTATAGCAATATGAATCATTAAGTATGATTGATGTCCATCCAAAGTGTGTTGCTTGAAGGACATTGCTTAACTTTATCCACGACAAACCTGCAGCAGGCAACTTATAACTCTTTAAGTAGGTATTCTAGACATCAGCCACTGTTTAATATATTTGCATTTGTTATGTTTCCTTATAACTGCAATGGAGTGCTATATACAGTACATACCTGCAAACTTTCTACATGAGCTGACCATAATACTCTTGAAATGTTAACCCTTTTAATAGCCAAGTGTTAAGTGTCTATGTAGTGACTCTTCAAATGTCTTAACCTAATCTGAAATGTGTGGCTAACTCACTTCTTTTTTTGTTGGACCCCATGGAAAGATTGACTTCAGTATTAAAGGGTACAATGAATTGAGTCTGAAGAACTGAAGAAACTGTTGCTCTTGCTTACTTGGCTTGTACTCGTTCTCTTAAAACCATGCCTTGCCCTGCTCTGTTGTTGGTCTTTATCTGAAATCTGTGGCTTACTCACCTTATTTTTGTTTGTATTATACTTGAAATTTGGGTAGCTTTTTATTGTTATTTAATTTAACTGCATTATTACAACATGTGTCACAAAAGTTTCCTTCACTTACTCATTTGAGCAGGGCCCTCCTCACCTGTTGTCTCTGTAAGTCAATTTGTTATGTTACATACTACTTGTTATGTCCTGTCTACCCATTGTACAGCGCTACGGAATTTGATGGTGCTATATAAAACAAATAATAACAATAATAATATAGTCTACTCAGTTGTGTTTTTTAATGACCATCAGTAAATAAACAGCTAGGGTGATTTTTAATAATACTCATAACCTGAACATACGAAATTGATATGATTATGCCACAAATGACCTTGTTTTATCTTCAATTCAAGTCGACCTATATATAGGTTTGGTAATATATTTTGTCCTTTATACACTTTTTATGATAATGTTGAATAAAGTTGGAGATCATCTACCTGGAGGAAAATAGTTTCATCAAATGTTCCAGGGTTATCAAAGATAACAAGTCCCATTGCTTTCCCTTTTCTCCCTTTTTCTTTTATAAATTTCTGACGGCTTTAGTTCCAGTTTTGCCTTGATAAATACAATCTGAAAAAGCAAGTGTAAGCACATTTCTAAAGTGATTTTGTGATAACGAATTCAGGGATTCTCTCTTGTATTTAACTTTTATGAACACTACCTACTTACCTTTGAAATAAATGTAAAAAAAATAAAATAGAATTAGAATATCTGTGTTATAATTGGGCATCATTTAAAAAAAATAGTTTGCTGGGTTGTATCAGAATGCACAGTATTGGCGTAACTGCTTTGTGTCTCCTTGTACTGAATCAAAATAGTTTAGAAAGGGCCTTTCCGACCTGGACCACACTGCTCCAGGAGTGTATCGGGGGTCACGAGTGTGCGAGCAGCCGGACAGCAAGCTGCAGGAGCTGTGAGAGGCAAGCGGGGGTGGTGGTTGATTGGTTGGCTGTATGTATCTGTGTATGAATGTGAGTGTACATGTGTGTGTGAGCATGGATGTGTACATGTGTGTGAGCATTGATGTGTACTTGTGTCTGTATGAGCATGGATGTGTATTTGTGTGTGTGAGCATGGATGTGTATTTGTGTGTGTGAGCATGGATCTGTAATTGTGTGTGTGAGCATGGGTGTGTAATTGTGTTTTGATCATGGATGTGTAATTGTGTGTGTGTGTGTGTGTGTAAGCATTCATGTGTAGTTGTGTGTGAGCATACATGTGTAATTGTGTGTGTGAGCATGGATGTGTGGGGTGGGAATGTGTGTTAGAATGAATGTGTAATTGTGTGTTAGTGAATATGACTAAGGTTGTGTAACTTGTTTAAATGTTTACATATGTGTGCCAGAGACATCTACCATTTCCATTGGCCGTATTAGCACACAAAAGCAAGATGTGTGTTTATCATTACTACCATGAATTTTAAAACTGGTTACCTTTGGCAGGTCAATGTACAAAGATCTGAGTTGCCAGAAGTAACTTGAATAGTTTAACTTGCAATTACTTTACAGCACTCAACTAAATCAGTTTGAACAGAAAAAATTGAAAAGCTGTTGAGTGCCGTTAAGTTTGGCATTGTGGGTCTCCTGTACTGGTTTGGGTTGCGTTTAACTTCACTCAAATAGAATTTCTGTGAATAGAAAAGTTAATATGCCTTTCATATCCCTTTGCTTTAAGCAACACCAATCCCGCTTGTTCCAAAAAGATTCTAGTAGTGTGAGTTTTTTTCTTGCATTAAAGGCTTGATTTTTATTATAAGAAAACTTGGAAATATTGGTCATCAGTGAGTGTTAAGAGGTTTATAATCTGATATTCATGAGAATAAAAGGAACATTCATTTTTGTTTATGAATTTAAAATTGTTTAAAACGTTTATTGAAGCTCCCCTTTATTCTAATTTTAATATCATCAAACAAGATTGTTACCCCTCTAAAGAGATATGGTGACTTTAATGTATCCTTTATCCCAATCTAAGACATATAAGCATGTCATTTATGGAAAATAATTGTATCATTTTCAATAATTTGCTAAGTTTAATTCATAAACACATTTTTTAAATTCAATTTCAGTTTAATTGTACTACATATAATTTTTTCTGCTTGAGTTTTTTTAACCATCTGGTAATGATGAAGTAATGAACATCCCGAAAGGCAATAATTACTCATCTCCATTTCCCTCTTGTCTTTCAGGCATCCTCTTGACATTGTCAGTTTGATTTGTCCTCTCTACTTCCAAAATAATTAAGTTTTCCAAAACACATAAGAAAAATATGGAGCGGTGAAGTGACTCATATGAAAATACTTTGAAATAATGATGATGTTTTTTATCTACTGTTGCCAAATAATGGTGTGATGCCTAGCCATTACTTTATCTGTCAGATAATGTTTCTTAACTGTTTAGTATATTATGCATTTGTATCAATATCAAAATTTAGATGTATTTTGAAAATTAAAGATGGATTCCCAACAAGAAATGTTAGTTTCCAATTTGTGCCAGATTAGAGCTCCTAGCCAGAAAACCAATTAGTTTTTATTTTAGAAATCAATGTCCATTATAGTGACATGTTTCTGAAGATGAAATAATTTGTCTCTAATTGGAACTTACCTTGTCATTTTTAACACACATTAGAATTTTAAGGTATGCACTTCTTAGTAAAATGAGTATGAAATTAAATTCACTCAGATCTCTGGTCTTGGTTTTTGTCATAAAAGCCAACATTATAACCAACATCATAAAGTTTTCATGAACTAAATATATATTTTTTTCTTAGAGGCAATCCTGAAATTATAAATATCAAGGAAATACATGACTGGAGAAATCAACCTAAGCACAGATAAATAACTTTAGTAAGTATGCTGTTTTGTTTTGCACTACGTATGTTATCATGAGTAGTATAATTATTATCATTATTATTCACTACATTATAATCCAGTTCAGACTTCAAATACATGGACTAAGTAGGGTAATGGTATTTATTTTTCTCTTTGCAGCCACATTTGTGGACCAATGTGTTCCATATTAGGTGAACCTACTGTGTTGCTTCCCATAATGTTTTTGCAATATTTAAAAATAATGTGACTAGGCTTGCTCCCTCGCTAAAGATTCGTCAGTTCTTCCATCTGTTAGTCGCATTAAGCCATTTACTACAGTTTCATAAAAGTAAAGTGCTCTATTTCTTGGTGGATGGAAGAAAAACACAAACCCAATAGTAAGGTTGTGTTTAATGGCAAATAACAATGCTCCTAACATAATTCTGTTAAAGGAAGTTTTGATTATACTTGACCACACAAGTGCCAAGACATTGTTAAAGCGAATTGTAGTGCGCTCAAAAACATTGTGACGTTAAAACTTTAAATTAGAATATTGAACACGGTATTTTGTGCTATATGTAGCCACGGAAGGCACTTTAACAGAAATATATTTTTTTTCCTTTCCATTATTATGCAGCAGTGCCAATTATATAGCTAGTATAAAATATTTGAAGCTGTAAATGCACTTAAAAATTAAATTAAGACAGCTTGGAATGGAATCAGCACAGACTGAAGAAAAAAAGGACTGTGACATCTGGGATATAATATGCACTTTTGCACAATTCATATTTTCAATTAAAGATCAAAATTTCCTGGAAAATGTTACATACAGAAAACATGCGATTTTACCTCTAATGACACTCTAATTTTACATATAAAATGTAAAATGATCTTACAACACATCCCTGGTGTTATATATAGTTCTTTAAACCATCCTCATCAAAATAAATTGCATTACCTGTGTGGCTATTAATCCACTCAGCCCTAAAATAATCATTGCCAAAAAAATCCTTGTGGTAGTTTGAGCAATGAATTCAAAATTAAATTCGTTGGGGTGAATGCTATTTTTTTGTGTACTTAGCAGATATTTTTAATATTTTTAGAATAACTTCAATTTTTTTCTTAGTTTATATTTTTTATTTGTTGAGGCAACAAAATAGTCATGGTATAAGAACCATATAAAGTAAAAATTTTGTTATTTCTGAGTCTCCAAGCTCATATAAAAGAATTTGGTTTTGACAGAATGTTTTAGAGGCTTGTATAACGTTATTTCCTTAAATTGACATTCCAAATGGATAGTCTGCTTAAGTCAAATAAATAAATGTCTATGCACCACTGGTATTATGGTATTTTTACAGTTTGTTATTTTCTTGTTGTTTTTGGAATAAAATACGGCATGCTTTGTGTTACATCTCCAGCAAATTTTGTATTATCTTTATATGTGAAGAATTATGGATTTATCTTCTTCATTTCCTTACATGTGCAATGATTCAAAGTTGTTTGTTTCTTTATGACACCTATGCTGCTGTCTGTTTTATCTTTTGCGACGTGGGATATAGGCAACCCTGCCTGAGGAAAAATAATCAGATCATATGAGATTAAGAAAAAAACAACAGAAATGGAAAGTCAACACTGGGTCAACTTGCTAAAAACTATAATAGAAACTTGACTGATATTTTATTCACTTATTGGTATTATGGTATGAAATATGAATTTTTCATAGACCTTTGTACTCCAGGAAGGCACACACTTTTATTATTTTATGTACCCAATGCAATTAGAATTTCCTCTTTCACAGAATCTCATCATACATAAAAATAACTGTGTTTTTATGATAAATAAACTACTGATAAATACAACAATGGTAATGTAATAATAATATTGCATACTCCATTATATATATATATATATATATATATATATATATATATATATATATACGGTATATTTATATCCCTAGGTGATATCTCTAATCCCGCTCAACAAGTGTCCCTTTGGCCAAGGCAAGCTCCATATCAGCAGATAAGTGAAATTTATTTAAACAAGGTAAAATTAAACCTGTTTAAGTTAAACTACATACTGACTTGACTGAGGTCATATGCTGTCGTGCTCTGCATGCTGACACTTCCAACAACTCACATAGTCACTTAAATGCTAGGGCATGTTTATGACTCCCTGCTTAAATGGATGGGGGATGGATTAAATTGGTTTAAACACACCAGTTTGACAGTGGAATTGTCACGCCCCATTCAGGCTGCGGAGCTGCTTGTCTCTAGGTTCCCCTGCCTCGCTACAGTTCCCCTGTCTCGCTACAGTTCCCGTCTTGCTACTGTTCCCCATTTGCTGAAATCCATTGCTGGATTTCCTTATGCTCTGTCCTGTACTTCTGATCCTTTGATTCCAGTCCTGCTCTTTGCTTCAGCTTCTGTTTCCTTTATAAGGTGTGCCCCACCCGTTTGTTATGTTTGTCTCAGTCTGCAGTCTAAAGGTATGTCCTTCTCTGTTCTGTGTATAGATTTAATGTTTAGTTTTAGCTTATTAGTGATTCAGTAGGTAGGGTTTAGCGCTAGGACCCACCGTGTATTGGAGTACTTTGGCATAGTGGTGGGCTAAGATGCGGCCATAAGATGTGACTAAATCTCCAATTATTATCATATAGTCCTAGGCTAGTCCTTCTTAAAGAGGCAGTAGACGGGAATCCCAGATGTATAGAATTAGGCCCAATCATGAAGTCAGAGGAGGTACCCCTCCCTCATCTCTATAAATCTGTATCTATTACTATTTGCAGTGCTCAGATGTACTGTGCTTGCTGTGTATTTACTTCAGTGATTGTCTGCATCATCTATTTTGTCTCCTTGGATTTTGACCCTTTGCTTGCCTAATCGTTTATGAACCTTCGCTGCCTGAACCAACCTCTGCTAGTCTTGACATTGCTTACGCTTAATCCCTACCGCTACCTCGCTTCTGGCACTCCCACGTCTCCAGCCTTGCATTCTGGGCTCTCTCTACTAAAATGTGACATTAACAGAAATTCATATAATATGTTTTTAATAAATACCCTAACATGATCTACAATTCGGTGTTGGAGTGGTTATGTGTGTGTATGTATGTATGTATGTATGCTTGTGTAAGGTGTTAGATTATGTGTATTTGTGTGTGTATGTATGTGTGCTTATGTAAGGTGTTAGAGGGTTA
Source organism: Spea bombifrons (assembly GCF_027358695.1). Lineage (NCBI taxonomy): Eukaryota > Metazoa > Chordata > Amphibia > Anura > Pelobatidae > Spea > Spea bombifrons. The sequence goes on along the minus strand of NC_071091.1, from coordinate 80,789,791 downwards.
TATGAGTGTTCATGTATAAATGGGTAAGTGTACAGCTGCTCCTGACCATCATCACACCCAGAAATATCTTAATTCATAATTCATATCCTTCCAAACCACCATTTTCATACCTTCTACCATCATCATCAGGTTTCTCCCCACCATCATTTTCATTCCTTATCATTATAACCCTGCATTGCACCAAAATTATCCCCCATATCCAAACACACATGCACACTAACATATTCACATACACACGCACACTAGCATACTCAGACACACAAACTAACATAGCCAAACACACACATAAACAGACACACACTAACATACCCAGATACACACATAGCATACATACTCAAACACAGACACACACTAACCAACCACAAAATAACATACCCAGACCCACACTAACATACCCATACACACTCACACTAGCATATCCAGACACACAATAACGTACCCAGACACAAACCTTATATACCCACACACATACACATACTCCGACATACATAGAAACCCACACTAACGTACCCAGACACACAGTCACACATAAGTCACTTAGCATGACGTGTGAGCTGCCACACTACTACCAAAAGAATACACAACATGAAGTTAAGGGAATAAAGAGGTAAATCTGGATTTACTCAGGGCATACCTCTTAATGCCTATGACCAGTGGCGTCTCCAGCTTTCATATTTAGGGGGGGCACATGGGGGGCCAGGGACCAAAGTAGGGGGGCAAATTAAAAAACGGTACAAATACACTATGTATATATATATATATATATATATATATATATATATACATATATATATATATATATATACACACAAACGTTAGACGTGCATTTTTAACTACATAATATGCACTTATCTCTTTGAAGTAAAGACCGTGATTGAAATATGATTTCAAAATAACAGCCAAACTGGCAGTTATTTCTCATTCTTTAATATTAGCCCCTGCTGACAATATATATAAATATTAGAACCTGCTGCCGATATATAGAAATATTACACCCTGCTTCTGATATATATTAATATTAACCCCTGCTGCGCATATATATTGATATTAGCCCCTGCTGCGGATATATACTTATATTATACCCTGCTGCCGATATACATAAAAATTATACCCTGCTGCCGATATATATTAATATTTGACCCTGCTACCATTATATATTAATATTAGCCCCTACTGCCAATATATATTATTAGTCCCTGCAGCCAATATATATAAAATTAGCCCCTGCAGCCAATATATATTAATATTAGCCCCTGCTGCCGATATATATATAAATACTAGACCCTGCTGCCAATATGAATATAAATGCTAGACCCTGCTGCCAATAAATATTAATATTAGCCCCTGCTGCCAATAAATATTAATATTAGCCCCTGCTGCCAATATATATTAGCTCCTGCTGCCAATATATATTAGCCCCTGCTGTCGATATATATTAATATTAGCCCCTGCTGCTGATATATATTAATATTGGACCCTGCTGCCGATATATATAGTATTAGTCCCTGCTTCCTATATATATTAATATTAGCCCCTGCAGCCAATATATATTAATATTAGACCCTGTTGCCAGTATATAAATAAATATTAGCCCCTGCTGCCAAAACATATATAAATATTTGCCCCTGCTGCCAATATATATATATAAATATTAGACCCTGCTGCCAATATATTTTATAGTGAAAAAATTGGACCCTACCCAAGCATTTCCTTGGGCCCCGCTCAACGCTTCCTTGCATGCAATCACTCCCTCCGCTACCATACTAAAAAAAAGATATTTCCCACATTGACTGCAGATCAGGGGAAGACCGCGAGAGTCAGTCCTGCACCGTTACATTGAGAGGTCCTCGCCCCTGTAATCATCCCCAGAGTCCCTTTGTCCCCTCATTCACTAAACCATACCGCTCTTTTACTTACACCCTGTAGTTCAGGTATAGATCAAATAAACAACACATGGAAACAGCACATGCAACTGAATGAGATTTAAAAAAAACTTGTATTTGCAGGTATACATAAATAATGTATGGAAACATAGCATTGCAGGTATAAACCAACAGAACACACAAACCCAGAATTGCAGGTATATATCAACTGGAAATCACATGTACACTCAGCACTGAAGGTTTAGATCAAATAATCAACACATGGAAACAGCACTCCAGGTATTGATCAACTGAATAAGACATGCAAATCCTATATTTGCAGGTAAACATAAATAATGTATGGAAATATAGCCGATACAGATGAACAGAATAACACAAAACCCAGCTTTGCAGGTATAAATCAATTGGAAATTACATATAAACTCTGCATTAAAGGTATAGATAAAACCCCCTAAATTACAGGAATAGATCACTGGTCACACACCCCAAAGACAACCCTGGTGTCCACACTGCCCACATAGAACCTGACCAGCACCCAAATTACACATTGTGTCAACTTTGTCCCCAAACAGCTGAACGTACGCCATGTTTGTCCCATAAACACCTCTCCCTCCTAATCTATCCTATCTACCCCCTCTCCCTCCCAATCTATCCTATCTACCCCTCTCCCTCCCTATCTACCACATCTGCCTCCCTATCTACCACATCTGCCTCCCAATCTATCCTATGTACTCCCTCTCCCTCCCAATCTATCCTATGTACCCCCTCTCCCTCCCAATCAATCCTACCTACCCCCTCTCCCTCCCAATCTATCCTGTCTACCCCCTCTCCCTCCCAATCTATCCTATCTACCCCCTCTCCCTCCCTATCTACCACATCTGCCTCCCTATCTACCACATCTGCCTCCCAATCTATCCTATGTACTCCCTCTCCCTCCCAATCTATCCTATGTACCCCCTCTCCCTCCCAATCAATCCTACCTACCCCCTCTCCCTCCCAATCTATCCTATCTACCCCCTCTCCCTCCCAATCTATCCTATCTACCCCCTCTCCCTCCCAATCTATCCTATCTACCCCCTCTCCCTCCCTATCTACCACATCTGCCTCCCTATCTACCACATCTGCCCCCCAATCTATCCTATGTACTCCCTCTTCCTCCCAATCTATCCTATGTACCCCCCTCTCCCTCCCAATCAATCCTATCTACCCCCTCTCCCTCCCAATCTATCCTATCTACCCCCTCTCCCTCCCAATCTATCCTATCTACCCCCTCTCCCTCCCTATCTACCACATCTGCCTCCCTATCTACCACATCTGCCTCCCAATCTATCCTATGTACTCCCTCTCCCTCCCAATCTATCCTATGTACCCCCCTCTCCCTCCCAATCAATCCTATCTACCCCCTCTCCCTCCCAATCTATCCTATCTACCCCCTCTCCCTCCCAATCTATCCTATCTACCCCCTCTCCCTCCCAATCTATCCTATCTACCCCCTCTCCCTCCCAATCAATCCTATCTATCCCCTCTCCCTCCCAATCTATCCTATCTACCCCCCTCCCTCCCAATCTATCCTATCTACCCCTTCTCCCTCCCAATCTATCCCCTCTCCCTCCCAATCTATCCCTATCTACCCCTTCTCACTTCCTATCTTCCTCTTCTGACTCTCTAACCCCCTCCTAACTTTCTACCCCCCCTCCCCTTTGAAGTTCACTTACCTTGGGCTTGTCCAGCGGTGAGATCGCGAGGTCTCTCTATCCCTGGTTCTGCCGGCTTCACTGCTGGGCGCCAGATAAGACGACATATACCGGCGCTCGGCTTGAAATGCCGGCACTGAGAACAAGGCAGAGGCCTCGCGGTCGCGGAGAAGAGTGAGAGGCGCCGAACGGTTGCTGAGAACTTATTCCTCAGCAACCGCTCGGCGCCTCTCACTCTCTCCTCCGGGGGGCACACCGGGGGGCACAGCATGATGTAGGGGGGGCCATGGCCCCCTCTGCCCCCCCCTGCCGACGCCACTGCCTATGACCAGGGCATGCTGTCGCCTTTCTCGGTGGGGGCAATCACCCAGTCCCCACCCCGGATCCACCCAATAGAACATATTTTGGTGCGGCAAAGTGCCGCCTGGGTCCCATGGTCCATGTGTTATTAAAATAAACAATGGTTCTTGCGTAGTGATATCCTTAAGTCATTCCTCACTTGGAAGTGGTTTTATTTTAAATAATAGGACATATTTGAACAAAATATATGCAATTCAGTATTTAATTGTAAAGTGGCCTTGTCCACTTGTTAATCTAGAATGACAAAACCCTTCCCTAACATCCCCCTTTGAAAGATGTTTGTTGTCAAATCTTAACACAAACTGAGAGCTTACTTCTTTTCACAAAAATTAATGTTCCACAGTTAGTTGACCTCCAGGTTAACCATGTTTTCAAATGTATCTAGGGATTTATTGTCAAAGGAACAGTATCACATCTCTTTTTAAGTTTATGAGACAACATGCATTCAACATTCACACTTTTTCAAGACCTAAGGGAATTTGTCTATGAAATGCTTTTTTGGCTTTAAAGTTCTGATAAATCCACAGCAAAATTAAATGGCAGGAAGCACTCTATTAGGTCCAGTGACCTGAAGATATTGCCGATAGGCAGTGCAATCTAATTGAAAACATTAATAAATTATAGACAATTCAACAGAGTGCTAAAAAGCTACACTGTCTGAATAATATAACACCATTTGTGGATTCCCTGGGGAATGTATCAGTAGGGACAAAAAATCCTCAGTGTTAGTGGTAAGATTTTAGCAAGTACAAAATGTTGTAGATTTAAAGACAAGCAATGACTAATGCAAATTAAGTATTGCTAGACCTAATGTTCTGAAACGTTTACTATATACTTTTTTAAGTTAGGGACCTTTGGGGGGAAATTATCTTAGCATGTTTTGCTTCACAATTATTGTAAAAGTAACTGGACTATTTAAACCCAGCTTTCAATAAAAAATGCACTTGAGAAATGTATTTTTTTTTTAAGAAGATTAAGGATAGCTTTTTAACAAAGTATATCTTGGACAAATATATTCAGAATGAACAGACTAGTATGTGTAAAAGTGAAAGGTATGAATATTTGGATTGCATGAGTTAAAATAAAGCACAGATGTCCAACAGGCAGCTTTTAAGAACTATAATTCCCACAATGTTTGGACTATACCTAGCCAAATTCCAAGCGATTGGGGACATTTAGATTTTGTGCTATGCAGGAAAGTCAACTATTGAGTACTACTGAAGTATTATCTTATAGCACAATAAATACAAAAAAAAGAAAAGTTGTACCTGCATGGTTGGACCTACTAAAAGCATGTAAAACCCCCCAAAATATAACACATGTCTACATATATTAGGTATATTGGAAGTCATTTCATGAATGAAATGATTAGTGATTACAGAGGTTATAAATAAACATACAGTGAAGTTTTGGTACACAAACAGTAGACAGGATGGATAAAAATAACCTGGAAAAAATGACAAAAATATAGTAGTGCAATGCCAGTAAGATGGGGCTTTGAATCTTTGAGCTATTGAAATATTTGAACTTTTTCTTTATCAGTAGACACTTGGAACTATGCAAGGTTTGCAAAGTAGTCTTATTGTTATAGAAATTCGTGGAATGGTACAAGATAAAGGAAGATTTCATTGGTTTATTTGGTGATAAGACCAAAGTCTAATGAACTCAGAAATAGAAAAAACAGAAGTGAAAATACAGACTTTACGTCTAAGAGATCACAACAAACATATTGACATCAAACTTCATTCTAGTTGCTTCCTAAATGAATGCAAACCTGTAACATGGTAGTCTATAAAGTAGTTAACTATTTAAGTATTAAAGGTTCTACCATATCCATAAGACCAGGAGCTCAGTTCAACTTAACCTTAATGTGGATCTGTGACCTTTTCCAAGTATTATATTTCTTAGTTCATCAAACTAAAGAAAACCTACATAATGTTATTTAACTAATCAAATATTGAGTTTTATAAAACAACGAATGCAGACATTCTTGGAATTGGGGGTAATTCTATATTTAAGAAAATGGAGAAGTTGTAAAAATATAATTTGATATTCAGCTTAATTCACCATAATACATTCTACTGAGTAAAAAAATCGTTTCAAAGTGTATCATGATTCATTTGGTACCAAACGAGATTATGAAAGACAAATTGTGGAAAGATAACATAGATTGAAAGAGGTTCTGATCATGCCATTATTAGCAGCGGAGTTCAGTTTTCTCCAACAAAGAAAACCCCATCTAAAAATTAAACCTGTCAGCTCTTTGCCATTCTCCATTGAATGAAGCTGACATTAGCTCCAGTGTCAGTGCATCAACATGATGTATTAGAAGCCATATAGCTTGCTTTCGCTGGGGAGTTAGCCAACGTTTTAATTACATTAAGTTGATACATTGTCATAGGTGTTAACATCATCTGAATTCATAAAATAGTCATCCCTATAGAACTGAGTGAAAAATAAAAAGCCACTGACGAAGAAGGCATTCTACCATAAGTATCATTACACATGGGTATTCACTTTATTTCTTGAATACTACAGTTTTTTCTTTTAAACATAGATAATGGTATTTTCAGGACATTGTTTTCTGGAGGAAAAATGCAGAACTGTTGTAATGAGTTGTTGGTAGATACAATTGGAGTTTGTAAGGATAAAAAAATGCAGCTTTGCCAAATTGTGTGTATTGGTCTACATTAGACTACATTAGTATATTGGAGGCAATGTAAGAGTTAACATTTATGATAAAGCAATGGGGCTGTAACTCATGTGTCTGCTATGTGTCCTCATATGTTTTTGTACATTTTTTGGTAATTTTGCTGATTGATATTCTGTTCCACTTTTGCTTAGTGTATAATGTATAGGGAGAATGCGGTTGCAGGTTTACCTGCCTGTATTTCACTTGCTGCACAAACCAGCAAAGGCTAACTTCTATCCAGATTACAAAGGTATCTAATTACAGGTGGGGTCATCAAGGACAAAAAAAGCTCTCAAACGATTAGTGAGTCTCTTACCCGTGTAGAGACTATAACTTTGTGAAACCCTCAATCAGGTGCTGCCGCAACGGCATTAAGAAGATACAATAGACTTGATTACTTGCACATGAAACAATTATAGCAAGATCACAGTCAGATATACATAGGAATCGGAGACCTCATTGATACTGGAATTGGAACATTGGAAAAGTGGAACATATATACCAAACAAGTATAAATAAAATGTCTACATGTGTAGCATATAAAGTAAAATGATAAATAAAATTCATGAAACGCCAATAAATATTAATAAATAACAAATACAAGGTGGGTGCAAAAAAGAAACTGAATAAATACATTCAAGATTGGAGAAAATATCATAATCATCCAAATTAATATTTAGCATATATATTATTACCCAAAGAATATATTAAGCATAGATTCTAGCCAAATATATATATATCAATTTATAATACAGGCGATCTCAAATATCAAGTAATAATAATATCTAATATAGATCAATTAATATACAGTATATGAAATATATATATAGTCTGTATAATATACTGTATATCAAGGGAGGGAGGGAAAATATATTATTTTCAATATTAAATTAACATAGAATAATCTAAACTAAAATAAATAAATCAGTAATCAATAAAGCAATTCATCCCTTCATACAAAGGGGATTTAGTCCCAGCTATAAAAAATTATATTTATGGAAATGTCTACTAACTGGGGCAGCAGAGTCCATGTGTCTAATTGCAGAGATGTGTTGTCTAATGCAAAATTTTAAAAGATGGGGGCCACTTTTAATGCAGGAATAAAATCCATTGCCCCGTGACCACATTCACTCTCTTTTCACTCTCACTCACACACTCTCATTGCTGACCATTTCTGCTGACCACTTCCGCATCATCTTCTTCTTTCTTCTATTTTCTCCCTTCCCTTCTCTCTTCTCCAATCCTCAATCCTTAATCTGGTATCTTCTTTCTTCAACTGCTTCTCCGCAGACATAGCCTGGAAACTTCCGACAAAAAAAAGTTTAAGGAGAAAAAATACCCCTCATACACATACAAAAACATTAACGAAATAAATTACATTAAAACCCTCGGTTACCCATGGCCTTCCACTTTCCCTACCGCATATACGGTGGGATAGAAGGTAAAATAATGAAGTGTCTGGGGTATACAGCTCACTCAAACCCTAACTATCTTGTCAATGTTTTCCAGGACACATTTACATTTTACATGTTTGTAACAGAACATGTAAAGTGCTGCTCTGTAGAATGTTGTATGCATAACTAACTGATGATCTTACACATTCCAAATATTTTAGGGTAACACTTTACATGAGCTGGTAAGTAACATTATTACTTACATTACTTTCATTATAGTTAACATATCCTCCATCCATTTGGGGCCACTGGACATGGGAGTATGTAAAAACTCTCCCATACAGATTGGACATCTACTGTGGATTGGATTATTAATGCATTGGTCCCTTTTTATTTTTGTAGTGGCGCCTTTCCTTGAAAGAGAGGAAGAGAAAGGGCACTCTTTGGACTGTTGGGTTCCGACTCACATCAACTTGACTCTCCTACAGTGGAGGGCATGCAAGCCAAGTATTAAATCGGATAAGTCCAAATATCTATTGGCAAAGGAAAATATAGGAGTTGGACTTTAGCCAAACTAATTTGAGCTTGACGCCACAAGCTTGTATAAGCTTACTGGGGTTTTTTAAGTGGTTTGCATAGTCACCAAAAGTCCTAGAACAAAAGATGTGGGACCTAAGGGGGACGTAAGGGGACCTAAGGGCAGTATTGAGCTCTAGGCGTCCTAGTACTGGGTAGTTTAGAGCTCATTTACAAGCGTTTAGGCTGTGTGTGCCTTACACATACATAGTTATAGTGCAGTGCTGCCTGTTCACAGTGTAATGTACAGAATAGGTAGGTATATATATTACTTGTTTTAATCAGTAAATACAAATTCAGCTGTTTATTTAGTCTACAAAATATAATGGACCTAGAATAATTTGAGCTCTAGACTTCCCGATGCTTTTCAATTTCTATGTGGGTTCACTTATCCAGTTTACCATGTGTAATCCGATTTCTAATGTCTGTCCCTCTATAGTTATGCTCCTTTTCTTTAACTGTTTCTAATTGTGTCTGTATCCAGTTATTGTGATTTCTGTGTACTGGTTGTGCTTAATTTACCAACAAGAGAATCTCCTGCACATCAACAAGACCTCTTGCTAACTCTGCTTATCTGCTTCAAGCTACTATCTACTATCAAACTATACTCTGTTGCTCATGGTGCCTTTTAAAACTAAGTCGGCAAGAGACATACTGATCTGGGTCAAGGCCGTTCTTGCTTTTTTCTATAAACCCAAATTATTACGTGATGCACTACTTGTTTTTTCCCATTTACTTACTCAACAGTGCTGCAGATTGTGATGGAGCTACATAAAAGAATAATAACAAAGGTTTGGAATTGTAAATTTAGCTTTATTATTTGGATCTAGGGTCACAGAGAATGGTTGACTAGCCCTCCACATATGTTAGTAACGAAATATGTATTAAAATGCAATTTTCTATTCTCCTGTTTTAAAACAGCCGTCTTAAAATAAAGTAAAGTAAAAAGGCAAAGATGTGTTGTAAAAACAAGCAGTTTAGCTCAATGGAAAGGTTTATACAATAAAAACCTGTGTTAGTTTTGGATGGAAATAAAAGCATAAGTACCAAATTCACATCATAATATATTTCTAGCAATATTCAGAGATGTCAGTTATAAACTAACAATCCCTTCATAAAGTCATCCAAGTAGGGTATCGTAAAAGGATGCCAGATGTCCTGTCCTAGGTGCTATTCAATCCTACAGGGACAATGCGCTGGTGGACCAGGCACTGGGGTCACAACACCTAGTAACACCTAGAATCTTCAGTAATATATGGTGGAAAAGATCATACAAAAGAGAAACATGAGGCTGTATTAATTACATGTAGGCAGCAGCCAGTGTAACTTGTACAATCCTATACTATGTTATTTTGCTATCACATTGCCCAGCCTAAAAAAATGCATTTTTTAATATGACTAATTCATTTACCAAGGAGGGGTAGCAACTAACAACATCTAGCATACATGTTAATACTCTCCCATGTTCCTTTAGCTCACCTTTCCTACTCCCTGGCTGGTCCATCCCTAACAGTGTTTTTTTTACCTTTTGTGTTAAACACCCCAAGCCTCTCTAGATTGTAAGCTTGTTAGAGCAGGGCTCTCTACACCCTCCCCTGTAAGTTTTTATGTAATGTACTACGTTATCTCCTGTCTACCCATTGTACAGCGCTACAGAATATGATGGCGCTCAATAAAACAATAAATAAGAATAATTTATTCCATGGCGCTCAATAAAACAATAAATAAGAATAATTTATTCCATTTAGATGTAAGTTGTGATACTTTTTTTTCATAATCACATGCAAATGTTGCATTTTTTAAAATAAAGAGACGGAGCTTGTTCTTGTGCAAGACATTTATTTTGTGATTCTCATCTGAACCACGGAGGTGTTCCCATGGTACCAATTACAGTTACTGTGGCTGAGAACATAGCGATCGCCACCTGCTGGTAGGAGGTTAACACAGCCGCAAAAGAACTATGGACAATGCAGTTATGGGATTGTCAATAATAACAATAAAAATACTTAATACTCATCTCTGCATACTGTAGTCTTTTGGGGTGCAATGAGTTTTAACACCCATTTAATACACAAAGTGCCACACAAAGCTAAATAAAAGCATCATTTTTAATAACTTTTCTTGTGTTAGGTCTTATATCCATTTACCAATACTGTTTTATAAAGCTTGCTGAATATTGTGTGCATTGTCGTGTGACCTTGATCTTTGCTGTTTGTAAGGAATTACAGTCTATGTGTTGACAAGAACAAACAGCAGTTTTCATTGTACTCAAAAGATAAGGAAAGTGAATTATTCTAGAAGTTCATATGAGCCATAAGAAAAGGTCACTATCTCTGGAATTGTATGTTCAATATTTTAGGAAGCTGGTTAATCACGTTTTACTGCCTGGATTTAATAAAAAAAATAAAACCATAAAGCAACTCGTGTTTACTGTTCAAACTGCTTTCTTATGAAGGTAAGCTGATAAAGACAGTTTTTAAATGTCTATCTAGCGGATAGATGGGGACGCTTGAATAGTGTTATATGGCGGAACAGTGATTTCAAAACATTGTAACACCATGGGATGCATTCTGTCTCAAACCGGTATCTAAACATTTAAAGACTTTTTCAAACATCATTAAAACCCTAAAACATCTAAAAAAAAAAGATATGTTTATATGAACGTGTATATTAGTTATGCAATCATTACCAACCCACTCCCCAGCACTGACATGGACATGTTTCTGTATTTTATAAGCACCGTCAAGATATATACAAATAGTTCCTTGAATTAAAAAGACATGCAGTATTTGGTGTAAAATGTATTTAAAATTAAATCATAATGATACATAGTACAACATATAGATGTATTCTATTGTGAGAAGATATACAGCAGTGAACATCTGCAAAAACCTGCTTATTTTTGCTTTTCAATCCCACCTTCCAATCTGGAAATGTGACTTTTCATGGTGAAGGTTTTATTGTTTGACAGAACGGATAACATTTTATCTCCATTAGCTGTCAGATAAGACATGGACTTCCTTGAGATTCTTTTCAAAGCAAACTTGTGATGCGATCATTGTTTTTGGAAAACAGGGAGCAGATGGACAAACATTAATGTGAGTCAATCACCAAACATCTAGATATGACATATGTAGTTATTTAGTGAAGCTTGAACTGTTGTTATCCTGAAATCAACCATACATGATGTTGTCTTTCGTTTAGGAACAGTGTGGGTTTAATAATGCTGTAGAATAATATGCACATAGCGGCCATGATGGATTACATGACATATGATCAAATCCGACCAATTTTGCAGTGTAAAAACTTTTTATCATTCAGGAACTGAAGCATAAACCTTTTAACACATCTGATACCCTGGTTAAAAGGCATAGATTATTATTATGTTTGTTGATATTATTAATTATCATCAATTTATGTTATCCATGCCACACTTGCACACTGACTCTGGTTAATATGGTGAGGATATACTGAATCAAATATCACAGCAAAGACCGAGTAACATGTGAGTCTTACATCAGGAAAAATGTAGAGCTAAAATGGATGGAATGCCCATTGCATTAAGTGTAATATTCTTCCTCAAATTTACCGAACCCAAGGTTAGAACCGGGACCAAACTGAGATGATCTTTTGCAGAGGTTTTATAACACGACAATCCCTGCATTATGACCCTGAAGACACTGAATAGCCATGTTGTATTGCTTTGGATTGATAAATACCTTGTACAATTTATAATTAAGCCCTAATTTTACTGTAGATGTAAGCAATACATGCTTGTGTTTCACAATTCTCTTTCAATGAAGCATTTTTTCATTAATTTAATCTAGATGTCCCGAACTTTGCGTTTATCTATACTGTTTTATAATGAGTGCTGAATATTGTGTGCATTGTTGTGTGACCTTGGTCTTTGCTGTTTGTAAGGAATTACAGTCTATGTGTTGACAAGAACAAACAGCAGTTTTCTTTGTACTCAAAATATAATAGTTCTCATATGCTGTCAAATTCTATGTCTCTGTGTTACTTCATTCTACTAGTAATGTGGAGTGACTTCCATAGTTTCTCAATTATAGGCTACGTTTTTTATTCTAGATTTATTCTGGGCAGATAATACATACAGCCTATAATCAGCAAGTGAGTAACTGACCTGCAAGCTTCCTGCACTGATGTTGAGTGCATATCTGGACACTTGTACTTCTTTTCTAAAATCATATGGGAACTGCTTATAAGAATCTTTTGACTATATGAGGCTTTGGCACCAGGCAGGTGTTTTTTTTTTCTTTTTCACTTAGTCCTGTTGCGGGCAAGCAGCAGGGTTAGTATCCAAATCCCCCAGGTAAGCAAGGGACCTGGATCCTACTTTCTGGCAGCCGGTGGACGTCTGCGCAATGCAGACAACCCCCGCTGCTGCCAGCACTTCCGCCGGGGCTTCTATGAAGGAGCGTCACATTACATGACCTTCCAGTGCTCCACCATAGAAGCCCCAGCAGAAGTACTGACCAGCAGCAACGAGGTTGCCTATATAGACAGGCTATATTTTGCATACAGTGACAGCGTGTCTAGCCTGGAGGAAGTGACTAAGGGAGAATTGCGCTCCAAGGTTTTTCAAAGTCTAGAGTTTCTTCAAGTGAAGACACAAGTGTGTCTGCAATCTCATGTTTGTGACAACACTGGCCACTGCTGTACTTATATCTTTTAGAAATGATAAACCAATATTGATGTTCCATTCAGGTATTTTTACCTATGAGCTGATATTCAAGTGAAGTACTGAGGTGAAGTATTGATGTGCAGATGTTCAAGTGACATATAAGCTGCTAGTAGACTTGGGCACCAGGGGGCTCTTCGTGTTCGTCTTCGTGCTCGTCTTCGGGGAAAAAAAAATCTTCGTATTCCGCGAATATTCGCCCGTTCCTGTCTTCTCTTCGGGCGAATATTCGCGGACATTCTTCGTGCTCGTTTAATCTTCGTTTTCCTCCTGGTTGCCTAGCAGGGGTTAATACGGGGTTAATAACACATCACAGCAGCAGCAGCTGCCGTGAAGGTACGTGTGTGCAGCTCTATTGGTCGTTTCGGCAGGGGGCTGGTCTGGCATCAACGAGTGAATTGCAGAACTGCAGAATGCACTTCATTCGTTGATGGCAGGCGAGCCCCCTGCCGAAACGACCAATAGAGTTGCACACACATACCGAGGTGTACTGTCCATAGATGTTTAATAAAAGAATAGGGAATATTTTACATTTTTAAATTGATTTTGGACCACTTTACATGCCTAACATTTGCTACCTATTTACAATGGCATACTTTGCAACAACCCAACTTACTTATTGGACAGGACTGGAAAATAGCAGGACTGTCCACCAAAATCTTGGGTGTGTTGGCAGGTATGCTGATGGAAAAATGTTGGACAAGAACTAAAAAATAGCTTAGGGTTAATGTACGGTTATGTTTAAGATTAGTAGCAGTGCACTGGTTTGGTTAAAGATGGATTATGTCTAAATAATAATAATTTAATTTTAATGTTTTTTTTTAAAAAAAAAATAGGGGTTTATTTAAATGTATTTTAAAGTTAGATTTATTATTTAGTACTTGATTATATTTATTAAATGTTTATAGTAGCGTTACCTACCAAGCTATAACTACCTATGTGTATTTGCATTTTGCATACCTAGTTTAGCTAAATTAGATGGGACAGGACTGGAAAAAAGCAGGACTGTCCCTGAAAAAGTTGGGTCTGTTGGCAGGTATGTGGATGGAAAAATGTTATAGGGTGAAGTGTGAGTTATAGTGTTAATGTAATGCTATTAGTGAGTGAAGGCCAGGGCAAATAACAAGGAAAACGTCCTTGTGTTTTGTGCATTGTAAGTGTGTGTGTATGTGTGTTATGTGTGATGTCACTGTGTGTTATATGTGTTATATGTGTTATTGTGTGTGTTATGTTTGGTTGGTTGTGTATCAGAAGGAAAATAATGAAATGGAAAAGGAAATGGGAAAGGCAAATGAGTGGGCAATTGGCGACCCGCTCACCTGTTTCACCCCAGGGCAAAGCGCCCAAACACTGTCAGTCTTAGACGTTTGGCAGCAGACTTCCAGAGCTCAGACACAAGGCCCTAGCGTAAGCTGGCCACTCCGGCGGAGGTAGCAGGCGTTGCCACACCGCAAACAGAGGCAGCCAGGGGGGAGAAACTGCCCTTACCATTAGGGACATTTTGGGCATGACTCTAGCCAGGAAGCGAACTGGCAGAGAAGAGATGCTGGCACCACCACCAGCAGCAGCATTGAAAAGGCGAATGAGTGGGCAATTGGCGACCCACTCACCTGTTTCACCCCAAGGCCAAACACCCAAACACTGTCAGTCTTAGACGTTTGGCAGCAGACTTCCAGAGCTCAGACACAAGGCCCTAGCGTAAGCCGGCCACTCCGGCGGAGGTAGCAGGCGTTGCCACACCGCAGACAGAGGCAGCCAGGGGGGAGAAACTGCCCTTACCATTAGGGACATTTGATTCATGACACTAGCCAGGAAGCGAACTGGCATCGAAGAGACACTGGCACCACCAGCAGCAGCAGCAGCAGCAGAATTGGGAAAGGCGAATGAGTGGGCAATTGGCGACCCACTCACCTGTTTCACCCCAGGGCAAAGCACCCAAACACTGTCAGTCTTAAACGTTTGGCAGCAGACTTCCAGAGCTCAGACACAAGGCCCTAGCGTAAGCTGGCCACTCCGGCGGAGGTAGCAGGCGTTGCCACACCGCAGACAGAGGCAGCCAGGGGGGAGAAACTGCCCTTACCATTAGGGACATTTGATTCATGACACTAGCCAGGAAGCGAACTGGCAGAGAAGAGACACTGGCACCACCACCAGCAGCAGCAGCAGAATTGGGAAAGGCGAATGAGTGGGCAATTGGCGACCCACTCACCTGTTTCACCCCAGGGCAAAGCACCCAAACACTGTCAGTCTTAGACGTTTGGCAGCAGACTTCCAGAGCTCAGACACAAGGCCCTAGCGTAAGCTGGCCACTCCGGCGGAGGTAGCAGGCGTTGCCACACCGCAGACAGAGGCAGCCAGGGGGGAGAAACTGCCCTTACAATTAGGGACATTTTGGGCATGACTCTAGCCAGGAAGCGAACTGGCAGAGAAGAGATGCTGGCACCACCACCACCACCACCACCACCAGCAGCATTGAAAAATTGGAAAGGCGAATGAGTGGGCAATTGGCGACCCACTCAACTGTTTCACCCCAGGGCAAAGCACCCAAACACTGTCAGTCTTAGACGTTTGGCAGCAGACTTCCAGAGCTCAGACACTAGGCCCTAGCGTAAGCTGGCCACTCCGGCGGAGGTAGCAGGCGTTGCCACACCGCAGACAGAGGCAGCCAGGGGGGAGAAACTGCCCTTACCATTAGGGACATTTGATTCATGACACTAGCCAGGAAGCGAACTGGCATCGAAGAGACACTGGCACCACCAGCAGCAGCAGCAGCAGCAGAATTGGGAAAGGCGAATGAGTGGGCAATTGGCGACCCACTCACCTGTTTCACCCCAGGGCAAAGCACCCAAACACTGTCAGTCTTAGACGTTTGGCAGCAGACTTCCAGAGCTCAGACACTAGGCCCTAGCGTAAGCTGGCCACTCCGGCGGAGGTAGCAGGCGTTGCCACACCGCAGACAGAGGCAGCCAGGGGGGAGAAACTGCCCTTACCATTAGGGACATTTGATTCATGACACTAGCCAGGAAGCGAACTGGCATCGAAGAGACACTGGCACCACCAGCAGCAGCAGCAGCAGCAGAATTGGGAAAGGCGAATGAGTGGGCAATTGGCGACCCACTCACCTGTTTCACCCCAGGGCAAAGCACCCAAACACTGTCAGTCTTAGACGTTTGGCAGCAGACTTCCAGAGCTCAGACACTAGGCCCTAGCGTAAGCTGGCCACTCCGGCGGAGGTAGCAGGCGTTGCCACACCGCAGACAGAGGCAGCCAGGGGGGAGAAACTGCCCTTACCATTAGGGACATTTGATTCATGACACTAGCCAGGAAGCGAACTGGCATCGAAGAGACACTGGCACCACCAGCAGCAGCAGCAGCAGCAGAATTGGGAAAGGCGAATGAGTGGGCAATTGGCGACCCACTCACCTGTTTCACCCCAGGGCAAAGCACCCAAACACTGTCAGTCTTAGACGTTTGGCAGCAGACTTCCAGAGCTCAGACACTAGGCCCTAGCGTAAGCTGGCCACTCCGGCGGAGGTAGCAGGCGTTGCCACACCGCAGACAGAGGCAGCCAGGGGGGAGAAACTGCCCTTACCATTAGGGACATTTGATTCATGACACTAGCCAGGAAGCGAACTGGCATCGAAGAGACACTGGCACCACCAGCAGCAGCAGCAGAATTGGGAAAGGCGAATGAGTGGGCAATTGGCGACCCACTCACCTGTTTCACCCCAGGGCAAAGCACCCAAACACTGTCAGTCTTAGACGTTTGGCAGCAGACTTCCAGAGCTCAGACACTAGGCCCTAGCGTAAGCTGGCCACTCCGGCGGAGGTAGCAGGCGTTGCCACACCGCAGACAGACGCAGCCAGAGGGGAGAAACTGCCCTTACCACTAGGGACATTTTGGGCATGACTCTAGCCAGGAAGCGAACTGGCAGAGAAGAGATGCTGGCACCACCACCACCACCAGCAGCAGCATTGAAAAATGGGAAAGGCGAATGAGTGGGCAATTGGCGACCCACTCACCTGTTTCACCCCAGGGCAAAGCACCCAAACACTGTCAGTCTTAGACGTTTGGCAGCAGACTTCCAGAGCTCAGACACTAGGCCCTAGCGTAAGCTGGCCACTCCGGCGGAGGTAGCAGGCGTTGCCACACCGCAGACAGACGCAGCCAGAGGGGAGAAACTGCCCTTACCACTAGGGACATTTTGGGCATGACTCTAGCCAGGAAGCGAACTGGCAGAGAAGAGATGCTGGCACCACCACCAGCAGCAGCATTGAAAAGGCGAATGAGTGGGCAATTGGCGACCCACTCACCTGTTTCACCCCAGGGCAAAGCATCCAAAGACTGTCAGTCCTTGGCGTTTGGGAGCGGACTTCCAGAGCTCAGACACAAGGCCCTAGCGTAAGCTGGCTACATTGGCGGAGGTAGCAGGCGTTGCCACACCGCAGCAAGTGCAACCAGGGGGGAGAAACTGCCCTTACCATAAGGGACAATTAAGGCATGACACTAGCCAGGAAGCGAACTGGCAGAGAAGAGATGCTGGCACCACCAGCAGCAGCAGCAGCAGCAGCAGCAGCAGCATTGGAAAAGGCAAATGAGTGGGCAATTGACGACCCGCTCACCTGTTTCACCCCAGGGCAAAGCATCCAAAGACTGTCAGTCCTTGGCGTTTGGGAGCGGACTTCCAGAGCTCAGACACAAGGCCCTAGCGTAAGCTGGCTACATTGGCGGAGGTAGCAGGCGTTGCCACACCGCAGCAAGTGCAACCAGGGGGGAGAAACTGCCCTTACCATAAGGGACAATTAAGGCATGACACTAGCCAGGAAGCGAACTGGCAGAGAAGAGATGCTGGCACCACCAGCAGCAGCAGCAGCAGCAGCAGCAGCAGCATTGGAAAAGGCAAATGAGTGGGCAATTGACGACCCGCTCACCTGTTTCACCCCAGGGCAAAGCATCCAAAGACTGTCAGTCCTTGGCGTTTGGGAGCGGACTTCCAGAACTCAGACACAAGGCCCTAGCGTAAGCTGGCTACATTGGCGGAGGTAGCAGGCGTTGCCACACCGCAGCAAGTGCAACCAGGGGGGAGAAACTTCCCTTACCATAAGGGACATTTGAGGCATGACACTAGCCAGGAAGCGAACTGGCAGAGAAGAGACACTGGCACCACCACCAGCAGCAGCATTGGAAAAGGCGAATGAGTGGGCAATTGACGACCCGCTCACCTGTTTCACCCCAGGGCAAAGCATCCAAAGACTGTCAGTCCTTGGCGTTTGGGAGCGGACTTCCAGAACTCAGACACAAGGCCCTAGCGTAAGCTGGCTACACCGGCGGAGGTAGCAGGCGTTGCCACACCGCAGCAAGTGCAACCAGGGGGGAGAAACTACCCTCACCATCAGGGACATTCGAGGCATGACACTAGCCAGGAAGCGAACTGGCATTGAAGAGAGACACTGGCACCACCACCAGCAGCAGCAGAATTGGGAAAGGCGAATGAGTGGGCAATTGACGACCCGCTCACCTGTTTCACCCCAGGGCAAAGCATCCAAACACTGTCAGTCCTTGGCGTTTGGGAGCGGACTTCCAGAGCTCAGACACAAGGCCCTAGCGTAAGCTGGCTACATTGGCGGAGGTAGCAGGCGTTGCCACACCGCAGCAAGTGCAACCAGGGGGGAGAAACTACCCTCACCATCAGGGACATTCGAGGCATGACACTAGCCAGGAAGCGAACTGGCATTGAAGAGAGACACTGGCACCACCACCAGCAGCAGCAGCAGCAGCATTGGAAAAGGCGAATGAGTGGGCAATTGACGACCCGCTCACCTGTTTCACCCCAGGGCAAAGCATCCAAAAACTGTCAGTCCTTGGCGTTTGGGAGCGGACTTCCAGAACTCAGACACAAGGCCCTAGCGTAAGCTGGCTACACCGGCGGAGGTAGCAGGCGTTGCCACACCGCAGCAAGTGCAACCAGGGGGGAGAAACTACCCTCACCATCAGGGACATTCGAGGCATGACACTAGCCAGGAAGCGAACTGGCATTGAAGAGAGACACTGGCACCACCACCAGCAGCAGCAGAATTGGGAAAGGCGAATGAGTGGGCAATTGACGACCCGCTCACCTGTTTCACCCCAGGGCAAAGCATCCAAGCACTGTCAGTCCTTGGCGTTTGGGAGCAGACCTACAGAACTCAGACACAAGGCCCTAGCGTAAGCTGGCTACACCGGCGGAGGTAGCAGGCGTTGCCACACCGCAGCAAGTGCAACCAGGGGGGAGAAACTACCCTTACCATCAGGGACATTCGAGGCATGACACTAGCCAGGAAGCGAACTGGCATTGAAGAGAGACACTGGCACCACCACCAGCAGCAGCAGAATTGGGAAAGGCGAATGAGTGGGCAATTGACGACCCGCTCACCTGTTTCACCCCAGGGCAAAGCATCCAAGCACTGTCAGTCCTTGGCGTTTGGGAGCAGACCTACAGAACTCAGACACAAGGCCCTAGCATAAGCTAGCTACACCGGCGGAGGTAGCAGGCGTTGCCACACCGCAGCAAGTGCAACCAGGGGGGAGAAACTACCCTTTCCATTAGGGACATCTGAGGCATGATTTCAGCCAGGAAGCGAACTGGCAAAAGATACTGGCACCACCACCAGCAGCAGCGTTGGAAACGGAAAAAGGTGAATGAGTGGGCAATTGACGACCCACTCACCTGTTTCACCCCAGGGCAAAGCATCCAAAGACTGTCAGTCCTAGGCGTTTGGGAGCGGACTTACAGAGCTCAGACACTAGGCCCTAGCGTAAATTGGCTACACCAGCGGAGGTAGCAGGCATTGCCACACCGCAGCAAGTGCAACCAGGGGGAGAAACTACCTTAAACATTAGAGAGAAAAAATTTAACTTTCCAAGCTAAGAGCTGGGTAACCCAATTTGGGCAGATTGAATTTAAGAAAGGCAATCTGCTCCATCAGATGAGGTGCCATGCGTGAGCGCTGTGGACTCAGTATGTTTCCAGTCATAGAAAACACGCGCTCACTTTGAACAGTGGTTGGCGGACATGATAGAAGCTGCTGCGCAACCCATGAGAGTGCAGGCCACACACTCTTCTTTTCATCCCAGTAGCTAAGAGGATCAACATTAGGAGCAGAAGGAACTTCACAGAGGTAAAGTTTGACCATTTCAGCAGCACTACTCTCCTTTCTGCTGCTAGCTCTGTCAGATGGTCCAACTATACTGCCAAGTGCCTCTTCCCAAAACGCAGCTGCTCCACTCAGCTGTGTTGTGCTGCTTGTGGCACTGCTGCTGATGCTGCTGCTAGGGGTAGCAGACCACATCATCTCTTCCTCCTCCTGCACCTCACCCTCCTCGGACAGCATTCCCATTTTACGCTGCCAGTCACGCACCT
The DNA here is from genome assembly GCF_027358695.1 of Spea bombifrons. Taxonomy (NCBI): domain Eukaryota; kingdom Metazoa; phylum Chordata; class Amphibia; order Anura; family Pelobatidae; genus Spea; species Spea bombifrons. Next base: position 80,769,090 of record NC_071091.1, on the reverse strand, counting down.
TGTTGACCAATTGCTCCCGGTAGCTACTGAGAACATTGAATTTCAAAGCTAGCTTTCCCTTAATTCTTGGATCACAAAGGCACGCTAGCATCATTTCGGGACTCTCTTCCATTCGCTTGCGAAGGTGTACTTTTAGCAGATCCTTCAGCTTCCTGACTATGGCTGCTACGTCAGGATGTAGAGTGCCACCTTGAACAGCCTCACGGTTTCCAAGGAACACATCCATCTTGCTGCCTAGATGGGAGAACACTGGGATTACCTGGGCCAGACTGGCAGTGTTTGAGCTTAAATTTTCTGTGGCATCCCTGAATGGTTTAAGGACTGCCACTAGCTGGGCGATCACTGTCCAATCCTCCCTATTCAATGGAGAGGTAATCCCTATATTGTGCTCTGAGGCAAGATTATGGATTGCCCTCTGCTGCTCCAAAATCCTCTCTAGCATGTCTAACGTGGAGTTCCACCGTGTACTGACATCCTGACGTAGGCAGTGTACGGGAAGACCTGACCTCTCTTGCTCTTCCCTCAAAAGTTGGCTAGCCTTAACACTATGGTGAAAGTGCCCAGCGATCTTTCTGCAGCGGGACAGAACTACTGCTGCCACATTAGTTCCTTCTGACATTGCTGCCTTCACTACAAGATGGATGATGTGGGCTGCACAGCGCACACCAACAATATGACCATCTCGCAGCGCTTTCACCATATTGGCACCTCCGTCAGTTACCACAAAACCAACTTCAACATTGGTGCCCGCCTCTGCTCCCACCCAAAGGCTAAACATTTTCCTAATCGCATGCAGAATATTTTGGGAAGTGTGCTTTTCATCCATCACTTCTGCATGGAGAAGGAATGATCGGTAGCCTGCTGCAGCAACTTCCTTAGACACACCGGGCTGCCACCAGTGTGCTGTCAAAGAAAGAAAGGCATGCTGGGCGCTAGGTGCACTCCACAAATCTGTAGTGAAATGAACACACTGACCAGCAGCCTTGGAAAGCTCCTCTTTCACTGCTGCAACACAGGACCGATACAGCGAGGGGACAATGTTCCTGCTGAAAGTGGAACGTGACGGAACTGTGTATTGTGGAGCCACAGCCGCCATCAATTGTTTGAAAGGCTCCCCTTCAATCATGGAGAAGGATGCCCCTCCAACAGCAATGAACTGACCAATAAGTCGCGTTACTTTATTGGCCTGCTGTTTGGGCATCGTTCTCTTGGAGTGGAATGCCCCAAATTCTTCCAGGGTGGGCTGGGCATGCAGTGCTCCAACCTGCCTTGGTCTCTGGCTGCCAGCACTAGTTGCTGCTGCTGCTGCTGCTGCTGCTGCTATTGGCTCAGAAGAAGAAGCTGTTGGGGTTTTTCCACGGCCACCAGCTATGCTGCCTGCACTAAGTTTTACCTCTGCATCTTTCCCCAATAGCACAGCGTTGTGTTGAGTGCTGAGGTGATGCTTCATGCTAGCACTGGTAAAATGGCCAGACACTTTCCCTCTGCTTATTAGCTTCCCACAATGTTTGCACTTTCCATAGCGCCCTTCTTCAACATTTTCAAAGTGCTCCCAAATTGGGGCGCGCATAGCCTTGGAGTGTGCCTTGGGTGCTGCTCTTACTGCTCGGGGTGGATGAACAGAGGCAGAACTAGTGGTGGTGGGACTGGTGGTAACAGTACTGGCCATAGTGGGACTGCTAATTGCTTTAGATTTGCTAGGTTTTGCTGCTGCTGCTGGTGGTGGTGATGGTGATGATCGTAGCGGAGAAGGTGGAGGCTCAGGGGAAAATTGTGCACTAGTCATTTGGACACTGCTCCCTGAGGAATCTGATTCCTGACCACTCATCTCCTCTACTTCCTCTGGCTCATAGTCTAGCTCTTCATTAGCCAGATCGAATGGAATTCCTGCTAGGCTGGAGCTAAGACTGATATCGTCGTGAGACTCGTGACTAGTAGTAGTGCGAGCAGGAAGAATAGACTCTGCACTTGGCCTCTCAGTCTCAGGCTCCTCTGCTACCTCGCTAGGTGGAGTTCCACTATGTGTAGCCCTCTCTCTAACTGTCTTTACAAAAATTTTGTAAGGACTTGGTGGCTTGCTAGAGGTACTAGGAGGACATGGCGTGGCGGTACCAGTGGGAACAGTAGGCGCAGCACTAGTGGTGGTAGAGGCGGTAGAGGTGGGGGTGGTGGTGGTGGTTTTCCCTACAAAGGAATGAGATCGCTTTGGTTTGGGACCCCTCTGAGTCTTGCTGCTAATTTGGCTCTGCTTGGTACCTTGCATGCTGCTGGTGGATGGGGAAGATGCTGCTTGGGGCAAAAGGCACTTCTTTTTAGTCACTGGGCTGGTACTACTTGTGCTACCCTTTAACTTTGAACGTGCTTCTGGTGCTTTAGGCTTTCCGTAAAAAACCATAGAGCTTGTGGGCCTAGCCGCACTACTACTGCCTGCTTTTGGTGCCTTTCCTTTACTTGATGATCCTTCAAGCAATGCTTCCCCAAATGATAAGCGAGAGCTTGGCCTACTTGGCCGACTAGACTGACGCAAAGGCTGCATCTTAGAACTGGTGGTGGTGCTGGTGGTGGTGCTGGTGGTGGTGGTGGTAGATGGAGCTTGTCCCTCCTTAGTCCCAAAAGGAGGATCCATTTCAAATTTTGTGTTGTGTGTGTAGTGTAGTGTAGTGTAGTGTAGTGTAGTGTAGTGTTTAAAAAACTATAAAAAAAAATAAAAAAATAAAAATAAAAAAAAGGAAAAACGAATTAAAGACAAAAAAATTAGAGGAAGTTCTCTTCAGTGCTACTGCTTAAAAAGTAAAACTATGCACTACTGCACTGTGCTGTGTGCAATCTGCCAAAATCCTAAAGTTATTTAAATTATTAACTCAAGATTAACTATTTAATAACTAGCAGTATTTTATTTTTAATTTGAATTTACACGGGCCTAAGAGCTTAGCCTACTACTATGCTAGCCTAAAGCTATATTTCCTTACTATAAGTCTACCTCTAGGCAGACGCTCTCAAACCCACTAAGCTAAAGTGAGGTTCAATCAGATTCAGTATATGATTTATTAATTAATATTAAGTTATATAATATTAATAGATTAGAACTAATTTACTTATATATTATGTATTATAGATAGAAGAATATAGATTATGAATTAGAATTTAGAATTAGAATTACTTATATTATAGATTATGAATTAGAATATTATTATTTATAATATATTATAGATTAAGATTAAAGAAGATTAGAATTATTTTAGTACTACAGCTAGTAGCTTGAAGCTTTGCTTAGTACAGCTCGTCACAGTCAATTTTTCTTGAAAAGAATTAGAAATAAAATAAAATGTCACAGCAAAACAGTTATCTTCACTGCTTGCTGCACTCACTAGCCCAACAAGTTCACTTCACTGATGGACTGAGGTGAGCAAAACACTAAGGGTACTTTTAATAAAATTGAAATAAAATGTAAAATAAATGAGAAAAAAAAAACAGTTAACGTCACTGCTTGCTGATCAAAAAAAAACACAGCACTTATGCGGCTGCACTCACTAGCCCAACAAGTTCACTTCACTGATGGACTGAGGTGAGCAAAACAAATGAAATAAAATGAAAGATTAATTAAGAAAAATTGACTTGGTCTCTTACTGTTGCTAAAACAAAGCACAAACTATAGAGCTGCAGCACCAGTACTAATAAGATTAGCTGAACTATACGCTAGTAGTAATTAATTAATATTATTACTTTTATTTATAGCTAATTTAATTAACTATTAAGATAAGAAAGAATTAGAGAATTATTGATATTACTGATTTTAGATTAGACACTAGTAGATGTTCTGAATGTCTACAGTACACTCTACACTAGTATACTATTACTAACTATAACTGACAAATATATATATTTTATAATGAATTCAATTATTAATTATATTAATTAATATTACTGATTTTAAATTAGACACTAGTAGATGAATGTCTACAGTACACTCTACACTAGTATACTATAGTATATATATATATATGACTGACAAATATATATATATATATAATATTATAATGAACTATTAAATTATAGATTCTATTAAATTGTAATTTATAAATTCTATTTAATTTATTTAAGCAGGACAGGCAATAGGCACTAGTGCCAGCCCAGGGCAAGGGCACCCCAGTGCCACTGAGGCACTGGGTGCACTGTCAACTCAACAGCACTTACACTAAAGTTGATGACAAATTAATTTAAAAAAAATTAAATTAATCAAATTATTATTAAATATATTAATTAAGTAGCACTGAAGTGAGGATGAAGTACACAGTGAGAAATGGCAGGCTAAGGCTTACCAGTCTCACACAGAACAGAACAATCTCTCTCTGTAACGCTCGGATGCAGCACAGCAGTGTTGCCAAAGCAGTCACAGCGAAAAATGAATGGATCTCTCAGGCAAGCTCTGGTCTTATAAAGGCGCCTTCAGAATTCAAAAAACAGCAGCACAGGCATTGGACGAGACCCTTAGCGTTACGTCACAAGAGTGAGCTGATTGGACAGACGAGGATCAGCTCACTCCTGTTTGAAATTTTGGCGGTTGCGCGGCAAAAACGAAGACGATCACGAAGAATCTTCGATTCTTCGTGATTGTGAGTCTTCGTCTTCGCCTACGGTTTGCCGGCACTGTATTCTGTTCTACGTTCCTTCGGAACGAACAAAAAAACGGCCTCTTCGTGCTCGTTTTCATGTTCGCCCGAAGACGAATGCACAAGTCTAGCTGCTAGTATTACTATGGTTAAATGTTTGATGTTTTGACAAGTTACAGTGGATATAAAAAGTCTACACACCCCTGTTAAAATGCCAGGTTCTTGTGATGTTAAAAAATGATAAATCATGTCAGAACTTTTTCCACCTTTAATGTGACCTATAACATGAACAAATCAATTGCAAAACAAGCTGAAATCCTTGAGGGGGGGAGAAAAACTCACAATAACCTGGTTGCATAAGTGTGCACACCCTTAAACTAGTACTTTGTTGAAGCACCTTTGGATTTTATTACAGCAATCAGGCTTTTTGGGCAGGGGTCTATTAGCATGGCACATCTTGACGTGGCACTATTTGCCCACTCTTCTTTGCAAAAGCGCTCAGATTGGGAGGACATCTCCTGTGCACAGCCCTCTTCAGATCACCCCAAAGATGTCAATTGGATTCAGGTCTGGGCTCTGGCCGGGCCATTCCGAAACGTTAATCTTCTTCTGATGAAGCCATACTTTAGTGGATTTCGATGTGAACTTCCTCTTCAGCTTCCTAACGGACGCCTGAAGGTTTTGTGCCAAAATTGCCTGGTATTTGGAACTTTTCATAATTCCCTCCACCCTGACTAAGGCCCCAGTTCCAGTTGAAGAAAAACAGCCCCAAAGCATGATGCTGCCACCACCATGCTTCACTGTGGGTATGGTGTTCTTTGGGTGATGTGCAGTGTTGTTTTTGCACTAAACATTTTGGAATTATGGTCAAATAATTCAACCTTGGTTTCATCAGACCATAACACATTTTTCCACATGCTTTTGGGGGACTTGATGTTTGCTTTTTCCTTATAAGAAAAGGCTTCAGTCTTGCCACCCTATTTAACATGAGTTTGAATGTGATTGGTTAATTCTGAACACAGCCATGGCCCCAGTTATAAGAGGGTATGCACACTTATGCAACTAGGTTATTGCCCCCTCCCCTCCCCAAAGATTTCAGTTTGTTCACGTTATAGGTTGTTATGCGCTCTGCTCCCTCTCGCCGGGCGTCGGCAACCCCACCTCCGTCCCGCACGCGGGTTGCCGACGGGTTACACGCGCCGCCGCTGCACTCACCTTGGCCGCTGGGTCCCCCGACGTCGGCGGCTCCACGCTCCAGGCACGTCGCCGCGTGCACTCTGGTGGTGGTTCCAGATAACGCACCTAATATCAATTTAGGGTGCGACACGCTCTACGGCGCGGCTGATGACGTGAGTGTTTCCTTTCCTATTTAAACCCCATTCGTTTGCCTTGTATTTGCCCGTTCTAAACGTTCTCTAGCGTTGGGTGTGCTATAGTTCTCATTCTAGTTTGATCTCTGCCTTGTGTACCGACCTCTTGCCTGTTTAAACGACCACGATTCTTCTCTGCCTGCCTACTAACCCGGACCTGTTTACCGTTTTGCACCGGATCTACCTGCCCTGACCTCGGATTGTTTTTGACCTTGCTGCCTGCTGTTGCCCTCGACCTCGGACTGTGTTCTGGACTTTCTTTAGCTGTGCTTACCTGCATTGTTGGATCCCTCGTCTACCTGACTGTAACAGTAGAACGGGCCATACATGGATCCCGCGGATATGGCACGGCTGCAAGCCCGGCAGGATCTCCAAGACCAGCGTCTTGCCGCGCAGTCTACACAGCTCCAAACGCTGGAACAAAAGGTCAACGCCATGACCGATCTTCTGCGTTCTCTGACCGCCCTCCCGTCGGTTCATAGGGAGGTCTCCCACGAGGGCATGGGGGCTGTTGCTAGGTTCCCGCTAGCCGAGAAGTATTCCGGGGACCCGAAGGAATGTCGCGGTTTCCTCAACCAGTGTATGCTCCACTTCCGAAACCATCCCCAGCCATCATCCAAGAGGGTATCATTTATCATATCCCTACTTAAGGGTGATGCATTGCTATGGGCCTCGCCTCTGGTGGAGCAAGAATCCTATCTGCTTGAGGACTGTCCCGCTTTTATGGAAGCCATACGAACTGTTTTTGATGCTCCGGGTCGTAAGGAGACCGACGAGTCCTCTCTGCTTGAACTCCAGCAAGGCCGTAAAACCTTGGCCCAATACACCGTGGAGTTTCGCACCCTAGCCCATGAGACCAACTGGGAAGAAGGCGCACTCAAGGCCGCCTACAGAAAAGGACTCAACGAAAAAATCAAAGACGCCCTAGTGTACCATGACACACCTATGGATCTCGAAGAGTACATCGCCCTCTGTCTCAGGGTGGACAAACGAATCCAGGAAAGGACATCAGAACACAACAGAGGAAAAAGACCTGGGTCCTACACTCCAGGCCCCACAAGACCTTCTTCGTCTCCTCTTCCGTCCGTCTCCGCTTCGGATGAGCCCATGGAAATAGGAACCGTCCGCAAACTCTCCGAGGCCGAGAAAAGATACAGAAGAATACAAGGACTCTGTCTCTATTGTGGTCAAGCCGATCACCTGTTGCCTACCTGTCCTCTCAGACCGGTAAAAGAGAACGCTTAGGGATCACAGGAGGAAGCTCCCTAAGCGCATGCCGTTTCCCTATTCCTCCCAATACACGCATGACAGTACCCATAACGCTCCGTTGGGAGAACCACTCCGTGGCCACACTGGCCTTCCTCGATTCCGGAGCGGCTGGCGTTTTTATGGACCAGCAATGGGCACTGACACATCGCATACCACTCCGCACCAAGGAAGCACCCTCTCTGGTGGCTTCTGTCGACGGCTCTCTTTTGGGAACAGGGATCGTCACTCAAGAGACCGAACCATTGACCCTGCGAGTAGGGGTCACACACCAGGAACGACTCACGTTTGAGTTAATCAAATCACCTCACGCCCTCTTATCCTGGGATATCCGTGGTTCCGTCACCACAACCCGATCATAGACTGGCAAAGAGGCGAGATCCTATCATGGAGCCACCAGTGTCACAAGCACTGCATCATACCCTGTCGACGCCTCAATCTCATCCTCGAGATCGCTCCTACTGACCCCAGGTCTCTCGTCCCAAGACACTACTGGGACTATTTGGATGTGTTCTCCAAAAAAGACGCGGAGAGACTACCTCCACATCGGGCCTACGATTGCGCCATCAACCTGTTGCCAGGCTCCGATCCACCACGGGGCCGCACCTATCCGCTGTCTGAACCGGAGAACAAGGCTTTAGAACAGTACATCAAAGAAAGCCTGGAAAAAGGCTTCATTCGTCCGTCCTCATCCCCTGCTGGTGCCGGTTTTTTCTTCGTGGCCAAAAAGGAAGGCTCATTGCGGCCATGCATCGACTACCGGGGATTAAATCGTTACCCGCTTCCCCTCATCACAGAGATCTATGACCTCCTAAAAGGAGCAAAGATCTTCACCAAGTTGGATCTCAGGGGTGCGTACAATTTAATCCGTGTCAAGTCTGGGGACGAATGGAAGACGGCGTTCAACACCAGATTCGGACATTACGAATACACCGTTATGCCCTTCGGGTTATGTAACGCCCCTGCTATATTTCAGGCCTTCGTCAATGACGTTTTCAGGGATATGCTCCTGTCCCACGTCATCGTGTACTTAGACGATATCCTCGTGTATTCTGCTTCGCTTGAATCCCATCGACATCATCTGAGGGCCGTGTTACAGAGACTACAGGAGAACGGTCTGTACGCCAAGGCCGAGAAATGCGCCTTCGAGAAAACCAGTCTGCCCTTGGATATATCGCCTCTTCCGACGGTCTCCATATGGATCCGGCTAAACTCGAGGCCATCACAGCATGGCCTCTCCCTCGTACACTCAAAGCCATCCAACGGTTCCTTGGCTTTGCCAATTACTACCGGCGCTTCATCCGGAACTACTCCGCCATAGCGGCTCCCATCACCGCCATGACAAAAAAGGGGGTTGATCCTACCCTATGGACTCAAGAAGCCAGAAAGGTGTTTGACAACCTGAAACAAGCCTTCATCTCGGCTCCTGTCCTTCTACGTCCGGATCCAACAAAACAGTATCTCCTGGAAGTCGATGCCTCTGAAACCGGTGCCGGGGCTATATTGTCACAACGCAAAGAACAAACCACGAAATACCATCCCTGTGCCTTCTTCTCCAAGCGCTTTTCCGCAGCCGAACAAAACTATGACGTCGGCAACCGTGAGCTCCTGGCCATCAAAATGGCATTTCAGGAGTGGCGTCACTTACTAGAAGGTACCGAACAACCTGTGGTCGTTGTGACAGACCACAAGAACCTTGCGTACATTGAAGGTGCTAAACGGTTATGTCCTCGCCAGGCACGGTGGTCGCTCTTTTTCACACGTTTTAACTACTACATCACCTACAGGCCAGGAACCAAGAACATCAAGGCTGACGCTCTATCCCGTCAATTCGATTATCAACACGATCGGCGCTGCGACGACCCCATCATACCCTCCACGCGGCTCATCGCCAGCTTGTCTACCCACACGATGAGCCGAATCCGTATGTCCCAAAGGACCATCCCGGCCAATGAACGTCCTCCTCCAGGTCGTCTCCATGTGCCTCCCAAATATCACACGGACGTCCTTCGCTGGGTTCACGATTCCCTGCTGGCGGGTCACTTTGGCTTCCGGAAAACGATGTTCCTCATCCGTCGTTCCTTCTGGTGGCCGTCCCTGGCCAAGGATATCCGGTCCTATCTCGCTGCCTGTCATACATGTGCACGACAGAAGTCCCCCCGGACACGTCCACAGGGTCTCCTGCATCCACTTCCCGTTCCTACGGCTCCCTGGACACACGTCTCTCTGGACTTTGTCGTGGATCTACCTAGGTCCCAAGGAAACACCACCATCCTGGTGGTTGTTGACCGCTTCTCCAAGCAGGCCCACTTTATCCCTTTGCCGCACCTGCCTTCCTCTATGCAACTGGCCGACATCTTCATCAAAGACATTGTCCACATACACGGTCTTCCTCTACACATGGTGTCCGATCGAGGCAAGCAGGTCGTATCCAGCTATTGGAAACACCTTTGCCGTAAGCTCGGCATACAACACCACTTGTCGTCTGCCTACCACCCACAGACCAATGGGCAAACGGAGAGAACGAACCAAACCCTCAAGCAATACCTGAGGATGTACAGCAATGTACGTCAAGACAACTGGGCATCTCTCCTCCCACTCGCTGAGATGACGTACAACGGGTCCCTGCACGAATCCATCGGCAGTACCCCGTTCTTTGCTGCATTGGGTTACCACCCGGTGATCCTGCCACCTCCGTCTTCTCGTTCCTCCTCTGCTGTGCCGGCGGTCGACCGTCGAGTGGCTGACATGCGGAAACATTGGAGTTCCCTTCGCAACGTTCTCTCCAGTGCCCAGCATCGCTGTAAGCGAGCGGCTGACGCTAAACAATCATCTCCCCCGGATTACAAAGTGGGTGACAGGGTGTGGTTGTCGACTCGCAACATCCGCTTGCACCAACCGTCCAGGTCCTTGGGTCCCCGTTACATCGGGCCCTTTCGCATCAGTAAACGTCTTAACGACGTGTCCGTGTCCCTTGACCTCCCCCCTACCATGCGGATTCCTCGGTCCTTTCACGTCTCCCTGCTCAAGCCTTACGTCTCCAACCGTCACTCCGTTCCTTTCCAGCCTCCTGCTCCGCTTGTCGTCCGGGGCCATGACGAGTATGTCGTCGAGCGGATCCTCGATTCCCGTCGCGTGCGGAATGGTATCCAGTACCTTGTTGCCTGGAAGGGGTACGGTCCTGAGGAGCGGACGTGGGTGCCTGCTCGCTTTGTTCACGCTCCCCGTTGCGTCGCTCGCTTTCATGCACTTTGCCCTCTTCGTCCCGCTCCGTGCACGCTCCTGGAGGGGGGGTACTGTTACGCACGCTGCCGCGGCTCCCTCTCCGGCTGCTAACCCCGGCTCGCCGGGCGTCGACAACCCCACCTCCGTCCCGCATGCGGGTTGCCGACGGGTTACACGCGCCTCCGCTGCATTCACCTTGGCCGCTGGGTCCCCCGACGTCGGCGGCTCCACCTCCGGTGCTGCCGCGGTCACTCGGGGGGCTTGCGGTCCTTCTTCGTCGGGCGCGCGCACCCGCTCACGCTCCAGGCACGTCGCCGCGCACACACGCAGGGAAACCGGCGCCATCTGGTGGTGGTTCCAGATAACGCACCTAATATCAATTTAGGGTGCGACACGCTCTACGGCGCGGCTGATGACGTGAGTGTTTCCTTTCCTATTTAAACCCCATTCGTTTGCCTTGTCTTTGCCCGTTCTAAACGTTCTCTAGCGTTGGGTGTGCTATAGTTCTCATTCTAGTTTGATCTCTGCCTTGTGTACCGACCTCTTGCCTGTTTAAACGACCACGATTCTTCTCTGCCTGCCTACGAACCCGGACCTGTTTACCGTTTTGCACCTGATCTACCTGCCCTGACCTCGGATTGTTTTTGACCTTGCTGCCTGCTGTTGCCCTCGACCTCGGACTGTGTTCTGGACTTTCTTTAGCTGTGCTTACTTGCATTGTTGGATCCCTCGTCTACCTGACCGTAACATAGGTCACATTAAAGGTGGAAAAAGTTCTGACATGATTTATCTTTGTCTCATTCTTTAACATCACAAGAACCTTGCATTTTAACAGGGGTGTGTAGACTTTTTATATCCACTGTAAGTGAATGGTGAAAATGCAATATATATATAGTATTCACAATTGTGAGTATGGCATTCCCATTTATATTAGACTAATTTATTGATATTTGACAAATATTAATAGTATTAGCAGTACAATCAATAGTTATGATTTTAAAATGTGCATGTTTTAGGCTCAGCCTCAATAATGAAGAAACAGCAGCTTCTACTATATTATTTGAAGAAATTCAAACAATTGGTTATTTCGAATGAAGATCCCACTGAACATGGACACCAAAGAGATGATGCAAAATCCACTTCTAACAATGAACAAAGAATAGGTGAAGATTCAGTAAGGTAAGTTGCATGTAGGTTTTTATTTTTTAGTAAGAAAGTTCGGAAGTGGTTACTAAAAATAATTCAATCCCACTACTGAGTAGATGTTACTGCTGACATTCACAGTTGGTTTATTTGAGGACAGGAGAGCCTCAACAGGCTCTTTCTAGACCAGGGGTGGGCAATTAATTTTCCCATGGGGCCACATGAGAAATTGGAATGGTTTTAGAGGGCCAGACCTCTACAAACTACAAACTCCGAAGCCTTGTCCATTTTGTTAACTTATGTGCTGTTTAATAAAGTTATTCAAGCCTACGTCATTGGTAGAGGTGCTTGAATAAGTAAGGCCTGAATAACTATTAGCACAGCACAGAAGTGAACAAAATGAACAAGGCTTCGGAGTGCATACCGTATTTTTCGCTCTATAAGATGCACCTGCTGATAAGACGCACCTAGATTTTAGAGGAGAAAAAAAAGGAAAAAATATTTTGAGCTAAAAAATGGGCTAAAATATTTATTACAATAACTGAATAAGCTATGAACACAGTAAGACACACGCAGTAAGACACACACAGACACAGTAAGACACACACAGACACAGTAAGACACACACAGACACAGTAAGACACACACAGACACAGTAAGACACACACAGACACAGTAAGACACACACAGACACAGTGAGACACACACAGACACAGTAAGATACACACAGACACAGTGAGACACACACAGACACAGTAAGACACACACAGACACAGTAAGACACACACAGACACAGTGAGACACACACAGACACAGTAAGACACACACAGACACAGTAAGACACACACAGACACAGTGAGACACACACAGACACAGTAAGACACACACAGACACAGTGAGACACACACAGACACAGTAAGATACACACACACACAGTAAGACACACACACACAAACACAGTAAGACACACACACACAGTAAGACCTCCCTCCCTAACCCCCCTTCTCAGTATCTCCCCTCTAACTCCCTAACCCCCCCTTCTCAGTATCTCCCCTCTAACTCCCTAACCCCCCCTTCTCAGGATCCCCCCCCCCCGCCCCGGTCACTTACCTTAAACTCCTGTGTTGGAAGCGTGAGGCGTTTGTCTCGGGTGCCGGCGCTTCACTGCTGATCGCCGGCGTCTGACGTCATATGCCGGCGCCCAGCGTAAAGCGCCGGCACCCGAGACAAACGCTTCCAACACAGGAGTTTAAGGTAAGTGACCGGGGCGGGGGGGGACGCCGGACTCATTGGTGAGTCACCAGGACACTCTTTGCGGGCCGGTCCGAGCTATTCAGCGGGCCGGATGTGGCCCGCGGGCCGTGCTTTGCCCAGGTCTGTTCTAGACACTACTGGGCTCCCCCTGCTGTCTAACTGCAGTTATTGCAATCTGCAATTCAACACAAAGAGATCAGGAGGAGGAAAATTATTTTAAAAAGTTTCTACCCCTTCAAAAAAAATAAGGCAAACAAAAGAAACATAAATGAAATGATTGGGGCCCCAGTGATGGCACCATGACATCACTGGCATAAAACGGTATGAGAGGTCCCCAAAGGGATCTCGAGCCATACAGCACTGAGAACCCCTTAATGGATGTGACCTCTGGAACATAAAAAAAATATGTATGTAGGGTATGACTATACAGAGGCGATGTTGCTGAACATAAATTGGGTTATTTTTAGGTGTGGCACAGTATAAAAGAAAATGTAAGGAACATTGCAACATTTTGTGTCTATTTAGTGTAGTTGTGTTATCTATTAGCACTAATAGTTATTATGTTTTATGTATTCCTATTATTTTAAAAGAAGATCTTACTTCTACTAAACAAAATGATGTATAATGTGTGGAGGCTCATCAAATATGGAAAATGGGAATCATGGTTTAACAAATATATGGTAAAAATTACAAAAAAAATATTTTGGTCCTTTGATTCAAAACCCCCAGGACTGAAGGGGTTAAACATGTCTAACAGTAACAACAGGCAGATGAAATACAAAATGACGGTCTTCAACAATACACGAAGCGCCAGCATAAATTCCCAAACACGTCAAGGTCACTGTCTTTGTCCACTTATAAATAATGGAAGCATGACAGCTCATAAATATCATGTATCATTTAGTGGTAGATATAAAATATATGAACAGGCATCCATCTCTCTCTGTTTCACTACATTTAATATTGTATACCTATACTAATGAGACTTTGACAAGTAACTAATCACATATCCATGCATGTTTATGAAAGATTTCACTTTCTTTGCTTTCTATTAACTATAACATCTAAACCCTAAAGAAATAGATAGACAGGTCTATCTTTAATATTGCCTTTGCTTGGACCACCACTTGGACCGCCCATTTTAAAAGAGTTTTGGTGGCGATCAACGATGGTGATAGCGTGGCATTCAGCGTCACTGAACACTCACCCCAGAACGCACTGTGACTGCTCCGGAGAGTGGTCACAAGTGCCACTTCGAGAGATTTTGCCTCTCGTAAGATGGCGACATCCTTTAAAAAAATAAACAAGTTTCCAAGAGGGTGTCTCTAGACACACCTACAGGTACTTAATTCAACCATGCAATTAGAAAAATAATTATGCAGTGATGTCACCATCTGGAGAACTATCCAGTTTACATAATTTTTTAAAAAAAATAAATAAATAAAGTTTATTTTTATGAGCAACTGCTAAACTAGGGGCTTTATCTTCCCAAATAGGGCATAGGCACAGACTGACCTAAATGAAAAAATGTACACTTCCCAAATGTGGCCTTTAGCCCCAAACAACCAGACAAACCCATGCATGGATGGTACCACTGTGCTCAAGAGATGTTGCTGAACACACATTGGGGTGTTGTTTGGCTGTGACATATACCAGGAGCTGTAAATTCACATCTGAAGTACAATGTGTGTGAAAAAAAACACACACAAAAATACAATCACAAATTTTTACAACGTCTGGTGGTAAAATTAGTGTATGGAAATGGTGAAAATACTGCCATTTGAAATAACCTGGAGTGTCTAGTTTTCAAAAATATATGATTTGAAAATTGAACTGACCGGCTTCAAAGATGTCCCAAATAGGACATGGTGGCAGAAAGACCATATGTTCCAAGTATAAATATGTGCATTTCCCAAATGTGGCATTTTACCTCCCAATAACCCGGCAAGCCCATGCATGGGGGGTATCACTGTACCCGGGAGATGCTGCTGAGCGCATATTGGGACGTTGTGTGACAGTGATATATACCAGGAGCTGTAAATTCACACCTGAAGTATAATTTGTGTCTAGGGCCATCACACTCCACTCTAAAGCCCTCCCTTTTGGGTAGGTGAAACTCCGGCTGCCTGTCCACCTACAACCAGCCCCAGCACAAGAGCACCCGAGACCCACCAACCATATGCACATCGGAGACAGACATAAAGGGAGGATGAGATGCTGTTTGCTATTGTATACTAGCTGTCATGTATACCTTATATGAGCACCTCTGCTACTAACTATCTGGACAGCTGAGCCACGTTACCTGGTTGGAACTCTCTCTCTATAAATACCTGTAATTTCTATCATTCGTTTCCTTTGCATTGGAGTGTACTCCCCTGTCATTGTTAATTTGCGTTTGGCTCTCTGCTAGCAGCACTCTGTGTGGATCCTAACCCTTTTGACCTGGCTTGTTCTGACCCTGCACTTTGGTTCCTGATACGGCCTTTCCTGCTGCGATTCCAGCCCGAGGGCTTTCAGCTATGTTCCCTGTAGAGAGCAGGCCCATGTGTCCTGCCAGTGGGCTTTCATGCTATGCGCATCTGCTTCTGTGTATGTGCCTTATTCAGTTGTGTTGACCAGTCCTATTCCATACATGTTCACATACTTCACTCTTAAGCTGACTGGCAGTGAGTATATTGTGTCAGGAGATTCGTTGTGCTGTGTCCTGCACAGCAGATAGCTGGGGGCTTGGGAAAGGCCAAAAAACAAAGGAACATCGCCCACAAAGGTCCAATGCAGGTAGGCATATTTTACTGATATGCCAAAGCTAGTATATATGGAAACTAAGAGGCTTAATGTGTTTTGCCACTTACTGGCGCTTACATTTGGTTTTTGGTTGTTCCGTTTGGAGGGATCTTGTACGTCGGCACTGATTCCTGTCTTCTACAGTGTATGTGGGTGGAAGCACAGCCGTGAGATTGATACTTGGTGTGTTGCCCAATGTACTTAATTGCTGGGACTGAGAAAGAAGCAAATGCATATAGGGTATTCCACAAGGGGAACACATGCATGTTAATGCACCTCACAGTTATAATATGTGTTAAAGTGTTTATGATGGTTGAGATAGAATGCAAAACACTAAGTTGTCTTACTTAAGATGCGTATATGTGTACATACCATTATTTTGTATTTTAAAGGAAGAGGGAAAAAAGATTGCTGTCTAGTTTGTGAGCTATTAAAATATTTTTATCTCAGACCATTGGGCTGCTTATTGTTGCTAGCACATGACTTCCCTTCCGTTCCATTATGTGACGAGTAAGCAGTTTATTAACTTTAGCCCTTTCCATTGTGGTTGATGTCTAAATCCACACTGAAAACATTTTCTGGTCATGCTACTAAATTTTAATTAAAATTTACTTCACCTAAGGAATTTTAATTACTTGTGAGAACTGCCATTGTAGCTGAAGTTTTTCTTTGAAGAAAGACCTTGGTTGTATCAGCTTACTATTTTTTTTTCCAGATAAATGTCCTTTGATACTGTAATAAGCTAGTTTCTAAAAATATGAACTGATTGTTACTCAACAAAGTATCAGATGAAATATAATTATAATCTTTTGCTATTAGTCTTCCAGTACTATGAACTTTAATATTTCTTTTTGAGTATATTTTAATGGAATCTGATTGGAATAAATCAATTGCTCTGGACACTATTTTATAGCCAATTGCAGATGGCTTTTTAAAATGAGGTTACTACCTTTGTTTAGCCAAGCTTTGGCAGCTCAGATTCAATTAAATATGTTATATTTGCAAGATCTTCCTAAGCATAAATGAGCAATTCCACATAAAATAATAATAATAATGGTCTAGATTTAACACTGAAGAAAAATCTATCACACATAACTGAATAGCAATCCTCATATAGATCGTAATGGAAAAAATTAGATTAAAAAGTGGAGATATATCGGCCCAGATATGTGAACTGAGACAAAACGTATGCCTGCTTTTATCTCATTTTAGCTATTGCAATCTAGGGGAGGATTGCTACTGAATAACTTGTGATAGATTTATTTCCAGCTGTGAATCCAGCCCACTATATGTACTAGTCTTCAGACACCTTATATATTATCTGGGTTATCTTGGTAACTGATAATGTAGTAATTTATAACCATAAATAAAATATGTTTGTTATTTGAAGTTTGTTGATATTACAACAGACTTTTGTTAAGCTGATATAAACTTCCATGTGTAATTCTGAGACATGCATCTGTTGACTCGCTAAACATACTGAGAATTATTTCTCTATTTTGCTCTTTTTAGCAAGAGAGGGTGTTGTGCAAGAACACATACAGTAAGACACCAAGAGTTTATTTACTAACAGGGCCGGCCCAAGACTTAATGCCGCCTGGGGCGAAGTTTAAAATGCCGCCCCCCCCGTCCGGGGGCGGCATTTTAAACTTTGCCGACGCCATTATCTTCCCTTACCCCCCCGTTTAAAAGTACTTACGTTTAAACAGTCCTGCGGCGAGTCTCCCTGCTCTGCCACGGTGCCGGCTTGTAATGCCGAGCGCCGGAAATTGACGCCACTTCCGGCGCTCAGCATTACAAGCCGGCACCGAGACCGAACAGGGAGACTCGCCGCGGAGGAGAGAGAGAGAGGGGCGCCGAGCGGGTAAGCGAAAACCACTCGGCGCCCCTCTCTCTCCTCCGCTTAAAAAAAAAAAGCGCTTGGGGCGGCAAAGTGCCGCCCCTTCAAAAGTGCCGCCTGGGGCAATTGCCCCAGTCGGCTCCATTGTAGGGCCGGCCCTGTTTACTAAGAACCAAACAGAATAGCCTCATAACAAAAAATGCCCATCTTCCCATCAGAGTATTGCTACCAACATGGGAAATTGTAGACCTGGACTGCCCTGATTAAACATTTTTGTTCAGTACCTAAAGCTTTTTATGCTTGCAATTTCAGCAAGGCATTAAGACAACATTTACACCCTGACTGGATACCGCTCTTGGCATTCTTTTCTATGAGTTTTGAACAGACCAAAAAAATGACACACACAAAAGGCAGCAAGATATACATAAAGTAAAAATAAATGCACAAATACACAGACATGCATGTTGACAGCTGACCAGTAGAATGGTTGTGGAGAATGGTAACGGTATTTATTGCTAAAATGTAGTATAAATTAATACTAATTAATAGTATAAATTAAAGTGTACTGCTATATTCAAAATATAAGAAAATAAAAAAATCAATAGTCTTGGAGAAGTGCTAGAGCTCAAGGTTCTCCTGCAAATGCTCAACTTTGAAAGAGAAAAAAGGGTCCACTCTGCACACTCTTGCTTGCAAATAAAGATTTTTTTAAATGCCCAAAAGCTAAAAGAAACTTTAACAATCATTTCAGCCTAACAACATGGCCTTCGTCGAGGTCGTGCATCCAAATAGCAAACTGGTGGATGAGGATGAGCTGATTGAAGCAAGGATGCCATGTAGAGGTTGTTGATCTTGCAGGTGGCTTGATTAAAATGGTGGTTTAGAGTGTTTGGAGGAAAGGTAGGTTTTTAGAGGGCTTTTCAAATTAGCTTATGAGGGAGAAAGTCTGGCAGACTTTATATATTATTTTTTTTATTATCTTTTCAACGTTCCTACATTTATTCCCTCTCCAAAAGGTTATATCTACAATGTGAAGGTCTTCCGCTAATGACGTCAATGTCTACATAGAGAGCTTTATCTTGTCGTTGTAAACCTTTTAAAATGTACTCTTGTTTTTAATTGTATTTATGTACTCATATTAAAGTGTGACTAAAAGGAGAATTGTAAGAAAAAGTGGCAAAGCTGTCCTTGTTCTAATTTTTGCCTCTATGTCTTTCTCTTATATATAAAGCAGTCGGAATGATTACAAAAAAAAGAAAGCGTTATGACTTTATGTCCAAGCATAACATTTTTATATGAAAAAAAAAAATTTGGGTCCATGGAAAGCGGCAGAGGTCACAATAAAATATCTGAGTACATTAAAATTATCAATACTGAATAAATTCACAACTTTTTATGCATAGCAAGTGACAAAAAAACTTTTGAGAATGTATATATCCCCTCATGCTATGAGAGTACTGAGGAATATAGCAATTTATATATAATATATATTTTGCAATTGTCATTAAACACTAAAATGTTACTAAATGTCTGAAAATGAATGCGTAAATCTACTAAATATTACTGATTAAATAACTAATACTTTATCTGTATATTCACAAGTTAAAAAAGCATCATAATGCCAATGTTTATATCAAATGTGCAAAATATATTAATCACACATTTCAAATACACAAAAAAACAGCTTGTGTGGTTACATTTATTTCACACTTTTTATCCGAGCTGAATTTTTATTCAAGTATTGTACTGCGAGAGTTCTTGCATGTTGTTAAAATTTATGATTTTGCTTTGCCTAGAGCACTATTAAACATTGCAATTTGTAACAAGTAGACACCACATCTTATCAGATTAATTTCTTTGTGATTTTGAACTTTTTCTTGCTCTGAAATGCATAGATTTATATTCTTTAAAGGGTCACTTAGTTGTTTATCCACATTTTGCAGTCAGAAGAATTTATCAGTTAGCCGTTTTAGCTGTTTACTTTAAAAATGGTCACTTTTTGTATTTTACAATCTGATGTGGCATCTCTGTAAGTGTAGGGTAATAAATCAGTAATTGTACTATTTAGCATAGAACATACGCTATTTTTTGTCAAATCATATCATGACAAGAATTATAAATACTATGATTAACATACAATAGCTTTGTAGTAGCATGTCATGCATTGTTTTGTCTTGTTATGTGTTTTTCTTTTTTAATTTGATAGTACTTTTACATTTTGACAGTTAAAAAAACTAAAAATAATAAGAAGAAAAAAGTAAAATAAATTCCACATCCTATTTTCTTTCTTAAGGTGATAGTTTAGTGACCCACCAATGATGAATTAAACTTTAATACTCAACACAGTACTTTAATATGCATTCTTTTACATAAAGTTTATGTTTCACACTTGAAGCAGCCAACCACTGGCAGGAAAGCGCTCTCATTTGGGTTCTTGCACCTCCTTGGAAGGCTCATTTAGGCGCTGGCTATTGGTGAGGCAAAAGGCAAACATAAGGGCAAGCTGGATGAGTGACCAATAAAGCAATTATGAAAAAAAGAAATAAATACAGTACCTCACGCTAGTGTTTAGGTCCTTTACCGGTCCACGGATATTATGGTATTACCAATTAGTGTGTTTGCTACTTGAAAATACCTAGTTACATTTGGGCAAGGCGAATGATTTTATTTTGGTAAGGAGACTGAATACTGTTGCAAGGCAATATATATAAAATGTCAAGACATTAACAAAATCACCCAGTTTATTAAATACATTCCTTTAGGTAATCCAGTTATTAAATTAATATCAAACTATTGATCTACCTATCTTTATTTGGTTGTGTGATACACAGTAATTGATTTGAAGAACGTCTAGTCAGCTGTGACTAGACAAAGGAGTGCAAACAAGTATTTTCTAAGAAAAATCATGGATTTATTCTTTATTTTAGTATTTTGATATACCTAATGAACAGGATCCCAGGTATGCCTTACGTTAAAACACTGCAAATAGCTGGCCTTCAAAAATAAACAAGGCTGATCTTTTACTCATTTCATTACCACCATTCCAAGAACTCTTGCCCTATATTTATTTTCCTAATGTTAAATCTGATATATATATATTAGCCTTTTCACCATGGGAATTGTCTCTAGGTATAGCTTAAAGGAAGGTCCAATAGGAACGCACGTCCTGCCTTTCTCTCCTCTAGCAAGCTCTCTTCTGCCCATTCCTGCCCCTCTGCTTTGAACTGCCCCTCCATAAGTATGTGTTAGTGTATGGCATTTAGAGTGTGTGTTAATGTGTGGCGTAGGAGTGAGTCATGTTAATCCTGTGCATTGCCATCTCATCTCTCCAGTGTCCATCTGCACTCCGGCAGGAAGTGTGGGAGGGCTTTAGGGTACTCTGTGTCACGAACGCACCCTATTCCAAGTTGGTTCTCGTGGTGACTTGGTTTGCACTAGACCGCAAATAGTGAAGTAAATAAAAATATCCAACCTTAATACCACCCACAATTAACTATAACGATATAACTAATATCATACTGCTGCCACCACCAAGACAATTTATAAATGGGGTGCCTTGGTCCCCCAAGCGAAAGAACCCACACAATATATACAATAATTAGGTAATTTCAAATTACCGATAAACTGGTCTAATCAGGTAACGTGAGTCTTTACCAGACAAAGGCAGAACTTAATAAAGAAATATTTATTATGAACAAAAAATAGTCACAGTGCATACAAAAAGCAAATGATAAACAGATTATTTACACCAAACAGATAAAATAAAAAAGGAGAAATTACAGAAAACCATTTGAATGGTAAAGTAACAGGATCCTAAGTGTCTAGTCTTTCCACAAAAATGTTGTGTGAGATATATATATATATATATATTGTGACAGAAAGCAAGGAATGATAATGGAGGGAGTGTATATTTCACCTTATATTTTGCAGGGTGGTTACCCTCAATAGTTTACTAGCCCCAGGGAGATGTATTGTTAATAATGTAATTATTAATGTCTGTTGTTATTTGTGTGTTTTGGGTCCCTGGGGTGGAGCATTTGGAGAGTAGGGCGGGCCAGTGCTCCACTCCACAGTTTATGAGCAGCCGAAGACCAGCAGGTGGGAATCCAGTCCGGAGATTATCGGATACTCTCCTAGCACTCACCTGCATCCACTAATTAATGGGAGAGGCAGTTAAGTAGCCTTCTGGTCTCAGTGCAAAAGAGAGATCATTTGGCTCCCAGAGAGAGAGAGGGAGAGAGCTGCCAACATACTGAATGCTGCCAATATAATTTGCAATTGTGTTATTTTGTTTTGTTGGAACGGATAAGCCGTCCAACTGCAGTTAGGTTGGATTACCCTGTATTAGTTAGTGCTCACAAGAGCGAGGCTTTTTGTTTTGGTTTATTTATTTTCTGTAATGCCTGTGGCGACGAAATAAAACAGGCCCAGCCTTTTATTTTACCCTCCTCGTGTCTGAGACGTCTCTGCAGCCTAATAGACTGTGTGTAAGTAAAGATTCCCGGACAGAGTACCAAAGTGAAGGGGTATTCTGTCACATATGGTGGAGAATGCGGGCAACACACGAACAAGTCGGTAAGGTGCAAAAGAGACTAAAGAAAATGGAGGATGTCATTAAAGCACTTATCCAGTGCACCACAGTGCAGCAGGAAACTAACAAAAGGGCAGCTGAGACGAATACCATACAGCAGGAGAATATCGCTGCACTACAGCAACTGGTGCTAGCCCAAAAAGAAAACACAGAGGCTATGATCAGGCAAGCCGCATTAGCTCAAGCTGAAGCTCATCAAATGCTCAGAGAGGAGCAGCACAATGCCACTCGTGCCATGCAGCAAGAGATCCAGGTCCTATCTGAGAGGATTACCAGGGACACTGCAGAAGGACTGCAAGGTCCCAAGGTAATCAGGGCAAGTAACTATCTGCAAAAGATGGTGCCTACAGATGATGTTGAGGCCTACCTTATGGCATTTGAGCGAACAGCGGAGAGAGAAGGCTGGCCTGTGGCTGAATGGGCAAGCTTAATAGCACCGTTTCTAAGTGGAGAACCCCAAAAGGCATACTACGATCTGGAACCAGACCAAGCGAAGGATTATAACAAGCTAAAATTGGAGATCCTGGCACGTTTGGGAGTTACAGCCGCTATCCGCGCACAGAGATTTCACGCCTGGATGTACAGCCCAGGAAAAGCAGTTCGGTCACAGATGTTTGATTTGATACATCTCGCCAGGAAATGGTTACAGCCGGAGGTCAATTCATCAAGCTTCATAGTGGAACAACTAGTGATGGACCGATTTTTGAGAGGTTTGCCAGTTACTCTCCGCCGGTGGGTCAGTCAGAGCGACCCCCAGACAGCTGACCAGTTGGTGGCTTTAGTAGAGCGGTACATCGCAGCCGAGGAAGTCATCCAACATCCTGCAGCGGAGCGACCTCGAAACCTAAAAAACCCCAGCAAATATGGTAAGACTGCTCCTGGGAAAAGGGGGACATTTGAAGAGCAAGTGGGCTCTTACAATTCCAGGGACATAACGCCGAGAGAAAGAGGTTTTTTCATGCAGGAAGAACCTACAAGGGACACTAGAATGATAAAATGTTTTAAATGTCGGGCATTTGGACACATAGCAAAAGACTGCCCTGATAATATCGAACCAATGGAATGTAACTTGGGTAATAATAGGGATGGTTATTCATTATATTCGCGATCTGTGTGTTCTGCAAACAAAAGTGGTTGTGGGAAAAATCATCCATGGTGTACTGTAACAGTGGAAGGGAAAACAGTGCAGGCCTTACTAGACTCTGGAAGTATGGTGACTCTGCTGGACAAGTCTTTGGTTCCCGACATTTGTACTGATGACTGTAATAAGGTGGATATCGCATGTATACATGGGGACATACATAATTATCCCACTACTATGGTTCGGGTCGAGACGCATTGTGGCACAGTAGACTGTCAAGTTGGCCTGGTACCAAAATTAGCACACGATATGATAATCGGTAGAGATTTCCCACATTTTTTAGGATTGTGGAAGTCCTCTGAAAATAATGCATCTAGCTTATCGGATGACTTTCCTTTTGCAGACATATTGGTAGATGAGCTGAATAGCGATGAGGAACCTGGAAATAAGCTGTCATGCCCCATTAAAACACTAGTGGGCGATAATCCAGAACAGCATGATTCTTTGAATAATCAGGATCAAGACATGGGGTTAATTGATTTAGAAGTTAGCCCAGGTAATTTTCATAGTGCACAGTGGTCAGATCCTACTCTATCAGTGGCTAGAAGCACTATTGCAGTAAGAAACGGAGCACCCACTGACCCAGGAAAACCACTTACCTATCCGTATTTTGAAATTGACAATGACTTATTATATCGAGTTGATAAAAAAGAGGCGACAAAACAGTTGTTGGTGCCACAAAGTTATAGGCGCACAGTGTTAAATCTCGCACATAGCCATGTCTTAGGGGGTCATCTAGGAGTGGACAAAACGAGAGAAAGGATACTCAGGAGATTCTATTGGCCAGGGGTGATTGCAGACATAACAAATTACTGTGCATCCTGTCCTGATTGTCAGCTCACTGCCCCATTTAAAGCATTCCGTAGTCCATTGGTGCCCTTACCCATCATTGAAACCCCATTTGAACGTATTGCGATGGACTTTGTTGGCCCGTTGGTGAAATCTGCGAGAGGACACCAATATATATTAGTAATATTGGATTACGCCACCCGATATCCCGAGGCGATACCTATGCGTACAACCTCTGCAAAGTCTATTGCCAAAGAATTGTGGATGATGTTTAGCAGGGTTGGGATCCCAAAAGAAATTTTGACAGACCAGGGAACACCATTCATGTCTAATGTCACGAAAGAGTTATGCAAGCTCCTTAACATAAAGCACCTGAAAACGTCTGTGTATCACCCACAAACAGATGGTTTGGTAGAGCGGTTTAACAAAACCTTAAAGGCAATGCTAAGGAGAGTAATTGATAAAGATGGGAAAAATTGGGATTTCTTGTTACCCTATTTAATGTTTGCCATTAGGGAAGTGCCTCAAGCCTCTACGGGTTTTTCACCATTTGAATTATTGTATGGTAGGCATCCTCGGGGGCTACTTGACATAGCTAAGGAAACTTGGGAACAAGAAGGTACTGCATATCGTAGTATCATTTCCCACATAAACCAAATGCAGGAACGTATGGAGGCCATTATGCCCATAGTACGAGAGCACATGGAAAAGGCCCAACAGGATCAGAAGAATAGTTATAACAGGAACGCCAGGGTTCGGGTGTTTCAGCCTGGTGATAGAGTCCTAGTCCTTGTCCCCACCGTAGAAAATAAATTCCTAGCAACCTGGCATGGACCATATGAAATTATTGAAAGGGTAGGAGAAGTAAACTACAGGGTGAGACAGCCAGGCAGAAGGAGGCCTGAGCAAATTTATCATGTAAATCTACTTAAGCCATGGAAGGACAGGGAAGTCTTAGTTGCAGTGGAAGCCTCTACCTTTCCCCTAAAGGATAATGTTGAACCAGAGGTTAACATACCAGTAACCCTGTCCGTACACCAGACACGTGAGGTGAAGGAATTTATTAGATTAAATAAAGATGTGTTTTCTCCAAACCCAGGCAGAACAAATGTTATAAAACATGACATTATAACAGAACCAGGTAAAAGGATCTACCTCAAACCTTATAGAATACCTGAAGCTCGCAGGGAGGCAGTTAGGGCAGAAGTTAAAAAAATGCTACACCTTGGGGTAATTGAAGAGTCATGCAGTGATTGGAGTAGCCCTATTGTACTTGTACCAAAACCGGATGGTACAATAAGATTTTGTAATGATTACCGTAAATTGAATGCCATCTCAAAATTTGATTCATATCCCATGCCCAGAGTTGATGAGCTAGTAGAAAGACTGGGGAAAGCCCGTTACCTCACTACACTTGATTTAACCAAGGGATACTGGCAGGTTCCACTAACAGAGCGAGCGAAAGAAAAAACTGCTTTTTCTACCCCCGACGGTGTTTTTCAATATAAGGTTTTACCTTTTGGGTTACATGGGGCCCCTGCCACCTTTCAAAGGATGATGGACAGGATATTGAAACCACATATGCGTTATGCAGCTGCATATTTGGATGACGTAGTCATACATAGTGAAGACTGGGAATCTCACCTTCCAAAAGTGCAAGCCGTGTTAAATTCAATTCGAGATGCTGGGTTAACGGCTAACCCAAGTAAATGTACAATTGGCCTAGAGGAAGCCAAATACTTGGGGTATTCTATTGGAAGGGGTTTAGTGAAACCTCAGCAGGCAAAAATAGAAGCCATACGCAATTGGCCACAACCAGCCACTAAGAAACAGGTGAGAACATTCCTTGGTCTAATCGGTTATTACCGGAGGTTCATCTCTGAATTTGCTACAATTGCAAGTCCTTTAATTGACCTGACAAAAGCAAAAGCCCCGGTGTTGGTAAAATGGTCCCCAGAAACTGAGAAAGCATTCAAAAAGTTGAAAGAAATCATCTGTACCCAACCAGTGTTAGTAACCCCTGACTTCTCCAAAGAATTCATTTTGCAGACAGATGCATCTGATGTTGGACTGGGGGCAGTCCTTTCTCAGGAAAGCCGAGGGGAAGAGCACCCGATCTTGTACATAAGCAGGAAGCTTAACCCACACGAAAGGAATTACTCTATTGTAGAGAAAGAGTGCCTTGCTATAAAGTGGGCGGTAGACCATCTTAAATATTACCTGCTAGGGAGAAAGTTTAGACTGGTAACTGACCACGCACCACTTACATGGATGTGCCAGAACAAAGAGAAAAACAGTAGAGTAACACGCTGGTTTCTGAGTTTGCAACCCTATCACTTTTCCGTAGAACACAGGGCTGGATGCAAACAGGGGAATGCTGATGGGCTCTCAAGAATGCACTCGCTGATGTCTATGGTCGCTCACCCCATCAGGTCTGAGCTGGGGGGGAGGATGTGTGACAGAAAGCAAGGAATGATAATGGAGGGAGTGTATATTTCACCTTATATTTTGCAGGGTGGTTACCCTCAATAGTTTACTAGCCCCAGGGAGATGTATTGTTAATAATGTAATTATTAATGTCTGTTGTTATTTGTGTGTTTTGGGTCCCTGGGGTGGAGCATTTGGAGAGTAGGGCGGGCCAGTGCTCCACTCCACAGTTTATGAGCAGCCGAAGACCAGCAGGTGGGAATCCAGTCCGGAGATTATCGGATACTCTCCTAGCACTCACCTGCATCCACTAATTAATGGGAGAGGCAGTTAAGTAGCCTTCTGGTCTCAGTGCAAAAGAGAGATCATTTGGCTCCCAGAGAGAGAGAGGGAGAGAGCTGCCAACATACTGAATGCTGCCAATATAATTTGCAATTGTGTTATTTTGTTTTGTTGGAACGGATAAGCCGTCCAACTGCAGTTAGGTTGGATTACCCTGTATTAGTTAGTGCTCACAAGAGCGAGGCTTTTTGTTTTGGTTTATTTATTTTCTGTAATGCCTGTGGCGACGAAATAAAACAGGCCCAGCCTTTTATTTTACCCTCCTCGTGTCTGAGACGTCTCTGCAGCCTAATAGACTGTGTGTAAGTAAAGATTCCCGGACAGAGTACCAAAGTGAAGGGGTATTCTGTCACAATATATATATATATATATATTATATTTGCCCTATATAATAGGTTTTGACAATTGTCCTGATATGAGTGAGACAGTCTTGACCAGGAGTTATGTGCCACTTGCCAAAAGTCTTGTCCAATGTTACAACATTGTCTGCACATATGCAGTGCCTATTTTACAGTGAGGCATGATATGTGCAATGACCAGGCCTTAGATTAGGTGGGACATCATGAAGGAATGTACAGAAATGTACAGTAACTGGTTTTATGTTTTATTTTACATTAATTATCCCTTTTCTTTGGAGAAAAGGAGGGCAATTGTTTGTGGTTCAAGTGGCAGTCCTTAATCTGGCTTTGAATTGATTAGTCTACTGAATATGTCTTATTAAAAGTCTCTCGCTAACATAAGTACTATGACAAAGACTGGTGTAACTAAAGGGGTCCTCTGTGGAGCCCGGTGTGACCCTGTTCTTCTATGTGTTTGAATTTATGTATGTATGTGAGCATGGATGTGTACTTGTGTGTGAGCATGGATGTGTACTTGTGTGTGAGCATGGATGTGTAAATGGGGTGAGATGGAGTGTGTGTTAGTGAGTATGAGTTGTATGTTGAAAGGGGGAGCAAGAGGCAAAAAAAGGCACAGACAAGTTGTTTGAGGGCAATGGTGGCACAGATCAGCTGTTGAAATTGGGGGGCCCTTGGGCAATTTTTGCACCAGACTCCTGTGATTTCTAGTTACGCCCCTGGGCATTACTGATTTCTTTAAAATGTGTAGTTTGTTTTGTCAGTGGCCAAGCCTCCTTCCCATTCCCAGTATCCTTTGACTCACTGCACATTTCACAAAATAAATTAAAACCACAGAGCGAATGATCAATTTAGCAGCATCAGCTTCTCTAATCAATACCAGGAAATGCCCTTCACATTTAGTGTTTGTTTTGATCCTCTGACTAATTACATTTGTAATAATCAATCATTTCTAAACAAACCAAAGAATTCATAGTTTCCATGTGTTCAATCTATCATTTAGAAACCTACATCTTTCTTTATAGTTAAACTGAAATCTCAACATTAAAGTTCCACTGATGAAGCTAAGCATTAAGCTTTACATTCTATTACCCGAGATTAAACAAATCAGTTGATCTTAGATTTATCTACTGCAGTCTGTAAAAGAAGGGCTATTTACCGCCAATCAGTAAATCTCAGTTAATATATACAGCCCTTAATTTGATAATGGTAGACTATTTATAGGTTGTGGAAATCTATGCAGAAAGCTTTTAAGGAATTAATGTTATTTTTTTTAGTTTGATATCTCCTCCAACAATCTTGCTATCCTCCTCAAAAGCACAGCAGACCACTTTCCATTAAGGTGCAATCCACCATTACTTGTTGTGTAAGGTGTATCCCAGTGAAAAATCAGCTCACTACTCCCAAAACCTAAAACCTTTGTTCCTATACTGATACCTTAGCCATTCATCAACCTTCCTGATTTCTACCTGCCTTCCTAGTGTAAGGCATGACATGTATATTATCTTAGAAAATACTATAAGTTCATAAGTCTGTGAAATATTACATCTTTCTGGTAACAATATTCATCAAGCTTGAGAATGGTAGCTGGATCATTTCAAGCATAATGATTAAAGCGTGATGATTAAAGATACCACAACATGTGAAGTGGTCTAAGGAGAAATGTAATTGCTTGTTACCTTACGATCAAAGAGTAAAAATGTTATCATAAAGGACCAAAACATTTTTAAAGAACCTGCATATGTATAGCTCTGTCAAAAAAAATCAATTTTTATTTAACAGTATTTTTTGGATTCTTCAGAACGTATTTTCTGCTTACCAGGGCAACAAATTATCATGATTACTGAGGGATACTGCTCTATTGTCTAAACTGCTAGTGCATGAGAGATGGCAAACTTTTTAGTGTTTGACTAAGGCGTGTGTAGATAGATCCCATCCCACTTTCTGTTAAAGCTAAGGGGATAGGTCATATTTTTGTAATATTTTGTATATTTTTTTATGTTACTTACCCCATCCATCCCATAGGACAAAAGTAGAGGGAGGGGGAGCATGGCATGGGGTCTATGCTTCTTCAAGTGGTTAACCCTATCCTACCAGTCCCAAAGTTGGCTTGTATGGCCTCAAGGATTTCTTTCTAATTTTTCACTGGGATGAGGATCAGGATGTTTTATACATGTTAAAACCCCACCACCACAACACGATGTTTGGGGAAAGAGGTGATTATTGTATAATTGGTTAATAACGTGTGGGGCCCCCTGTTTCTTTACATTTTTTATTGTCATTTTTTTATATTTTATTGGTGGAGGAAGACAGTTGGTGCTGACTTGAATATCACCCTGTGTTCCCCTGGAGGGTAGGGTAAAATCTGTGAGATGAATATTGAATAATTAATAGTGCACCCAAAACTACAAAAAATAACAACAAATTAAAAATCCTGCCCCTAAATAAAAAGACTTGGCAACATGGTGTGTAAGTGAACAGAATAAAAATATTAACAACAGAAGGGAAATATTCAAGGTTTATTGACAATGGTGTGTAGTACAATAGAGAGAAATCTGAAACAATTTCAAGACAGAAGTATCAAACAATTTCTTCTGGAAGCCATTCTCCAATCTCAGTTTTTGATGTAATGGACCCCATAGTGTGATCTTATTATAAACACCATTTCAAATTATTTATCTGATGTAACAAAATAACGTTTTTATTGTTAACTATCAAGAGGGATTTGGATAATTCACTATTACATCTTTTAAAGCAGTTCAATAATGCATCCTATAAAAATATGAATGTTTCAGTATCTCTTTTCAAATACACTAAATGTAGCCATACACACTTTCTTGGATACTTCAATAAACTATTGGCTTCCATCTGTGGCATGCTGTGGATTCCTGCGGTGTTGTCTGCAGTTTCTAGTGCCATGGGATTAGCAGAATGAAGAATTCATTTATTTAGGTTTTAAAGCACTCTGCAATTGTAATTATAGCCACAAAGTGGCAAATGGAACACAAAATCTACCACTTACAGAACCGAAAGAACCAAATGGACCTTGACTTATATATTATTGTACAGTTGGACTTAAGAGTACATTTGCATGTTTTTGTTTTTAGCTCACAACCAAATGAAGGCACAAATCTTTAGTATTTAATAAAATATCTGAACATCTATTTTGTAATGGTGTGGAAGTACTCTACTGTCGGAAATACCATACTATCCTAAATATTAGCCATTTTTCTTGCAAACTTATAGATCATAAAAATACAGAACTCGACAAAATGTGTTATAAAATTATGTTCAGACTCCAAAGGGAGCTAAAGTAATTTGTAATGGCAGAAACAGAGAAAACTAAATACATAACTTACTTTAAATTGATTTTTGAGCCAACGCTGTTGTCGCAACCACATACCATACAGTCATTATATATCTGGCTACCCACAAGTTTGGCAGCCATTTTCTTTGTCCCAGCCCTATTTTCATTACACACAAATGACAAGGACTGCACAACTATATATATATAAAAATAGATATTTGCTTTCCTTAGGGAGGTCAATGCGTAACTGAGACGGTGGTATAAGAAGGACGAATTTGGGTTTTAGCAGCACTGGGCAGACTTTGCAGTAATGAACTGCACCTAAATAATAAGGCGGCCTGAATATTAGGGAAGAGGATGGCTAGAGGGATGGAAAAGTTTTAAAAATAGATTCTAGGGGTAAGGCAAAGATAGAAATGGAGAGGTAGATTGGAAGGGGAGTCTAGCTTTGGGAAAAAGGGCTGAGGGCAGTGATGCATCATAAAGTGTTTGTCAACTGATGTTTCGGGGATGTAAAGTTAAATGTCTATTAGCAAATGCAAGACACTTGACAAACAAAATGAGTGGGCTGGAGATATTGGTAAGCAAGGAACAGTATGATTTAAATGGTTTTAAAGAAACGTGGTGGGATAATACACATGACAGGCCAGTAAAGCCACTACAAGCATTGATAGGGAGGATCAGCTTTCACTGAAAATGGAAAAGGATGTAAATATGTATGACGTTTTAATCAACAGATATTTTAATTACTCAGATATAGATTTGAATTTTGAAACTACTAGTTCTTCTAAGGGCAGCAAGTTTCTGAACCTGAACCAAATTTATGTCATAATTAGTAGACTTGTGCATTCGTCTTCGGGCGAACATGAAAACGAACACGAAGAGTGTTCGTTCCGAAGACATGAAGAAGAGACAGCGAAGAAGACAGCGGCGGTAAAAAGTAGACGAAAACACACGCGAAGAATCTTCGTGATCGTCTCCGTCTTCGTCTACTAATCTCCCCAGTCCCTTCCCCATCTAGCCTTAAACACAGTTTAAGTGAACATAGTGACCTACAATCGTTTTCTAATCTTATTTAATGTCATGACATGCCAGGCACGCCACTGGTCGTTAACCGACCATTTTTCAGTGACGTGCTGGCACGTCATTGGTCGTTAAGAGGTTAATTCCTTCTGTACTGATGGTATTTTGTGCAGTTGCAGCCAGGGCCGGCCCTACCATGGAGGCGAGTGGGGCAATTGCTCCATGCGGCACATTTGAAGTGGCGGCCCAAGACCTTTTTTTTTTTTTTTTTTTTTTTAAGAGGAAGAGAGAGACAGAGGGCTCGGTGCCCCTCTCTCTCCTCTGTGAGCCCTCTAGCTCGCTCGGTCTCGGTGCCGGCTTGTAATGCTGAGTGCTGGAAGAAATGAAATGACGTCATTTCCGGCACTCAGCATTACAAGCCGGCACAGAGACCGAGCAGGGAGATTCGCCGCAGGACTGCTGAACGGTAAGTACAAAGGGGGGGGGGATGGGGG
Source organism: Spea bombifrons (assembly GCF_027358695.1). NCBI lineage: Eukaryota > Metazoa > Chordata > Amphibia > Anura > Pelobatidae > Spea > Spea bombifrons. The sequence goes on along the minus strand of NC_071091.1, from coordinate 80,737,128 downwards.
GGCCTTGGGCCGGCCCTGTTTTCAGCACTTGTACACTATATTTCCTTAACCATGATTCCGCATTTTAATTTTTCATGCACCCACCAAAATGTTTTATTTTTCTTCAAGGACAGAGTTTTCTTTTTATACCATTTTTAGGTGTATAGTCAAACATTTAGTATGCATAATGCATTGAACTAATGGAAAACCTAACATGTTTTTTATTTTTTGTTACAGGGCCCAAAATGGAACATGTCCATTCCCTTTTCCAAATTTTCACATTTTATTTTGTGATGCCTTTGTCTCATTTGGGACTGTTTAGCAGCACACCATCTGAAAAACGCTGACAAAAGTATATAAATTTTGACTACCCAGGGTATTTCGCTAGTATCAACTGGGCACTTATCATGCAACCAGATTACGTGTAACTGCAAAAAAACCCATCAAAACTATATTCAGTTACATTTTTAGATTACAGAAATATCATTTAGGACTGGTTAGCAGCCCACCAGCTCAAAATACCCCACAAAAAGTATATATATATTTTTTTTTTAAGAAGAGACAACACAGAATAGTTCATTAGGAGCATTTGAACACTTATCATGCCACCAGTTGGTCACCAATCCCTGACAAAGGGAGCTGTAATGTCAATTTTTGTTGTTTTTTTTTTACCAAACATTCTGGTTTTTTTAGGATTGTTTGCACAGATTACATGCTACTGCAGATAAACCCACCAAAATGTATTCAGCAGCATCTCTAGATTACAGAAATACCTCACACTCATAGTTTTTATGTGTTTTGGACCCTACAGGGCACAAAATGGAACATCCTCAAACCCTTTTCCAAACTTTTTACATTTTATTTTGTGAGGCCTTTATTCTCATTTGGGACGGTTTAGCAGCCCACCAGCTCAAAATACCCAACAAAAGTATATATTTCGGAGAGAAGACATTTAGTGATCAATTCCTGGCAAAGGGAGATGTAACTTAATTTCCATTGCTTTTTTCACCAAACTATCCATTTTTTAGGATTGTTTGCACAGATTACATGCAACTGCTGAAAACCCTACCAAAACATATTTAGCTGCATCTTCAGATTACAGAAATACATAGGTTTTTGTATATTTTTTCAAATCTACAGGGCACACTACCTTTCACTACGCAACACCACACAGAATAGTGCAAGGTAGGCACACAGAAAATAAATGGTGTCACATGATTGCTTGAGAGATTTGGGGATCATGAATGGCAGTTCCCGGGGACTGCCTCGGGTGCAACAGCATCTTATAGAGGGGACATTATAATGTTGTATAAATATGTTTATTAACAGAAATACACAAAGAAGAAGAGGTCATCCTCTGAGGCTGTTAGAGTGAAGATTCCATAGACAACATAGACAAGGGATTCTTTACGGTAAGGACAATAATGGTATGGAATTCCCTGCTGAGAGGTGTGGTGCTGTCAAATGCAATGGATGTCCTCAATATGGGTCTGGATATTTTATTTAGAAAAGGAGAACATACAGGGGTATAAATGCTAAACGTTAATATTTTAGAGCTTCTTGATCCAACGTGAACGCTCAAGAAGAAATTTCCTTAATAGCTTAAATAGGATTTTCTTTTTGCATCAAAAGCAGGAAGAATAGGTAAAAAAGTCAAACTTGATAAGCTTTCAGCCAAAAGTACTACTTTAACATCCTAAATTCAATGGCCCAGATCAGATTTGGTGATTTTTGTCAATAATGGTTAAATTATATATATATATATATATATATATATATATATATATATATATATATATATATATACTAAATTTACATTACATTTCTCTGGATACATTTCCCTGGATGCATATTTATGTTAGTTCTAGGTGTTTTTTGATAGCTGAGCATATTTATCTGTTAAGCATAATATTCTGCTCTAGAGTGAATATACTGTTTATTGAATTGCATTGGTGATGGTTTACCAATTATTAATTATTAAGACCTTCATCCCTTGGAACTTTAGACCTCAGACTCATAGTTGGGGTCAGCTAACAACCATTATGCCATTCAGCCTGCTCACTGGCTACTTTTACAAGCTTGCCATTAACCACACATTTGCTAGACCCATAGGCTCCAGTTTAGGACTGATCTTGGGCTACTGGTTTCTGAGTCTATGTGCTTCTATGTTCTGCTGTTTCATGGCTCCTTGTGCCTTTGTGTTTCAGTATCCTGTTTCTGTGACCAAAAGTATGTGGCCATCTGATAATCACATGAGCTTGTTGGACATCCCATTCCATAACCATGGGCATTAATATGGAGTTGCCCACCCCAATACACTTTGCGACTGTAACAGCCTCTACTCTTCTGAGAAAGCTTTACACAAGATTTTGGAGTATGTCTTTGGAAATTTATACCCATTCAGCTGCAAGACCATTTGTGAGGTCAGGCACTGATGTTTGAAAAGGCCTGTCTTGCAATCTGCTTTCCAATCCATCCCTAATTAGCTTAGTCTTTATGGACCTTGCTCTGGGCACAGGGGCACAGTTATGTTAGAATAGGAAAGGGCCTCCCCAACTAGTGCCACAAAGTAGAAATCAATCAATTATCGAAAAAAATGTCTTTGTATGTTATAGCATTATCATTACCCTTCACTGGAAAAAAGGGACAAGAAACAAAAACTGTCTGCACTTCTTACCCTAATAAAGTTGGCAACAAATATATGAACATAATATAAATGAGAGGTTTTGGTTATATGAATTGGCCAAAGCATAATTAAGCTCACCCGCCACGTCAAGGCACACTCTCAATAGGGTGAGATCCTACTCTCACCTCCTACATAGCGGGCACACAAAGCAGTTTATACTGCTACCAAAACCTTATTAATGTGTTGGGGGAGGTGCAATTAAACCTCCTCATTAACCCCTGGACAGCAAGCTGCAACCAGACTGATGAGGAAAAAAGGGACCAAGCTCAAACCCTTAAAAGCAGCCCCAGATCATTATCCCTACTCAACCTAACTTTACAGTAGACACTATGCATTACAGTCGATAGCATTCTCCTGGCATCTATCAAACCCAGACTGGTCCATTAGACTTCCAGAGTCCAGTGGCAGCATGCTTTACACTACTTCTGCCAACACCTGACATTGTGCTTTGTGATTTTTGGCTTGCAGCTGCTACCTATTTCATGATGCTCCTGCTGCATAGTGCATGTGCCGATTTTGTTTCCAGAGGCAGTTTGGAACTCGCTTTTAGCCACCTGTTATCAATGCGTGTGGTTGAAACCCCTAAACTCAATAATTGGGAGATATGTTCACATCCTTTTGGTCATATAGTATATAAATCCATTGAGAAGGTCCATTGCATTTATTTAATCTGGAAAGGAAGGAAAAGGGAATTTAGTGTGCAAATGCATTATACAGATATAGAGTTGCATGGTGTTAACCTAAAAAGTCTTGAAAACTGGCAGTCTAATGCAATTCAGTTAGCCAACAAACACCATATTTGCTCTCATCTTTCATGATGTGACCACTCCAGTTTTGTATGGGAATATCTTTTGAGGTTAACAATTGTATTTTTGCTGTTATTGTAATCTGTTCTCCAGAATATCAACATTTACATCTTATACAAGTTTAGGGTGGTTCCTATTTTCGTCTCTTGTGGCTTCAGCGATCATGAGACTGAGCCACACGCTGGGTACAATTTCAAGTCCCAGTAGAGCCCTAATTGTTTTTGTACTTCACTACACTGTTACTGTTTTAATAATTAACATTGTTATATTTTCTTTTAAGTGCTTTAGCAATAAATATTCATACTAGCATAATAATTGATGTGGAAACAGAGACATAAGTCTATCAAGGTCAACCTTTCACAAATTCCCTTTTCTGAAGCTGTTTAATTGGAAGAAAATTGTTCCCAGCTTCTCACTTTAAGGAAATAATGTCCAAAAAAAGTGATGATGAGAAGGTAAAATCTTAATTTCCTAAGGGTCAAAGAGATGTAATTTTTACATTGATGACATTTTTTGTATACAGTGGTTATGATATTAAATCACAGATATATTTTCTAGATATATTTTATATATTCAAACAGAACTTTTGTAAATGTCACTGCAATCATTTTCCCCAACCAATTAAAAGGGAACTATCCTATTCCAGATTATCTCTGATTCTATTCCTAACACTTGTATTTTATTTTTGACGTCATAGTAATATAAATATAACCATTATTCTTTTCAGTTGTGTTGTAGGCAAAAGCTGGCACCTTGCTAATGCTTTATTATGTAAGTTGCTGTCACACCTACTAAGTGATGAACCCATCATTAAAATTTCAGTAGGCTTCCCACAAATTTTCATATCAATGTTCAATGAAATTGGCCTCATGCCTGTTCATATCTGCTAACTGTATCGTTTGTACCCAGGGGTCGGGGCTGTACAGAGCATATCATTGCTCAGAGTGATAGAATAAAAAAGGTTACATTGTATATCAATCATATGATACTAATATCTGACAGTTGTTTTCATTTGCAGCATCATGGAAGGAGGGCCAAACAAGACAAGTCAGAACTGAACAGAACCAAACCCCAAATCAAAGATAGCTATCATAATATGACGGAGGTTTGACTTGTTATTTTATTACAGCTGAGTATTTTAGAATAATTCCAATAAAATAAATAGTTTACTGCTCTATATTATACTGTACGATGTCTTCCCTCTTATGAGTATTGATACATAGAGGAAATAGCTTCAAAATTACAGACAAAAGTCTGACATACCGCAGTGTACATGGATGGAGGATGCAAAACCAGTAAAAAAAACAGCCTTTCGATGAACAAAGATAGTGTTTAAGATGATGGCACCACCTTAGAATTAAATGGATAGAAGCTTACAGACCACAGATCACAGTGAATCGCCACTCCTTCGGCCCATAAGCACTGTCATCAGCCATAGGAGAGAAAATGAAGGTGAGACATGAACGTAGTATTATTACAGGTCTCCCAAACACTTGCCTATGGATACTCAGAGCGTACTAGGAACAGCACATTTAAGAGGAAAACATCTATTGTGTGCTGTAAAATCTATATACAGCTTATTATGCCTTACAAAATAATCAGATCTTCCGCAGTAGCAGTTTAGTTAATATCTCATAAAAATGTGGAAAATTTACATGCGCATTTTGCTCACACATTGTACATATTTAATATTCTATTGTAATATCACTGCGATTTAAGCTCCCAATTATTGAATCGTTATTTTTTATATCTTTATTTGGATTATCTTTTTTAACAGATATCTGATAAGTTTTTAGCATGAACCATTTATGCAGTGTTCTTATTTATAAATACCACTTTTCCTGCGTAAACTACATCGATATGTATAATTTATTTCTATGGTATTTCCCTATACTTAGGGTACAGCCTAGTGGTAAAAATTTGACTATGACACCTTAATAGGAAAATCCTAACTCTCTGGTGTTGTTAAATGCCTTATTTTATATATTTTTTTTGTGTGTGTGTATTATGTGTTAGTGGAAACAAATCTAAATAATCTCATTTTAGGATGCATAATATACATTTTATAATTTCTTCAATTATTTTTGCAACTCGCCACTCATTTTCAGTCTGTGTTATGTTAGATGACCTTCAGTTAATCGATGCACATTTATCATGTCTTATGCAGAGTCAGTTCAATTCATTCTTGTAGGATAAATCTTAAGGGGTTGAATTATGAATATAATGTACAGTGAAATGTTCTACTCATCTGCACACTCAATGTTTAGGGAATAAACCCCTATAAAAAAAATAACACAGGTGTGACGAAAGAACTGCATGCATTTGAATATGAAAGTCTAATGTTTATTATGAAGGCTACAAAATGTAAATCAATGACCCACCATGTCACGGCTGTTATTAAATGTTATTTATTGTGATATAAAACTATGTCAATCTTAACTCTTAATATGTTAATATAGAATATTGAATGTCAGGTGGAAAAATAAGCATCATTTTACATTTCCATGATAATTGTATGAGCTTTATTTTTCTTATTGGAAGGTGTTGGTGGTAAAAAAAATATTAACACATGAAAACTCATTGCCTGATCACATATTTATTTTGCTCCATGAGTTTCTGTGCAGGATGTCCAGTCCGATAATGAACCTAGCTGACCCTGTCAAGGAAGCCCCCATGTATACGCTTGCCATAAAAAGTGCCAGGTTATGCTGAATATAGCTCTAGAAACAAGCCCATATGCCAAGTTGCTTTTGGGTGCAATGAAGCAGCATGGATGCACAGTTTACAAAGACAGACACTTTTCTTGTGAAGAATGCGATGGTGCCGTGAATGGAGGGTTTGACCGAGATTTGGGCTGTTAGAAATGTCAGTCGAGAAACGGCTGAAAAAGCAGTGGATGAAGTATTTGATTCCTGCTTCAATGACCATGAGCCATTTGGACGGATCCCCCGCAGCAAAAAAGACGCAAAATATGCTTATAGGGACTTTACAAATTGTTTATTTTGTTGTGGTTACCCCCCACCTAAAATGTAATAAACCCAGTTTTTTTTCCAACTTTTTAAAAATGTCTCAACTCCTTTTACATTGACTATAATATATTATGCTGTAATGTGTCCCTTCTTAAAGGTGCAGTTTCACTTGGATAAATCCTTAATTGTACTCTTTCACTTTCTATGGCAACAACCTATCACTAATACAAGAAATATATTGTGAAATGCCCAGCAGCAATCCCCAATCACGCAACTAATATAACAATAATGAATTTTCTAAAAAGAATGCCTGTCCCAACTTTTATGTAATTGGTATTCCAAGCGAATTCCACATATGAAATAAATCAAGAAAACAAAAGAGAAAAGAAAATGGAATATAGTGTAGTAATATTTGTAAGATATGGCCCTTTAATATTTGTGGATTATGCACTCACAATTTAGTTGGAGTGCCGCAGACACTTCAATTTCATCTCTTGGGATTTTTTCATTTGCTGTTTTATCGGCAAGCAATGAAGTGTACACAAAAATTGAATAAACAATTTTACATTTAGGTCTCTTGTTTACACAGGGGTAAACATTAAAAAAGAAAATAGCTCACATAGAAACTCACGGTAATAGAGGAATATATATCAACCCCCAAAATCTTCACATATTGTAAGCCTGCGAGCAGAGCTCTCTCCACCTAATGTATCGGTTTCTCTTGGTTCTCGTCTTGTTATACCCCTTGAATATATGTATTGTATTAAGTGCTGTGTAAATTGTTGGCGCTATATAAATAAAAGATAATAATAATACTTAATAAGCTAATATTCAAACAGCATTGAGAATCCCTGTTTTTGTGATGACACAACGGTGAAGACAATACTCTGGCAGCTAATTAAAACTTAATGTTTACAGACTAACTGATTAATAGAAGCGCTAGAATGCAAGCCTTTTCTTGAGTTCCTATACAATTCAATGAAACATCATTTAAAAACAATCAGAAATGTACTGTATTACCCACTTAACATATGTCATAAAACACACACTACACTAGTAGTGCAGGGTTCTTGATGTATCTGAGTGTTAATAAAGGGTAATTAGCCACATAACCCTACATACTTGACCTAGAACTTGTAGCCCTATTGTTATAGCTGTCATCTTCCATGGTCTGTCATTTCTGGGCACTGATTGGCTGCTTGAAGGAAATCAGTGGGTGCCCTTGCCCTAGACCCCACCTGCAGCATTTGCAGAGCCAGCACTGGAGGTGACTGATGGTTAGTCTATTACTTGAAGTCAGATGTCTTTGACATTTAGGTGATGACCCGCTAAACAGTAGATTGCTGTAAGATTAAGACATTAATTATGCTTTACTGAGGGCCAAATTACCTTTTCCACATCCGAAATATGCCAGACTTTGCTCTTTATAATGCAGAATTTCACTAACTCAAAAGTAGGTAGTACTTGATTATATTGTAGTTCTATACATTAAATACCCTATTTATGAAAAGTGAATGTAATAACATAATTCTATAAAATGTTCTGTAAAACCATCAAATCTGAAATATTATTCATAAAAAAAGCTTGTAAATGTTGTAATTCATTAATGTGCAGTCTTTGGAAAATCTTTGGAATCTGACCTTAATTAATTGTGCCACTAGGGGGCAATGAACTGTCAAAAATGATAACAGGCATGGGATTTAGGTATAATGCCATAATACTTTGTTTCCAGATAGTTAAGCCTTTTTTCAAGAAATCTTAATAGTACACATCACTTATCTTGTATGCCTGAAACAAAATGGCCCATAATTATTAAGCCAAAACTGCAATGGTTATTGGATTAGTTCATTGGGACAATTAAGTGGCTTCTGTGGTGATTGTTCAAAATGCAGCAATATATTACCAACAGTGAAATAACTGGATAATGTGTGACTCTATCAGTCATGGTAAAGCCGATAAAATATTTTAAAGACTTGATATTTAATTAATAGATAATATTAATCACATGGGGTAAATGCATATAATAAATAGGTATAATAAATCAGGGACATTTTTTTCAGTGATTAACCCAGAAGGTTTCTTGCCCCTCCACTGTTATGGTCATTAGGATGAAATACATAAGGATGTCCTGTCAATCTCTAAGAAACATTAGGCCCTATGAAATGTAGTACTACATATAACACTAGGCTTCCAACGACAACCTGTCACTAATTCCTAAAACAGCAACAAATAATAGGTTTTAGTGTAGGCATTTAGCAAGTGCACAATCAATTGTGCAACCATACAGTATATGGTTAAAATAAAAAGGTGTGTGACGTAGAGCAGCACTTTAACACTTGCATATGCCATTCCCATGGCTAAAGCACATCCCAAACAATAACAATTTAATTGGCAATTATGAGACATATCACTAAAAACACCTGCACAACACTTACATTGTGTCTGTGATTGGACCCTTAGATACAACAGGTGACTCAGGAGTGGAGGATAGTGATAATGAGAGAAAGAGAGACAGGAGAAAAGAGAGAGGTAAGATTTCTGACAGTGAGTGGAGACACTTTACAAGCGGGGGAGAGTGAGATAATCCAGGACCCCCTGTGGGGATGCCCCGCCCTTAGCCACACCCTATCATGACTACACCTCTTCTTGGTTAAGCCCCTTCCTTGTGGTTACACTGCCTTGTTTTTCAGGATGTGTAGTAATAGGGAAGGGAGGTCAGACTTGGAGATAGTCCAAGGAAGATGGCAGACAGCTTGAAATCAAAGAGCCACATTTGGCTGAGAGAAGATTTTGAAGATGTACTCAATGATGTTGAAGATGCTATTAACTGTTGATAAGACCCATTTCCATCATTGACATCATTACATGAACAGAAGTGCAGCTAACACATTAATCATACAAGACATGTACATGCAACCATTAGGCCTATACCACAGACACCATCTCCATTATAGCACAGAGCACCTCTTTCATACATGGACAGGCCTTACCTGTCCCCACTTTCACTGTTACCTCTCTTCCCTCAATCATGGGTCCTTGGCATCATTTGTTGGAACTCCTGCCCAAGTATGGATTAAAGTTCTTATTTTTGCTGCGGCCCACCATTACTACCTTTCTCTTTTTCGCCTGCTCCCCTGGGATAGCCCGATTATATTATATTTATTTATATAGCGCCAGCACATTCCTTAATACTGTTATAATAGGGAACAATGAAAATACTAATAAAGATAATTTAAAATGACAGCATTAATATCTGTTACAGATGGAGAAGAGGGCACTCTTCTGTTCTAGTCTGTTCTAGCTTTCATTAAAAGATTTAACATTTTTCCTATTCAATATGTCCATGTCATGAACATTTAAGGCAAAAGCACCTGCAATACTTTTGTTCTTTATCATAGATTATACATTTCTCATACATTAGTACATAGCCATGCTAAGCGTGAGCAATTCAAAAGCGAAAATTGCTGTGTTATTTTAGACAAAATGAAGCTGAACAAATGATGTGAATAGAATGGATAGAACTGTAAAAAGGAACTATTTATTTCATCTTGTAACTACTGTTCACATCCTAGCAAAATGCTAGATCTACATTACAGGACAAACCTGTAAAATTATATGGGGAATTTTAAACTAAGTGTATGAAAAGTGGCTAAAAAGCATTAGCTTTAAATTCCTATTGATATATCCAGTGCTCTAAAAGTGTAGCCTGAATTTTTTACTTGTTACTAAATACACAAGCATGTGTAATGACCAAAAGCATGTAGACAGCTGACCATCACACCTATATGAGCTTGCTGAACATATGATTCCAAAATAATGGCCATTAATACAGTGTTGCCCCCACCTCATTTTTGGAGAGTGTTTATAGGAATTTGTTCCTAGTAAGCCAAAAGAGGTCAGGCACTGATGTTGGACAAGAAGGCCTGGCTCCCAAATGTGTTAATTGGGATTAAGACCAGGGCTTTGTGCAAGCCACTTGAGTTCCTCCACACCAAACTCAACAAGCCATGTCTTTATAGACCTGTGTGCACAGGGACACAGTTGGAACAGGGCCTTCTCCAAACTGGTGCCACAAAGTTGGAAGCATACATTTATCTAAAATTTGAACGCTGTAGTATTAACATTACCCTTCACTGGAACTAGGGGGCCTAGCCCAAAGACCATTATCCCTTTTCCACCAAACTTTACAGTAGGCCCTGTAGGTAGCATACTCCTGACATTCACCAAAGCCAGACTCATCCATCAGACCTTCAGATAGTGAAGGATGATTCACGACTCAGGGGAACAGGCATCCACTGCTCCAGAGTCCAGCGACAGTGTGCTTTTACACTGTAGCTGACACTTAGCATTGTGCAAAATGATTTTCATTAAGCTCTCAACACACAGTGCTTGAGCTGATGTTGCTTCCAGAGGCAGTTTGAAACTCTGTAGTGATAGTAGAGAGGACAGGCAATTTTAACAAGCTACACGCTTCAGCACTCAGCAGCCTTGCTCTGTGAGTGAACGTGGTCTTCTGCATTGCGGCGGAGCTGTTGTTACTCCTAGATACTTCAACTTATATAGATATAGATAGATTTTTCAAATAATAGCACCAACAGTGGACCGGGCCAGATCTAGGAAGTGGCATGCTATGACATTAAAGTTTAAAGTCACTGAACTCTTCAGTGCATTTCATTCTACTGCCAATGTTTGCCTATGGAGAGGGCTGCCTATGTGTAAGATCTTATACAGCTGTTATCAATGGGTATGGCTGAAACCCTTAAACTCAAGTAGGAAGGGTGTCCACATACTTTGGATCATTTAGTTTATATTTCGATTCAGGCTAGCTTTATTTTGTATTAGCTTAATTTAGTGGAACTAAAGCCACATTATTACCATTTATGTTATTCTGTTCAATATATTATAAAATATACTTAAATATTAGTATAGAATGTTATGCTCACATTCTATAAATACATTTTCAGATCAAAGCTAACTATGTTTTATAAAAGCCTGTATTTCATTGGTTTAATTTGTGAAATTTAAAGAAGCATCGATTCAGAAACACTAAAAACAGTTTTATTCGACTGCATGAATATAAAGTCGCTTCTTTGAGCATTCGATAATGTGCAAAGTCGCAGAACTGTGTTTTGTTTCTTATAATTACATTATATCTACATTACCAGGAAAGTAGCGGATATATCAAAGCATGTGGCATCTATTCTTTGGCAAAAAACCCAAGTTAAACGACTCAAAAAAGACATATTACAGACCACATGGTATTCGCTACATATTTGGGACATAAATCTAAAACTCTTAACTTCATAACAGAGAGTTGCCCTGCTGCAAATATAATCCCCAATCAATTAAAGAATGGCTACATAAAAGGTTGTGAGAAAAATTGTGAGAATATTTAATCTTTGATGGAGGCCTACTGAGATCTTTCATCCAATTGGTAGAAACTTATGGCATCCACTAAAGGGATCACTATAAATATTTGCAAGTTAGGCATTGCCTAGCTACAGAAAAAAATTGTTAGCAACAAAATCTGCAATCTGCAAAAAATTTCAATCCACAATTGATACCCCGACTTTTATGCCCCTCTCTATAAATGGGGCTATTACACAACATTATGCAAATGTGTTAACTTAAACCGATGATATTTCTGAACACATCCCATAAAAACCGAGGTGCATACCCCATAAAAAAATCTGCATAAATAGATGATATCCCATAAAGACTGGCAAAAATGTTTCCTAACTACCCTGACAACTGCTGGAGGATGGGGCACATTTATAAATACATAGTAGTGTTGCCCTAAATTACAATCTTTATGGGCCCAAATGTATGATATTATTAAGGAGACAATATAAATCAACCAAACATGTGAACACCTCACGAACAGTTGAAATTTGCTTATTATATTTTATTGATCAGTAGAATGGCTGTTGCCCAAAGGTGGAAAAATAAGCAATCACTCTACTCTGAAGATGTCATAATACTATTGGAATATATCTATACAATTGATATATTGTATATTGATATATTGTATGCCACCAACGAACAGGCCAAAATGTGGAGTGTGGAGATATATTGCTAGAAACAGATGGTGATACAGTTAAGGTTGTGTGCTGCCATTTTTATATGTTTCCCATATGCCATAGAAGTCATCCATATAATTACTTATATATTTTTTGCCTCTTTCTCACAAATTTTGAGGTGCCTGCTGCTTTATGGCAGAGTGTAATACACCCTTGCAAAGCTTTTTGCTCTTACAGCTTTGTCATTTTGATGCATTTTCCGTAACACAACCCACTGTGCAAAAAAATGCATTAGTTTTATGTATGAGACTGAACCTGATTGATTTTTATGTATAGAAAACTGAAATAAATGCAAGAATACACCAGTAATAAAGCGTCATTATATTATTGTTATAAGTACATTTCTTTCTCTATGGAGCATATTATAAATGAGTATAAATATAGCATAAATATTGGAAATGATATTGAAATTGCCTTTCCCTACCACGCAATCTATGTATGCAACATATTGACTAACAACAAAATATGCTACGTTTTTTTATAACAAAAATGTGTAATAGAGAGACAGATTATTTAAAAATAGAAAATATCATAAGTGACAACCAACATCTGTTCTAATCAACAGAAACCATTTCATGATTTACTGTCGGGGGTGCGAATTAAGAAATCCTATGTTGTGCTATAAATAACATATTACCTGGCATTGAGATGGATCTGACGAACTTGCCAGATGACCTTAACATTAGGAATGCAAAAAGGCCTAGAGGTAAACTGAGAGATCTCAGTGGGATATCAGTGAGATCTCTTTCTGTTCTTGCCAATCAAAAACACAAGTTTTGAGTAAAACACAACCTGTGAATTGTGTAAAACATTCTATTTATGCAGTTATTAACACACAGTATATTTACCACACCTATATAGTTCAAAATTATTTTGTTGTTTCAATATAGAAAACAAGTAGTTTTAGATATAAATTGGGTCAATAGATAGTTATTGGTATTTATTTATTAAGACATGAATCTCTAAAAACAATTAACCTTTATGTGCAAATATCATGGCCTATATACAGAGTGCATTTCTCACGTCAGAATGGTATGTACAACCTTGCCAAATCAACATACTTGAAAAAGTGCATTTGCCTACCTTTTATCAAGTGCTAGCAGTCTCTCCTCTTAATCGTAGCATTGGAATGCATTGGTCTGAGAGTACATTTTAATTTTCTAACCCTTTGAGGTAGGTACGGTAGGTGACAATCCTATGCACTTTCACTTACACTTTCAATATACAAACCTATATATCTTTTATATCCAAGCCAAATAGTAAAAGTAACTGAAAGAAACATGCCACACAAACAAAAAATCATATTAATGTACTTTGTAAGTACCAGAGTACTAATAAAAGTGATGGGAGTTGCAGTTTTCAAAAGCGTTTTTTTATCAGTGAAAAAAAAACGCTAGCCAACTTAGATGCCAACTTCCGTGTCCAGATATGCTAACTTAAGCATTTAGGAAACAGCCTTGGGAAAATGCTATTAAAAAATATTAAAATGAATAGAAGGCATTAAAATTGTGTAAAAACATTTCAAATGAATTAATGAATAAATATTAAATAGTTAAAAACAGAACTTTAGGCTTTAGGAGAAGTTGAAGCCCCAGAGCTGCAGCACAAAGCCCCTAAAAAAAGTATTTGTATTTGTGTCACTGATTGGCTGCTTAAAGCTATTACTAAAAATCTAATTTAAATAAATGAGAATGCTTTCTGTGCTTGCACACAGGAAAGGGGGGTTATCAGACCCACAAATGCATACTGAGGGATTCTGCAGATTATCTCCGTGCATTTGCAAAGAGGGACTACAAGAAAGTTTAAAGCCAGTGGCGTAGCTACAGGAGTCACAGCGGCTCCAACTGCAACTAGGCCCGTGCCTAGTTCTTCCTGTTTCCTCGTACCGGTTGAAAATTGCTTGCAAAGGGTCCTTCTAACCTGGACCACACAGTCCAGGTAGGAAGGGCCCAAAACAACATCTAGCTCAATATGAGCCCTAGCTTTACACAAATCTAACCAATTAACCAGTAGGAAAATAACGTAACATAAATAAATTGACTAACCTGCATCGGCCTGCACTTTACGAAGATAGTCAGAACTCAAGCTAGTTCCAGTACAAAGTCCCAATAGCTAGAGAGCTTTAGCCCCGAATCCTTTTGGAACCTAGCAATGCCCCTGATGTCTAGTGTCAAGCTCTTTGGTGCAAGCAATATAACTATTAGTATAATAATTAGAAATTCATTGGGATTTGTCTGCAGATATGGAAACATTCCACATATTTCATTTCCTTTTAAAAAATCAATTTTGTGTTACAACATTTTGTGTTTGTCTCTGTATACTGCAGTACAAGTTATAGTTATGCACAGAGGTAGCAGACATTATTAAGGGATAGTGCTTTTATAGCTAAGGAATGTGTATAAATATATTTTATACGGATGCTTTTATGTACGTAATAGTAATTTAGGTTTCAATTAAATAGTACCGGTGCCTATCCACCGCAGCTCTTTCCTTTGTTACCATAGCTACTGATGAAGCACACTGCAGGGTCAAATTATACTGCTAAATGTTTGAACAGAGAGTAATTATGAAAATGGTATGGTTTAAAGTAAACATTTCATGGGTTGTGTTTTGTGTCCAAAGAACATACTGACAATAATATTCTATCTTTCCATATATTAACCTTTTTATGAGTCAAAGCTAGTCACTATATAAAAAAACCTTTTAACTAGGACTGTGATCCAGATTAACAAACTACACTGTGATGTACATTTTGAACTATGCAATAAATGAAAAAATACTTTATGAAAAAAATATATATTTTACTGCTTTTGTTTTATGTACATTTTAAGCATGTGAGAAAAAATGCTGCAAAGTAAGAAAACATTCAAAATTAGACATGTTCATTTTTATCATTTAACAAAATGCAAATTGAGTAAACAAAAGAAAAATCTAAATCAAATCATTATTTGCTGTCACCACCCTTTGCCTCCAAAACAGCATCAATTCTTCTAGATACACTTGTACACAGTTTGCTAAGAAACTCAGTGAGTAGTTTGTTCCAAACATATTGTCTTATTATTTATTGTTTTATATAGCGCTGCCTCATCATCAGGGGCGTAACTAGAAACCTCAGGGCCCCGGTGCGAGAATCTGTTAAGGGCCCCCCCAACCCCCAACCCATCTATCTCTTTCTCACGATCTACCCTCTCCCTCCCTACCCCCCTTCTCACAATCTACCCTCTCCCTCCCTACCCCCCCTTCTCACGATCTACCCACTCCCTCCCTACCCCCCTTCTCACGATCTACCCACTCCCTCCCTACCCCCCCTTCTCACGATCTACCCACTCCCTCCCTACCCCCCCTTCTCACGATCTACTCAATCCCTCCCTACCCCCCTCTCACGATCTACCCACTCCCTCCCTACCCCCTCTTCTCACGATCTACCCACTTTGTAGGTCACTTACCGTCGCCGCTGCTGCTGCTGCTGCCGCCGCAGCCGCCTGCCTCAGCACTGCCCAAAGTGCTGTGTTGGGAGCGTGAGGCGTTTGTCTCGGGTGCCGGCGCTCAGCAACGGCGGCAGCAGCGGCGGGGAGCGGAGGCATCCTGGATTTATGTCAGTCAGGGGGGCCCAAGAGTTGCCGAGCGGTCGTTTTCAGCAACCGCTCGGCACCCCTTGGGCCCCCCTGACAGGCAGAACTCCAGGGCCCGGTCGCAGTCGCGACCCCGGTAGTTCCGACACTGCTCATCATTTAATCCCATCACTTCCATGACTCCTTGTTCTTCTCTACACTGAAGAGTTCTTAATGTATATTTGGGGTCATTGTCATGGTGCAGAATACACTTGGGGCAAATCAGATGCCTCCCTGGTGGTATTCCATGATGGATAATTATCTGCCTGTACTTTCCAACGTTGAGGAAATCATTTGCAGAAATACAGCCCCAAACTTGCAAGGAACCTCCATCATGCCCTGTACACCTCCCCAGCCCTTTGGCGAACAAACTGCCTTCTGCTACAGCCAAATATTTAAATATTAGACCAATCAGTCCAGAGCACCTACTGCGATTTTTCTCCACCTCAGTTCATGTGTTTTTGTGAATAGTTAAGTCGCTTGGTCTTGTTTTGAAGTCAGAGGTTTGGCTTTTTGGCCGCAAGTCTTGCATGAGGACCACTTTTTACCAGGCCATTTTGCAGAAGTTCGATGGAAGGCCAGAATAATTAAGAAGGAGAAAGTGGGTTGAAGAAACTCTTCTCTTTCTCAGCAAATCTATCTGTAGTATTCTGGCTCCTCTGTGCACATCTGTAAAAGGGCAGGGCCACGGGGACAGCCTCTTACCCGTTCTGCCAATCAGGGGAGAGGATGTGCCTGGAGGCTTTGCCATTTTGCAGACGTTTACCTGGAGGCCATGTCAGCGGAGAAGAAAAAAGACACAAAGAATACAGAAGAACAAGACATATATAAGATATAAGATATATATATAAGATATAAGAGAAGAAGCAGAGCTGCATGGCAAGTGAAGGTAGGAAGACATTTAAAGAGAGTGTGAGACAGCGTGAATGAGACTGTGAGAGAACATGAATGAGAAAGAGTGGGTAAATTGGTAATTTTAATTAAAATTGACATTTGTTCGAATCTAAATGCACTAAAGAAATATACCTGCAAGACCAGGTCGTGATGTATATGTTATACTAAGGTACAATGCACTGAGAGCTTATCTCTGGTAGGCTTTTTACTGTATAGAGACATCTGCCAGAACACTATATACCTCTAAGTAAAGGTAAGTGTGTCACAGTTGGTGTGTTGCTATAAACAATAAGGTACTGTAGTCTTTCACAATAAAGTCTGAATTAATCGAATAACAAGTGTCTGGGTCAGGGTATAACTGTCTAAAATCAAACTGCTATTTAAAAATCATCTGAAATGTATAAACATATTGTCAAGATTCTAGTACTGATGTGAAATTAATGTTACATTTTTCATGAAAAATTGTTCAGATTGAATATTTGAAAAATAACTTTCAGAGAGGCACTTATACAGGTCTAGTAGCCCATACAAAAAAAATATTATATTGAACAGTTGAACACTCCAAAGCTAATCCCTACAGGAAAGCATGTTATTTCATTTTTTGTTATGATACTTTGTGATTTATTTTACTTTATTATTTCATTATATGTGGCACTTAATTATCAACAAGATCACATGTATTTTGTTTTATTGTGTAATATATTTTGATTGGTTTGTTTGCATTATTGTTTTCTTTATTGTTTTCTTTATTATGTCTTATTTGCATATTATTGCATATACATTATACAATATGATGGAGGGTTGCATATTTCCTTTTTTATGTATATCTTTCTAACTTACATATGGTTTTGAGTGTATACTACTTTATTAAATCCTGTTTGTTTGCCAATATTATCTCTTATTTATATAGTGATAACAATTTACACAGTGCTTCTTGCAATACATATATTCAAAGGGTATGACAAAACACGGATTAACAGATTAACCGATACATTAGGTGGAGAGAGCCCGGCTCACAAGTTTACAATCTTGAGGGAATGGGGTGAGGACCAACATAAGGAACAGAGAAAGGGTGAGAGGTAGTGTGGTGGTTGTATCAGTGACAGGGAAGTTCTAGCAACTAAGATGGAGTGCTTTTATGAAGAAGTGGGTTTTGAGATGTTTCTTGAATGTTGGGGAGGGTAAAAGCTGAAGGTTTGGTGGAAGTAGGTTCCAGAGGTATGGGGCAGCAGGAGTGAAGACTTGTAGACGAGAAAAGGAAGAGGTGATAATTGAGGAAGAGAGCCATAGCCCATGGGAAGAACGTTAAGATCATGTAGGGGAGTAATGAGGACAGAAATGTATGTATTGCCTTATATGTTAGTACAAGGATTTACATTTTTATGGTAATAGGGAGCCAGTAGGGAAGCAGAAGAAGAGCAGCGTGCAAGGAAGATAAGCCAATAGTCGATAAAGCTTGGGTTAATTCGCTTCACCTCCCATTTTGAGATGTCAACATCACTGACAGAATTCCAAGTAACACCTAAAGTAATTATTTGCCTATTTTATTTTGAATCACGTTTCAGAAAGGCATAGTGCCAACATTTTGGGGGATCTTAATGGAGCAGCTCTCCTGTCACTGCTTATTATTTTGTTTAATTTCATTGATTTTTTGGCATTTTGTTTTTATTTTTTTTTTATTTTTTTTTACTTTTGAATTACTTTATTGAGGATTTTGGTTAGTATATGCTTTCTTTTGAATTGTAATACTACTTTTGGAATAAATAGTATATTTTACTTAAATGATTTGTTGATTTTTGACCTCCCTACCTTTTTGTTATGTTAAAGACAAATATATTTTCAACTATAATTTAGAATTGAAAACAACTAAATTGTGTATTTCCATTTATCACATAAACGTTGAGGTTCAGGAGGCCGTGTTGCTTATTTTATTGATTTGTTTAAATGTATTTTATTGTTGGCACAGTAGAGCTTTTAGTCTTGGTAACACTAAAAAGGCTCTGTCTTCCAATGCCTTGCAAAGTTTTCATGGTTGCTATGCACCATTGCAAATGACACATTAAAATTGCTCTTAGAACACAGGTAAACATATTTTCATGCTAAATGATTTGAAAATATGGTAAAATGCATTTAATATATTCTTTTTTTCACATTTGCTCCAGTAGCAAAACTTAGTAAGCGTTTATGATTCTTAGTTAGTGAGTCAACAGTTAATATATATATATATATATATATATATATATATATATATATATATATATATATATATATAATGAAGAAATTGTCATAGTTCCAGAAAGGACATTTGAGGTCATCAAATATGGCATGACTGGCATTATTCTATAACTTTGCTGATCCCTGATAAACGAATCTCTGACTCCAGGATGGCTTTGTGTTAAAAGCTTTAGTAAACCAGAAATTGTTAATCAATGTGGTAAAAATTATAATAAAGAACGCAAGAATATGAAAACCCAACATTTTACAACTTATTTTTAAGCAATATTACTGTAAAGGATACATGTAATTTCATTTGTTTAAGCAAAGTGGGTAGAACAAATCTGTACTAAATCAATTAGTATGTCCTGTGTAGTTTTGAACCACTTTTGTGCTTTTTCACTATTTTACATTGGGCTTATTTGTGTATACAAGATTTAAAGGTGCTTAGACAAAACATCTTACTCTCTAGTTCTTTGCAAGAAAACCTTGCAAATCTGACATTTTTCTTCTGTAAATAAAAAACACAGGAACCATTTTGGTTTTTATATGTCACATGGCAAGTGTTTCGGGAAAAATGGGAATCAGGCAAAATCTTACTTGATTAAAAAATATATTTCTGAGAAGGATTTGGGCAGCAACAGAACTAGGGATGGTGCTTCTAATAATCACCAAAAACGAACAAACTACCAATAATGGTAGAGGTACGTGCACTGTACATATATAAACACCAAAAAATATTACAAGGAGAGCACGTAAGGAAAAAAGATATATACAAAGTAAATCATTATTAAACAATATGATTTAAATACATATAAAAAATATATATATATAATAAAAAAGCATCTCGGCACCAAGTCTTTTATATGTATTTAAAAATATTTTTTGGTGTTTATATATGGTGCTTCTAATGCTGCATTTAGATTCAGCAGCACCCTTCATGTGCTATAAGGATGGAGCATTGTTAAGTTGGGCATGTTTTCCCAGATAGGGAATGATGCTGCTGATTTCAGAAGATAGAAGGTTCATGGTGAGTGGTTCATGGTTCATTAGGAGTGTCAGGAATAGCTGTGTCTTTGCCATGATTCCCAGTTATTTAACAGGTGGACTGTAGTTAAGCTAGTGTTATGTTTTATAGGATATTAGGTATCTTATCCCTCTACTCATTACATCGTGGTAGTTAAAAAGCAGAAAAGAAATATAGGACTGGGAACATCTACAAAACACTAGCGACACGTTAGACCACAACAAAACCCTGTTTATTTGTTAGGCCAGGAGATTGGAATTTGTCTTCAAGGAGCATTGGAAAAGTAACATTTCACTTGAGGGTTCAGAGAATGTTTGTATTTCTGATCATCTGTTCCTCTACCATAATGCAAAAAACGTAAAATACAAGAGGCTTCTTTCGTTACTCTGGAAGTACTTGGTTGGGTTTGTTAAGATCTTGATTAACATTTTCCTGGAAGGTTGCTGTAAGTTTCCCTGGTTGAGGGAGCCAAAGCTTTACCTGGAAAAATTAAAGCCAGTAAAGAAACCCTGGAGTCATAGGCGTAAGGGGAACATGACCCTGCCAGCACTACAGGACGGTGCACATGGTATTAGGGCAGGAAAGGGTTAACTCAGCAAGGGTTAGCACGAGGTGAGAATGCACAGGGAACGAGGGGGAAGTCACAAGGAACGTGACTGTAGGGGGAAGGGGACAGGGCTATAAAGCCCCTCTAAGCACACGTGCAAGGGGCAATTACTGAACACCACAGGAGCAGTTTCCCGCCCGCCCTCCCTCTTTTTGTCTTTTGCTTTGTGTTTTTGTTTTGGCTTTGTGTGTTTTTTCTTTCCCCCTTTCCCTCTTTCTTTTTGCAGGATCCGTTTTCTTTGCTGTGGCGGAGGAGTTCCCTGGAGAAGTTTGAATGATAATGGGAGTGGCAAGTTGATGGTTTTGGTTAGAGGTTAGAGTTAATGCCCTCCCTGTACAGGATTAACCAAAGCGTTAAGGTGGAGCTCCCCTATCCGACCCGCGGTCGCTTGGGCGATTGTGGTATCCGGCGGAAGGGGTAGTGTGAAGCCATTGTTTTGTGTTTAGGTTGGGAACCCTCAGCTGTTTGTACACAGGTGTACAGAAGACTGTATAGTATTTATACAGAAGTTATTATTAAAGTGTTTTTACAATAATTTATAAGATGTTAAATAAAGTTATGTCGAGACATTTGTTAAATAAATGTCTCGGCCTTTTCTAAATCCAATCCTGCTGGTGTCTGTCTCTTATTTCGGGTTTGAGAAATGGGGAACCGCCTGGGTATGGGCAGTGCAAGGGTCAAGGACCACTGACATAAGCCAGTTGTTGATTACACATAGACCTACATTATTCGCACTAATCCCATCCTTGTCACAAGAATATTGATGTTGTTAAGTGAATATATGATTGCATATTTTTGAGACCTTATTAGGTTTTTGAAAAAAGGGGCTATTTGGATTCAATGATGGATGAAGTTCAGCCTCACATTTCTTTGGTGTATGGTACAAAGGCTTCCACAAAAAGCATTTTTGAGATGTAGTGCAAGATCATAAAAACACAAAGCAGCAATATGCATCTATTAGTTCAAAACAATACACAATATACATTTAATGAAAAAGAAAGCAAAATGTGTCAAAGTGAGGTAGGCTTAAGTATGTATCAAGAGAAAAGGAAAGATAATGAGAGTTTTTGTAAAAGGTCATGCCATGACCTTAAAAGCATCTTGCGTAGGCTTACATTGTAATGCCACCATTGTTTTACTTCAGCACTCCCTTTCCAGTTTGGCAATCTGGAAACCAGTAAACCTCTATAATGTTCTCCCCATTAGCTAATGCCACGAAGCTGGAGATTCATGAAAGCACACTGACCAAGATGGCAAATAAACACGTTTTATTAGATGAGGGAAATCAGCACTGTGGATAACGCCATATGCCTTCTGTTCATTATAAATTAAAGTATTGGTTTGGGTAATGATACAGGGTGTTAGCTCTTAGCCAGTTACGTTTCGAATGGACTATGTTTAAAAAATGTTCATGTGCTTTGTCATTATATTTAGTTGCAATCAGCATGTGGGGTTTAATAGCTCGAAAATGTTTGGAACCCCCTTCAGTAAAGCTGATAAATGTTACATTCCATTTGCGTTCATTCATATCCAAATATTTTGCAATATCAACAAAAAGGTTGATAACATGCATAATTTCCTTATCTTTCAAAATATTTATAAATGTTTATAAAGCAGCTAACATTTTCATGTGCTTAAGTCTTCAGGTGAGATGTGTTAAAAATATGACCAAGGGAGAGAAAATTAGTGCTTCAATATTTTAAAACTGAATTTTAACGGAATCAGTTTAACTAATGCATTATTTGTGCCCTAAGGGTAATTTGTGAATCTTAGCATAAATCTACATAGTATTAACTGGACTTCTGTACTTAAATATTTTTCTTACCAGGAACTTTTTTTGTGTTTATAACATAGCTAAGATGGCAGTAAGGTACTTTTATTACAATTATATTGTGTTGCATATTACTTTGGTACTCAAAAGTTTAATGATTCAGTAGGGATATGAAAAGATTGGAGGGGAAGTGGCTAACTGGTTAATATAATTAGATGAAAGAGAAACTAAATGATTCTATTAAAAATATTTTTTCTAAATGTGCGTTGGAGAGGACAAGGCTGCTTTATACCATACATGCTTACTCCAGAACATCTGGGTGAAGTCCTCTCCAGGTCTCTGGGTCAGTTTCTTCTCTCTTTGGGCAGGGAGAAGTTGTTTGGCCATGCCCACTCCCTGCCTATTTCACACCTAATAAAGGCTGTCTGGGGCTAGCCCCACTCCTATGTATAGCCAGCCCTGCCCCAGTACCTTAAAAGATGGAGAACTTAGATAGCCTACTGTAGTTTATTACTGTAACACTTGGCTAAATTTGCCTCCTGGGTGAACATCACCAGATTTCC
Source organism: Spea bombifrons (assembly GCF_027358695.1). Classification (NCBI taxonomy): domain Eukaryota; kingdom Metazoa; phylum Chordata; class Amphibia; order Anura; family Pelobatidae; genus Spea; species Spea bombifrons. The sequence goes on along the minus strand of NC_071091.1, from coordinate 80,713,921 downwards.
CCGGTTTAAATGCAGTCCATTTTATCAGTGATTTTTCTATTTTCTTGGTTTGTTTTTTTTTGGGGGGGTGGGTTTAATAGATTTGTGCATTTGGATTCATACGCATTTTTATTTGTCAATGTCCCGAAACGAGGAGGAACCTCCAAAGAAACAAACGAAAACAAGGAGAGCTTTGAAACTTTTATTTACATTGCGTTGTTTTCATTGCTCTCACTCTTACACTCTTAGTTACTTTCTCTCGCTCTCTTTGACACTCTCAGTCTCATAATATCTCACCCACCATTTCTCCCAGCCACTTGCATGTCCCCATCTCTTTTTTGCAGCTCTGCTTCTTACCTTGCCTATTCTTGTTCTTCTGTCTTCTTTCTTTGTCCGCTTCTCCCTGATATCAGCTGCGTTAACCAGGCCTTCCGGATTGCTCCTGCAAATGGGCGGAGTCCCCACACACATGCTCTTGCCTGATTGATGGAATGAGGGAGAGGCTGTCCCTATTTAGAGCGCTGTGGTTCCTCCCTTTTGCAGAATCGTTTCTTCACATATCTTTCTCTGTGAATCTGCCTGCATTATTCTGGCTTCTTGAAGTACTTCCGCAAAAGGGTGTAGCCACTGTGCGCATCACAGGAACAGCGTCCCCCTTGTTTCTGCGAGTGAGGAAGGGGGTGTGCACAAAGGCTAAACCAGGGAGGCTGGTTCATAGAGCTGATACCGGGGATGAAGAAAGAAGACAGAAAAAAGAAGACAGATGAAGAAGAATAGGCAAGTGGAGCTGTGGAAAAAAACACTGGGACACAGAAAAGGTTGGCGGTAAAGTAGAGAGACAAAGAGAGAGAGTGAACAAGAGCATGAGGGAGAGAGTGTGAGAGAGAATAGGACACAAAATCTGTTGCTTTAAAACAAATGGACCAAAAATGAAACAAACATTTGTCCAAATCACTTTTGGTACATGTCTATAGTTTACTACTACATACATGTCTATGGTTTACTACTAAGTTATTCATCTAGCTTTCTTCTTAAAAAGTTGCCATCCATCTGCTATTCCAAAAAATAGTTTTAGCTTCACTACTGTGAAATGATGTACCATGCAGAAAAATACATTTGTTGTGCTAAGTATACATCTGGGCATGTATTAGAATCCATTATGCATTTCTGGTAACTCATAAAATCAACTAAAACACTGATTATAAAGGTTGTTTCAATTATACATTTGCCAGTCTATCACGTTTAATATTCAGAAACCTATAATTGTTATAAAAAACAGAGTTATTTTTACATTATCAAGGGAATATAGTTTATTACCATCTTTAGTACATGATGTAGCAGACAGAGAGTACAATTGAAGACATTCAATCCATATGCCATGCAAAATTGATTTTAATAGAGTTAAAATGGAAAATTAGTTTAAAAATGGTGCGTGACATGCTGGGATCTGAGGCTGTCTGAACCGAACTTAAACATTACTGTTTTTTAATCACTTTTAAAATTTAAATATAACTACATTTTGTCCATCCTTCCAATATCTCTATGGCATCTTTATTCTACAAGAAACACGTGCACATACTTGCACAAAAATCTCCTTACCTCACAGCTCCTCTTCTTCTCTCAATCTCAGCTGCCACATATGTACTGAGGGTCATAGTGCAGCTACTACTACTTTGCCAATGGTTGTGGTCCTGCAGATTATCCATTACAGCACACGATTCCCCAGAGCTTGTCAGCCTTGAGGATATGCCTGTCTACGTGCCTGTACATGCATCTGTCAAACTGGGCAAATATGACTGTTGTAGCCTCAATTTTCCAGGCTAGGCTTAACCCCCATTAACCCAAATAATGACACCGCACACCATTGTATATGGATAAGAAAAGGCCACAGCCAATTTTATTTATTAGAGTCATGTTCACACCAAAACCTGAAACAATAAACATAGGTGCGTTAACAAGGACAATGACTCAAAACACAAACATTTAAATATATACAATAAACACAATGAACACACCAAGCTTGCCAAGTAATCCAGGTACCATAACCAAATACCACTTAAGGAAGGGACATACCCACATGCCCCCAACCTGACCTGAGGTTCCCAGCACTGACAGGCAAGAACCTCCCACCAGTTGTTACCAACACTTCACTTACCACCACATTAACCCCCTGGATACCTGGGAAGCTGCCACCCCACAGACTGTGACAAAACAACACAAAGGGTGGGAAACGCAACCAGGTAAGCTAACCACAAGAATGGTTCCTAAGCCCGGGAAAGCAGCCACTTAAATAATTTACCCCCAACTCCACCCCCAAATTTCCCGCCAGAAAGCCTACCCTTCCTCTGTATAACAGTCAGGGCCCACTATAGCCCATGCTGCCCCCCCGTGGGCATTATTCTAGCAGCAGATCAGGTGCTGCAGTGTGCGGTCAGTGGCTAAATATGCATGGCCTCAAACTAAGTCAGCATCAAAAAAGTAGTGTGCGGCCATGCATATCCAGCCTTTGGCCACACTATGAGGCAGTTGCTGGCCTTAAAGTGAAAGGCCACCTCATGATCGCCAGTGCAGCCCTGTCTGACTATGACACACAGCTAAACTTCTGTTGTTACATATCCTGCCTTCCTTCATCCATACAGCATGGTATCGACACTAATACTCAGCCGGTACGTGTAGGGTAGTGGGAGTTCCCTGCAAAGATACTCTTACTTCTGTTCCAGGCTTATAGTTACACCCATGCAATGTGTGATCATATGTAAATTAAGTTATAGTGGAAAGAATACATGCGGACATTAAACAAAACTCTAAATGCATAGTATACTTCTCTGCCCTCTGGTTGTACAAATAGTTAGGAAATAATTAGAAAATAAAAACACCATGCATCAAATGATATTGATGAAATATGAAAAAGTATTTGGTGATGAACAAACAATTGTGAAACACCAAGTCCAACTTTAGATTGTGTACATAGAAACAGTTGAATTATTCCCAATACAATACACAATAGGTACTGTAAATATAAGTTATGCTTGGGTGACTATATGGTCTCATTGAGTGCTATTAAGTACAAGTCAGGATATTTCACTTGGATGTGAACTTACTATGGTTGCATGTAAACAAACACTTTTACTTCCAGTGAAATATATGGGAGAGATTTTACACGTAAACACTATATTATGCAATATTAATACGCTTTAACAATTAAACTTGTGAGGCTTGTAATAAGTTAAATCAAATGATTATAGTACAACCAGTACAGTAAGTTTGGCTACATGAGGAATGGGATGTATACCAGTTGAGACAAATCATTCCAGAATGACTAGGGTATTCTAACTTTTTTAATTCAATGGTTATTCCACATAATGTCCCTTGTACCACTGATCACAGAATAGGGGATGCATGGAGATATACCTGGTATCTATACTGCTCAGGTTGATTCATTTTACCCCACTTGGTTCATAGAGGGTCCTTCAGATCCCTATTTATCTTTTTTTTTAACATAGTTTTGTTATTTGTTCTTTTGTTCACTTTTTTCACACATTTGCAACTCACAAGTTATGGAATCATGTTTTCCTTTAGTTGATTGTGCTGTATGTCTCTTTAGAGTAATTTTTTGTTAATGAAAATTGTATTTTTATAACCTCCACCCCTAAATGGGCACAGGAGAGGTGAGTCACTTAATAAGCTCTGTGCTTCCAGGAGGTTTTTAAGTATGAATTAAACCCTACAAGAAGGGGGAGAGGTTATAGGTTTAATGCATCCCTGGGCCACCACACATAGGGAGAGGAGAGTAATCCTTGGTTTATAAGGTTTACCGGGGACCTCTATTTTGTTTTTAATTTGTAGTATATTTATTTAAATATTTAATACTAATTACTAAGTAATTTTATCTTTTATAGCTAATCCATTGTCTTTTTGTGAAATAATAATTGATGACTATACTACCAAAATTGCATTTATTATATGTATGAATGAAAATGAATGTATGCAATAGATTAACCAAGTGACTAGAAGATGTGTGCACATGAAAATCAATACCAGAACCCAAGCAGAATCCAAGGTGCGAAAGTCTAGTATTTTTATTTAATCACAATGTATAGATAAAATTGACTACCTAAAATTGAGCCTGCTATCCACATCCATGCGGATGAAAGGTCCACTTTAAGAATTTAAAGTCAATACTTTCAGAATTACAACTACAGAAGGCCAATACACTCCACTTAAAATGATTGAAGGTGTCAAGTGAATCCCTGGATAAGATCCATGTACGTTAGCATTTCTTGAATGATTTGACAGCAGATACTTGCCCTGAATGTCAGCAGAAATATATTAATCTAGTCATATCGAAATACAACTAGTGGAGAGCATGGACATAGAGTACTGTTCCAGAATGCTCGGTATGGAAAAATACAACCATAGAATACAGGATATCAAAAACCAAAACATTTTAAAAATTAAGATCTTTATGCCATCAAACTGATATAATCAGTCTTCATACTTCATAACTTCATACCTGTCCTCAACAACTGAAGTATAAATGTCACATTTTGTATATTTTTGTTTATTATCTATCATAAGTTACAGAGAAAGTTCCCTCAAGTCAATTAATGCTGGGATAATTATCACTGATATCTAACATAAATCATAGCCTTGTCACCATGGGAATTGTCTGTCAAGCTGGATGGGCTTAAAGTAAGATCCAATCAGAGTGCACATGCTCTCTGCAAGCCTGTTCCTACCCTCTTCAATCTTATCCACTTCTCCATCCGCTCTGATCTACCCCTTAACATCCACCTCTGATCCGACTCGCCCTTCCAGCTCCCCTCTGTTCTGATCAGGGCCAAGGGTGGTTACGTAACACGATACTGATGGTATTAGGATGGCATGAGAGTGTGAGCTGCTGTGAAGACAGATGGTAAGAGATATGAAGTGAGGAGAGGAAGGTTGAGGAGAGGGTAGGTAAAGAAGTTATAGGTGAGTTGAGACGAGGGAGGGATAAAGGAGAGAGGAAAGAGGAAGAGAGAGAAGGAAGGGAGAAAGTAAGATAAGGGAGACTGAGTTTGGGAAACAGAGGAAAGGTGAGTATAGGGAGATATGAGGAGAGAATGGGAAGCAAGAGAGAAATAGTTTTTTACATTCACTAGTTCACATACAGTACTTTAATCATATACATATACATCAGTAACCAATTCACTGTAGTTTTATAGTAAATAATATACACATTTATAATAATACTAACAAAGATGAATATGTAATACACAGAAACACATGCACATATATCTTAAGATCACAAGCAGGGCACTCAGGACCCCACCAGTCCCATAAGGCTCAAAGGCAAGCTCATGGGCAGGATCATCAACTCCTGTTTCTGTATATGTGCTTAACAAATAAAAGGGTAATAATAATCATAATATAGATGGGGATAATGAAACAGTGGAAGCTGGGTCTGTTGATTTTACCTTTTTAATATGTTTTGGCTAAAGTGGTGTTAAAAAGAAGGTTGGATGGTCTTGTAAGTGTTAATGTGTCACGTAGCCAGAAATTGTGTTATTTAATCGTTTACTAATTTACATTTACTAATATTCTGAGTGTGCTGTCTTTTTAACTTACCAGTGCGGCCAGTACAATATGTGAGTATTTATGTATGGTTTTTATTCATCATTTGTCTTCCTAGTGTCTATATCTAGAATATCTATCAGCAGTAGCTAAGATCTGTAGTAATGATAATAATAATTGAGATTACTTAGTTTTATGGTCTACTAGTGATTTAGGGCGGGGAAGGAAATGCAAATTTGGGAAAAAGGATGACCAGGAACTGATGGCATTCACAGCACCCAGCTAGGAAGACATACCATAATAAATATTACATTGATGTAGATGTCAAATACGCTCATAAACAAAAAAATCTTACCAAATAGAATTGCCTCATGTTTTAGAATTAAATTCCAATGATTAAATGAAAAGATATGGTAGCAGATGCCTTCCTGACTTCTTACAGTTATTAGGAATAAGAATGTATTGTGTGTAAACTTTAACAGGGTCGACCTTAATGTATTGTTTTTTTCCTTCAGTTTCTACCATTGGGATAAACACAAAGGTTCTTTTTAGATGGTTTTCTGAAGCAGCAGACCATCCAACAGGCTTCTCAATAAGTCTTAAGTATCCTGTGTTCGTATCTCTAGTGATCGTGGACATCTCAAGTTAGGAGGGCCTTGTTAATAGTGCTGTTAAACTTTGTTAAATGGGTAGTTGGTACAATACCATAATAAATTAACATGAACTATTTTGGCAGCATAAAATACACTACTCACTGTGAAGAATTTCTATTGTACAGTTGCACAACATATCTCATTGGCATTTGTGACAGCTCAATGGGTACTTTATTGTTAATTTCTAACCATGCATTAATGGAAACCATTGGCATGAAATAAACAGAAGTCTATTCTTCATTTACCTTGGAAATCCATGATGTATCCGCAGAGTCAGACGCAAAGACGTAACCCATACCTATATGCATACATAAGGCAAAATTAAGCGAAAAGGCCGATAGAAACACTTAAACCATAATAAACATCGACATCTAGATCACTCCTGCCTATTAATTAATATGGGATTATAAAACGGAAATGAAGGGTTAAAACATGTCCTTATGTATAAATATAATTACCAAATATCATTTTCTGATTTTATGTTAAGAAGTTTAGATTTAGAGACGTCCATGCATATAGTCCATCATAATCTATGTCAACACAACAAAGTGGATGGCACATAGGCTCAGAATTATGCTCAGAAACATTAAGGAGTATTTGGACCAAGATAGGTGATAGTGTGAGGAGACAATGAAGTAGGAATCCTTGGATGCTTCAAGGAATAGACAAGGAAATAAACCATGCAAGGCAAGTAAATAAATACAATAATTTTGCCTGTGCTTAGTAATGTGTCAGCACTAAGATTCCATCTCCGGCAGCACAGCTTTACAGCAAGGTACACTAGAAAACTATAGATAGAAATGATCTTATTTGGATTAATTGAGATTAATTGAGATTTTTGAAATGTTGTATTCATGTATACATAGCTTTGACGGATGCCTTTGGGGAAGAAAGGCTCCTGGCTATCATCCAAAGTTATTTTAAAAAGCAAGTGTATTTCATTGACAAAGAATAAATAATATCTCATCTTGATAATACAACTATATCAGTCCTTTTGTTTTTCCAGAAATATCTCTGGAAGCTCCAAATTATTCTTTTTTTTTGTATTAGAGGGTGGCATGATTTGACTTCATGAAATTGTATATTACATCAATCCTTTCTTCCACCATGACAGGAAAATTGATCCCCTGTCACCATATGATTGAACAACCCCTTTTAATAATTGCTACTTATTGTACTTGTCTGCATCTCCTTGCTCTATAACTGTGGAGAACCAAAGTCCAAAAGCCAACTTTTAGTTGTCAAGAAAACATTAACATCTGCTTTTGTCATGCAGTTTACAGTTGCAAATCAGAAAAGTTATGCCACTGGTTCATTCGCCACCTTAATTGTCAAGGGTAATCATGTCATGTGAAAGCCTCTCTGACTTTAGAGCCAGACCTCCAATGGTGGTATCTGGCAAGCAGGTGCATCATAGCTCCATTGTTGTTGGTGATGCACTTATTTACAGAAGTGTTAAATTTAGCTATGTGGAGCATACTAAAGAGCAAAATGAATATTTGGTCTAGGAACAGCACAATATATTTACATATACATTATAGTTATATAAATAAACTACAAATTCTTGGCATGGTGTCCCCACCAAGGATTGGGACACAGTGGAAGAGACAGGTGGTGCTTTTAACAGATAATCCAAGAACTTAATTAACTTGAAACCTTTCACAAGCTAATGGCCCTGGCGTATCTTCAGCGACCCTTACATATTTCTTAATCGTTATATAGCAACCGCCAGCATTTATTTGTTACAAAAATCCGTTTTACACATCTCTTTTACATAACAGAAAAAAGATGCGTAAAGCTGATTTTTAGAGCAAACATACCATGGTTATGGTAGTTGGGACAGATGCAAAATGTATCCATCATTACTGTATTTGGCATGCAATACCATGTAAACTCAAACATCCAGTCCTAATGTTTGTTCAAATGGCACTTATCTCCTTTTGTATTGAGTTGCGTATTTTATGAACACTAAAAGTAATATTATTAACATAAGTAGCACTTGATCTCAAATTCCCACATGAACCAAACCTTGCATAAAGCCTCTGCCCATTCCCAGCTTTGTGTGTTTTACACTTTTCCACCCCTGCTCTTGAAAAACCCAATCAGACAACTTGCAGTAATCTGACTCTTGTGTTCTTCTACTCTGTATGTTTGGAGCACCTCATTCTGTCCTGAGAAGGAATGAGTGACAGACCTGAAACAAGCCTTAGAGGGTAAGTCCTGCTTCACAGAGGGCACATTTTATAAATAATACTTAATAGGTGTGTGGCATTCCATAATAAATAAGCACTGTTACATCTAGCACCTCCTGTATACAATAGATGACAATGTTGCAATGAAACCAAATAATGTTTTTTGAAAAAAGTAATAATAGGAAAGTTACCTAAAAGTTACATTCTGTGTAGGACATTTTGATTATTTATCATTTTTATATAAATGTTTTTTGTACCACTTAGGCAGAGAGCCTGTTCACCTGCACTTATATCTATAGGGGGGGGTGTAATTCACCTGCTGGTATATTATACACTCCTTAGGCATTATATTGGGAGCAAGATCTAGCTGTGCATTGTAAACTAACTGCTGCAGGACTGATTCTTTAAGGAATTAATGAAATGCTTTGATGAACAAACCTTTTAAAAATCAGCATGACTGATGAACATTTGATGAACACACTATTTTGTTTAGGTTACATTATATGCAGTAACGAGGCAATCAGTAGCAGAATATGACATGTTTGATAAATGTGTATTTGACACTGAGAGATGATTAATCACAGGTATGGATATGTAGTTTGCCACATGTAAATGGTTATTGTCAGGTGTCACTTGTTTAATGAAAAGAAGAGAGAGGAGAAGAAAGGAGACAGGGGTGGTTAGGGATGACTCTAATAATTGTCTGGGGCATTTAAAAGCTACCATGCCAGCCCTTCTTATCTCTTATTGTCTAGGCTTTCCTACCTTAGAGAATTGACAAAGAGATTTGAACTCTTACACAAATGTGTGTTTTTTCTGTCCTTTATAATGTTTAACCCTTAAGACTCCTATCTTGGGGGTGTTATATGAAAATGTCAGATTCAGTTGATAGAGACAATACAGGGCATTTAGAAAATTAATGCTTGTAACATAACAATATAAACTGGTATTATCAGGCTTTATACATAGGTCTGTAGTAGATACAGCACCATCACTAGCAAATGGTGCTAAATATTTATTTGTGTTTGTATAGTACTGGTCTGTTGGATCTTGGTGTATGCTTAATAATGTCTCTACACAAAGACATGCTCTAGTCTGCATTTTCAATTTTCTAATTTTCTAATATTAATGATTTTGTATTTTCTACTGCAATTTCTTGGAAAGACCAAACTATCAAAGACAGAGTTGTAAATTACTTGTGTAATGAAATCATTCCTTATCTTATCAGCGTCAGTGGGTGAGAGTAACCCAGCCAGTTGGCAGATGTTTCACAGTATTCTAGTGAAACATACTTTATTATCCTAAAGAGTTTTATTTTTACGAACACAAGTTATTTTAGAGTATATATCCACTATATGTTAGAGTATCAATTGCAGGGCTGCATTAACAATGGAGCACATGGAGCAATTGCTCCAGGGCCCCAGCATTCTGTCAGACCCGTTTTTAATTGTATGCATCCTGCTGGTCTTATGACCATTATTGACTATCGTTGAGTATAAGGCGCAACCTCCATCATCCAGCCCATGGGCCAACTTACATGGCATCACTGTTGTTGCACCACAGCTTAAGTTAGTAGGAAATTGCTAATAAGACAAAGAGGACAATCATACTGACAGTGGCCCAAGTGTTTCAAAACCAGGACAGACTGGAAAGAATGGTGCTTCCCATGCAGGTCTAGAATTTATGATCCCAGCATTTTGTTTTTGCAAATTACTTACTTACCTAACAAAATTATTATTACTTAACTCTATTGACAGAAAAAAATGTTATATAGTAGAGAAATTGTTTATGACACGATAAAGTCATAGCATACTACCGATGACGTAATTGCATTTATTAATCCTATACTAATTATGTGGACCTTTTAATCAATACACACTTTCTTGATATCCCCTTAAAAATGTGACATAATTGTATCCTCCTGTATTTGCCTTAGGAGTTAATTTAACTCCTTGCTTCTATAAAAGCTCCAGTATTACTGTTTAATCTTTTCACACCTGCAGATGTTCCCGTTATGCTGCAAACCTTTTGCTAGCTTACATTTGGGAAGCTGATAATATGTTACAGGTGACTTTAAGGTCAAAATATTTGAGATTACTTAATTTCAGATAAGAAAGTTTATTCTTTATGTAGACTTTACATATTTGAGGTATGCAACCTTTCCCTCTTTAACTGGTCTAGTAATACAACAGGTTAAACCAATTTTGCTGTAGGATAAAGAAAGCACAAATGAATGAGTAACAAATTATGTTTTTATTAAAACAGGAAATCATTGTTAATAAGACATTATTGCAGCTGTCACTGGTCACTTTTATAATTTGTTTCATTTGTTTGGCTTTCTATAAATAACTTGTTTCATTAGTATCCAGCTGCGGTGTTGTAAATACACTAATTATTATATTTTGTATGCATGTCTGCAGCTCTTTGAAATGTTTCCTTTCTTAAGTCAAAAGCGCCCTCTAATGGCACTTACCTGATAGTTCAATTTCTCCTACATACAATTAATTCCTACGTCCATTTCTGTTTGTCATGGCAAACATATTATATAAAATAAAAGGCTATAAGTTCATGGTGTATTTTTGCAGAACATAAACCTAAATAATACTCAGTGCTTGACTGATTGCAGCGCCTTCACCCTTTCAGTGCTATCATTAATAAACAATCAGGGGCGTAACTAAAAACCACAGATCCCCCGTGCCCCAGCGCCCCCAACTTCACCAAGCAACATGCCCCACAGTGCTACCTTTGCCCCCAAATACATTGTGAGTACCTACTTTGCCCCCAAACAGCTTGTGAGTGCCATCTTTGCCCAAAGCAGCTTATCAGTGCACGCAAACAGCCTGCCTGCGTCATCTTTGTTCCAACATACACTCTGGCAAACAAATGTAAACACACGCAAACTTACACATGCTAATACACACACATACTTACGAACACACATGTACACATTCACTCTAACACACACTCTCTATCTCATACCACTTACACATCTATACTGACACATACACATCCATACTCCACACACACTTAAACATAGACATCTATGCTCACATACACTGATACATAGACATTCATGCTTACATACATATAAATATATAAACACAATGGTTTTGCTGTGCAGTTGCCGATGACTGGTATGGTTAAACAACCAGGTGGAGCTGACATTATCCTGAAAATGTGCAACATTTCGTACAGGACCCTTTAAATTACAGTACAGAGGAAACGTAATGATTATTTTCCAAGTACCTGGTAATGAAGGAAATTCATAGTTCAGTGTCATTAGGATTTATAACACAAATAAGCCTTTCATATAAACCATAAAAACTGCCAGTGTTATCTGTTTTTAGTTGTTGTTTAAGTTGTTCTACGCTGTTTTAGCTAGGTGTCTGCCATGGTTGTTTAACTTAATATAATAACAAAGAGTTATTGCTAAATAATGTAGGGCAATATCATAGAGAAATGTGTATGTACAGAAAATAACTATAAAAACTAATAGTGGCAGAAAATGACTAATGAAAAGGTGAATAATAATGAAAAGGGAATTTCTGTGTGACTTAGTTTTCTTCATAAAATTAAATATTTATCTGGAAATAGCGGGGCAAAAGGAGGGTCATAGTAGCTGCCCCTTGAGTCTGCAACATGGTCGCAGAGGTCGCAACTGTGACTGGGCTTGCTGCTCTGCAATCTCTGCATTGCTTGTACACTCTCTAGTACCACCCAAGGGAAGCAGGAACAGGTTGTGTTACATGGCCCTGCTGCATTTCTGCTTTCCCTGGGCAATAAAAAAAAGTTGCTCCCACAGCGTGCGAGCAACACATAAGCTGTGAAAGTGAGCAAGCATCACAGAGAAATCTGCAGTTGAGGCAAGGGGTGCGGGAGGGTGTGAATTAATGAGAATGGGGATGAGTGAATGAATGTGTGAATGAGTGTGTATTTATGTATATGTATGTGTGATAGAATGGATGTGTAAGTGGAGGGGCAAACATGGCACAGGCAGGCTGTTTGGGGCAAACATGGAACAGGGAGGCTGTTTAGGGGCAGATATGGCATCGGGAGGCTGTTTTGGTGCAAAGATGGCACAAACAAGCAGTTTAGGGTAAACATGGCACAGACAAACTGGGGACAAATGAAGCAGAGACATGCTGTGCGCCCAATCTGTGTGCCGGGCAGTTCCTGTGGGTGCAGTATAGATGGTGGGCCAAGTCCTATGTGTGCATTCTGGGTTCCAGGGCAAGTCCTACGTGTGCAATAAGGGTGCCAGGGCTGGCCTTTGGGGTGTGTGACTTGTGAGCTATGTGAGGGTTTTCTATGCATTATTTAATTTACCTTCAGTGCTAACATTACTTCGGATTTTTCAGTTGCTGTATACATGCAATGGTGTTTCCGTGTGTTATTTATTAATACCTGTAAATAGAGGGTTTATATGTCTTATTCACTTAATCTGTAATGCTTGTTTTGTCATGTGGTGTTTATTTGATCTGTACCTGAACTACATGTGGGAGGAAAAGAGAGGTGTGATACAGTGAAGGAGGGGACAGATGGACTATTGGGGTGATGATGGGGGCACCACAGGGGTGTGGCTAGCACAGGGCACCTAATGTCACCCCTGATCGCACGTTTTCTGGTCATTCGCCATACCATTCATTTTCTATATCATCGGCATAGTATTGTGCTCCTCCCCTGCATGTGTGGCACGAGGACATCTCACCCGAACTCACATTAGGATCAGAAGGAGGGAAGGCCACGTTGACTCTGACAGTCTCTTCCTAATCTGTAGAGTCACTGTGGCAAGTACTTTTCTTTTGTTTTTTTGTGGGTTTTTTTGGTGAGGAGTGGAGGGTGTGATTGTATGACAGGAATGTCAAATCCTTGCCCATGGTCCAATCAAAATTAAAGGTAGCCATGGAAAAAAGGATTTCAGAAAAATAAAATCAAGAACACATCATCAAAGATGGGGCCTAAGTGATTTCACTGTACTTAAATTTATATATATATATATATATATAATGTCCCCAAATTATTTATGGCTGTATTAGCATGCCCTAATGTATATTTACTTGTCCTGATTTCATGACAAAAAAGTATGCATCTTAATTGGGGAAATTCCAAGACAATTAAAATGTTTACATTTGTAGCAAGAACTTCAATTAAATACCTTTTAAGTCATATTTTAAAATGTAATATTTCTGTGGTAAAAAAAACTCTTTTTGTAACCATATTTAGGAGACAAAATGTAATTGATACAAACATTGTAAAATGTTTTCAAATCCAACCCTTTCAATGCTGCTTATTAAGATAAATACAAATTTCCTCTACACTACATACATTTTACTTATTAGTATAATTATACCATCATTTATCATTTTAAAATACTTTGTAATAATGAGATTCACCAATGGTACATTTTATTATCCTAGACGTCAACACATTTTGGTTATAGTAAGATTAAACTAATTAGGATCTCCATACATCTTTATGGCTAGTTTACCTAAATTACTAAATGTTACATTACTTGCTATACCTATATAGTTTAAAAACTACGGGGTAATAACTTTTACATTTATGTGATCTGTGCCTAAAACAATCTTTTCTCTTTTAGTAAGTGTGGACCTCTTTGCAAGTGTGATTCAGTTATGGTGGCATGCAAAGGAGTTTGGACCCAACCTTTCTGGAAGGCAGTGTCAGGAGAATTTTTGGCCACCCTAATACTTGTACTGCTCAGCTGCGGCTCAACTATCAACTGGAGTACAAAGGAAAATCCCCAACCAGAAGACTTGGTCCTTATAGCTCTATGCTTTGGACTTAGCATTGCAACCCTAGTGCAGTGCTTCGGACATATAAGTGGAGCCCACATTAACCCAGCAGTAACTGTTGCCATGCTTTGCATGAGGAAGATCAGCCTTTCAAAGTCAGCATTTTATATTGTTGCTCAGTGTTTGGGTGCCATAGCTGGAGCAGGGATACTCTACTTGGTCACACCATCAGATGTAACAGGCATGCTGGGAGTTACAAAGGTAATTTACTAACCATACATGAGGCCTGTTGGCCCAACCTGAAAGTGGAAGAACCCTTAACAGCTGTAAATATAGCTTTAGATTAAATTATTGATGATGTCATAGTTTTTGCTTTTTTCTTGGGGCAGATATTGTAAAGTAATTGTGTCTTTCTGATGTCTAATGGACATATTTGTAAACTTCGCAAGTTTTTTATTTCACATGTTACTCACCAGCACATTATAAAGTATAACTGAGTAACTGATCACTTCTGTGGTGTTAAACTACAGGGTAGCATGATGGCTGATTTATTTACCTTACTGTTATCTGTATTTGTTCATGAATGTGTGCTTCTGTGCGTGAAAAGAGAAAAGTGGACAAGCTAAGTGTTTCAAGTAAGTTTGCAGCTGTGTGAAAATTAACCTTCATCCATATGTTGTGTTATCGTTACAGCATTAATCAGTAGTTACTTATTGCTAAATTAAGCAAATATCATTTGATTACCTACTTTTTTATCATTTATTGATTACTTATTCTGTGTATTCTTATTGCAAATGCTTTGTTAAACGCATAACAATTGGTGATGTATCTAATAGTGTTTTTTCTTAACATATAAATGTCTTTGTCTTTATGTCCATAGGTGAATAAACAGCTTTCATCTGGTCATGGTCTCCTTGTGGAATTGATCATTACATTTCAATTGGTTTTTACCATTTGTGCCAGCTGTGATGCAAAGCTTAATGACATCACAGGATCGGTAGCATTAGCAATTGGATTTTCTGTGACCATAGGACATTTATTTGCTGTAAGTACAAGACAAATAAATACAGTGTATTAGAATGTATTTAATTGGATTGCTAACTGAGTTTATGTTTTATGGCAGTGTGACATATTAACGTGCTTAAAACATTGCCATTCTGGAAAATTGGCATTTAAGTATTTTAAGGTGTTCAAATTACTTCCGGGAAGAAATAATAGAATGTAGGGCAGTGAAGTTTACCCGCAAAATGGCAGTTAGCCAAAATGTGTAACATGAAATACATAGGCCCTCTGCATGCTTTATTCAGGGGTTTCATATGTTGTTCTGAATTTCTTACTTAGGATGTCTAAGATCTTCCCGTCAAGCAAACTTTTTGTTTTATATTTATATATGTATATATGTTACAGACACGAAACCTAATAGGGCGTTATTTAGAAGAAACTCAAGATAATTACATAACATACAATAAATATTGGTTTCAGTACAAGACACTAATAATAATAATAATTAATAAATGTCCTAACACCAACATTTTTTTTTTCTCTGGGACTGGGAAGAAATTAAACCCAGCGCTGTACCGTAGAAAGAGCACTACACAAAGTCAATTACCACTTACACTTACCTGAAAACAAGTTAGTACAAAATACTTGGAATAGAAAAGCAACTTAATTTCTGTGGGCTTCCCCATGTATGTAAAAAAAAAAGATCTTTGATTAAAATGTGTAATTGCCGCTGCCAGAACAGATCTCGCAATAATTTGGTGCAAAATAATAACTTATTCATTTATATTTGTTCTCCTTGTGTCAGGAAGCTAAGTGGTAAAATACCAACTAAAATAGTGGGCTAACACTTCATGCCCCTCAGTGATGACTAGAGCATTCCAGGACTAAAATGTCATAATTTACACCATGAAAAATAATTCACAAAAATGAATTTAAAAAAAAACAAACAAAACTATAAAATGTTGTTGGGTAAATGTGAAGAAGAGGTTCAGTTCAACGCCATTTAAATATTACGAAGGGTATGAAGCATACCCGGGACATTTCACACTAATTTCCCAGGACCCCTCAGTGAACATGGAAACATTAAAAGGTCCCTGTAACACACTTCTTGCTCCTGAAAACATACGGTATGGGCCCCTAGCAATATAAAATTGTTTACAGCCTTGTCGTTACTCTTTAAAACTTATATTACAGACATCCTAAAGGAAGCAGTTAAAGAAAGTTACAAGGCAGTACATCCCGCATGCAACACAACAGAAAACAACACAAGAGACGTTATATATGTATAGAAGTAAAAAGGAAATATGACAGATATGTTGCATCTAGGCATATGAATTAGGATTTAAGACAATCTGGGATGTAACCGTTCTCTTATTATGATTACTACTGAAAAGGTGTTATAAATAACTCTTCTACTGCATCTAAAATAGTATATTATTACTAAATTAACATATGTGGAAAATTGCTAAATAACAATGAGAGTAAGGGAAGCATACTGTGATACTGTGACAACTTTACTTAAACATACTACTACATCATTATGATTCCATTATATTTATAGAACGCCAGCAGATTCTGTAGCACTATTACAATTAGGGAAAATACTAAATTATTAAAAACACTAAAATTGACAATAACATTAGCGCGCATAACATATACTAAAGCTGTACAAAAGCTGCTGGGACTACTCGATGTACTGTGATGAAAACCAGGGTTATGAGATTTTCTCAAAATAATGGAAAATAAATAATTGTTCAGACACCAGTACATGTAATAATGGCAAGAAAATGTAAAAAAATGGCTAAACAAATGTATGGCAAATATGTGAGTTGTTCCAACAGCAAAGTTTAATTGTGGGGTTTAAACACGACAAAATAGTTTTTCAGTTTTTTTATTTGAAGTTTCATTGCTCATCTAATAGCACTGCTTACTAATATGCTTTATACTTTTTAATTTCATATTACAGATCAATTACACAGGAGCCAGCATGAACCCAGCGAGATCATTTGGACCTGCTGTTATTATGAACATATGGGAAAGCCATTGGGTAAATCAAAATCTAATATTTCCATCCCTCTCTATTTCTCCATTTGAAAACAAACACATGCTCCTCATCCGTTCCTGACCTTCAGTTGATAGACCTTATATACATCTTTTAAAAATACTACTTTGTCACAGAAATATATTGATAAACATTATATTGCATGTAAACCAAACACCTTTAAATACACTTATTCTCAAAAAATATGCGTAATCACACATTCTTTTTCCTGTGACATTTCTTTAATAATTAAAAATCATTCAGAGGTCAGTTGGTGAAATATAATAGGACATATTATGCTAGAGAGTGAGGAGAATGTTCATGGAGAAGATTATTGGGTGTTAAAAAAGAGAATGCATTGCTTAACATATAAACATTAAACAAATAATATATGCTGCAGTAAAACAATTTAAACTGTCAGATTGTCTTGTGATGTTGATACGTTTTAATTAATTCCAATCTCTGTTCTGTTTTCAAAAACAGAATGAAATAAAAAAAAAACAATTTAAAATTGTGAGACAAAAATGATTACTCACAATTATATTCTTAAAGTTACAAGATACATAATAAAGGATTTAAAATACTAAGATTCATATATTTAGCTCATTAGAGGTCAGGATGCTTTAACCTTTTGAGTAGTAGGGAATACTGCAAATGGGACTGATTCATTTTGGTTAATGCATTTTCTTTATGTTCCATTATATTATTGTTTGCTATTTAGATATTAATAATTCAATACAGTATTGAGTAATTATTGTATTAATTTACCATGAGAATTTACGGGTCAGGACAAAAGTTAGACTTTAATAGTTCTCAAATGTTACATTTAAAACATTTGGCACTTTAGACACTAGGTGGCAATGTTAAAAAGAGGACCCATTAGATTTTACACTGTGAAAAATGCATGTGGAAGCTTTTATGTCTTATCATATACAGTAATGTATCATTCTTTATCAGTGGTTATTTGTAAAATATGATAAAATGTGTAATTTGGAGACAGATAGACATTAATACTCAGATTACATATTTACATAACATACTGTAGAGGGACATGCAGATATTTGAAAAATGCGGTAAATTGTTAAATCTTACAAGGAGAATCCCCCAAAGAAACAAACACAAAGCAAAATGATACAAATTTTCACTGGTTCTTTCACTCTCACTCACTCACTCACTCACTCACTCACTCACTCACGCTCTCTCAAACTCTCATTCACTCTCTCTCACGCTTTGATTGTTTTGCAGGACTACTTGTTATATACATTGTTATATACTTGTTGTTATAAACATTCAGAACAGTGCAAATTGAGCAAGTAAAGCCCAAAATACCACAACAATATTAGCCACTAGCTCTGCAAGGGAAAAAAAATTATTGCAACAGAAGGAAATAATGTTTTTCCATGCTACACTCACAAATTATTGTTAATTTAAAATTTTCTTAATTGCAAAATTTTAATTGTCACCTATTGTAACAGTGCTGTGTAATTTGTTTGCTCTGTATAAATACATGTTAAAAATCATACTTTGTCCCCATCTGACTCCCCAGTTAAATGTATTCAGTTGAAGAAAGGCGTTATTCCCACTTTGAACCTTTCCTTTACAAGGCAACCTATCATGCCATCATTTTCTATCTCTAGAAAATACTGTTGATGTATCTATAACAGAATTATTATTATTATTATGCTTTATTTATAAAGCGCTGTACAAAGAAGAAAATGATACAGGTAACGACAAGTACAATACAGCAATTGACATACAGATACGACAGGAATGAAGGGCCCTGTTCCCGCAGGAAATTACAATCTAGGTGTTCTGTTAAAGCATTTCTATAACAAACATAATGGTATATTTCATAATCAGAATTAAAAACATTTTACAATCAAAACATAAATAAATAGGATAGAGTGTGTTCCCTAAAGAAACAAAGCTTTGACTAAGCTATTGGGTAGTTAATTACCAGAAAAAAATCAGGGCACTGTAGGCTATATATATACATGGTGGTATTTGTCATTTGTTGTCCATTACTCTAACAAATAGTGGTAAACAAGGCAAATTGTGCCATCTGGGCAAATTCACATGAGTAAGACACCACCATAATTCCAAACCCTGTCTTCATCACACCATATGGTGCTCCAAGGAACACCTTCACATACATGATTTTGTCATTGCTTTTCTAACATCAACAAACCAATCCATTAATATGGACATTTGTCTCCCATCCTTATTTTCTACACAGTATGCCAAGAAATTACAGTAAAATGCAAGTAAAGATATTTGGTACAAATACATTTTTTTAATTACTTATATATACTTTAATATACTTTTTTTTTTTCAATATTTGTACAATGAGTTAAATTTGTCACACGTGTTATTTTTTCCCAGGTATATTGGGTTGGACCAGTGGTGGGTGCAGTCATCGCAGGAACCCTTTACGAATATGTTTACTGTACCGATCCTGAACTGAAGAATCGCATAAAGGACGTTTTAAATAAAGCCACCCAACAATCCAAAGGGAAGTATAGTGAGGTGGAGGAGAGCAAAAGCCAGGTGGAATCAGACGATCTATTGCTAAAACCAGGAATTGTTCATGTCTTTGATGAAAAAAAAGGAATAGACCCTTCTGAGGAAGTCCTTTCTTCTGTATGACTAGCACCTAGTGCTGAAACTATAGAACAACCTTCTGTAATGTCTCCAATAACTTTTTCTTCAATTAAAGAGACAGATATAATATAACGTCATTTATCTATAACATAGATCCAGTATTTCATGTAAAATACAGTACAGTCTAGAATAAGCTCAGTAAAGTAAATGTGTTTTCTAATACTGGTCTTCAAACCAGTGTACCCGTATACATGTCTGTTTAATTAACAAAGATCTTAAAGACTCTGACTGTGCTCATCTAAAGGATACATGCAGGGCCGGCCCTACAATGGAGCCGACTGGGGCAATTGCCCCAGGCGGCACTTTAGAAGGGGCGGCACTTTGCCGCCCCAAGCGGTTTTTTGGGGGGTTTTTTTTGAAGCGGAGGAGAGAGAGAGAGGGGCGCCGAGTGGTTTTCGCTTACCCGCTCGGCGCCCCTCTCTCTCTCCTCTGCGGCGAGTCTCCCTGTTCGGTCCCGGTGCCGGCTTGTAATGCAGAGCGCCGGTAGTGACGTCAATTTCCGGCGCTCAGCATTACAAGCCGGCACCGTGGCAGAGCAGGGAGACTCGCCGCAGGACTGTTTAAAGGTAAGTACCGGGGGGGGGGGCTGGTAGATAATGGCGTCGGTGAAGTTTAAAATGCCGCCACGCCCCCCCACCCGGCGTCGGCGGGGGGCGGCATTTTAAACTTCGCCCCAGGCGGCGTTAAGTCTTCGGCCGGCCCTGGATACATGTTAACTGAAAATGAAAAGTTTAAACTATTGTCCTAGACAGAACAAATTCATTCTTCTGTTTCTTTAGATAGTGCTCTTGTGGCAAGTTTAAGGTAAATAAGAGTGATCGATAGCATAACAACAAGTCAATATTGAGCCTAAAATGTGTCAGTTTAGCATCTAGATTGACAGTACACATTAGTCTAGAATACCCATTGGCACATTGAAACAAATAGTTCTTCCTCTGGCACATGCTTGACTGTTGTCAGCACTGATTAAGATATGCACTCTCTAATCACTCTTCCAACAGTTAATAACAACACGAAGAAATGTTAAATAGATAAAAATTCAAAGTTAGAAAGTCTTAACACTTGAAAACAGATACAATTCCCAAGCTGTATACGGAAAGAAGAGTATGTACAATATTAAAGCGTGATTGTTTCTTTTCAACTATTCAAGTAAACTTAAAAAAGAAACACATTTTGAAGGACTGGCAGTTTTAAAAACATTAATGGCTTGAGGAGGTAGAAAAAAATCTTTAAAAACCATCTTTTTCTTTGCCTCTTCATGTATCTTTCCGTATGCTAGATCCGATGACTGACTATAGCAATTCATCAAGACCACATGAAGTTGTCTGAATCACATCCTTAAAATAGAAACACAATAAATAATGAGAATGGTTCTGTACGTTTAAGAAAAAGTAACTTAGAAAAAACTCTCCGATTCCAGTGCACTCGACAAATCTTTTTATCCGGTGTATGCAATTAAAATTATTTTATTTTGAGGAATGCTTTTAAAATATCGCATATTAGCAATGCGACATGTACCTGCTTCTGGATTCCATTACAAAACAACTAACTTTTTGTGACATTTATATATAATCTACCGTATATATACTGTACACACACACATGCATGCAATCTATGGGCTAAATTCTAAATATGGAGCCACCACCGAGGAAACCAATACATTTAAAAAAAATTACAAAATTTAAAAAAACTATTATCACCAACTTTAAAAAAAAAAATAGTATTCATATAGCTCTAACATACATGGATTAAAGCCTTTGTTGATGTATTGTTTTTATTATTTAATCATTACTTGAGTCATGTATTTACTTTTGCTCTGGGAGCCAAATTTCTTCCAACATATAAAAGTTTTCGTTGCTGGGGAGAACCCCACTGGCATTCAATATAAAACTCCATCAAATAATCATTTTGTGAATTCCCATTCAGAAATACCCTTGGGCCCTATTGGATTTTTAATACTTGGAAGACAACTCTTAATATCTCTTGAGATAGGGAATCCTACTGAACTAATATAATGTAAAATGACAAATACTTACCTGTTTGGAGCTCTTTTCCAGAACAGATATCAGACTATGGAGGAAAAATACTTTAGTTCTTTATACTTTAATAAATTAGAGGTTCCATTGCAAATGAACACTTTGGAGGTATATGAGTTGCAAGCCCCATTCCTTTTGGTGCTTTAAGTTGACGTATCAAAGAAATACAGCATGCAAATACTTATGTGAATAAGTATGAAGACCACTACACATAATTACATCATTACATCATTACATCATTCAGCAAAATAGCATGACACCAGTTATGTGCTTGGTGATATGCAGTGTTCTTGGTCTACTGTCTACTGTTTACTTTATCTAGACCCTATTATTATTATATTATAGTGCAAGAGATAAGCTATTCCATCCCACTGGAAGGCTAAGCATTGTACCCTTTGGTACATCAACCTCATCCAATTAAATCAATGCTATCTTAATACAAAGAAAGGTTGGAGGGCGCCCTCTACTGGTTAGATTTGAGAAATAGCAGCTTGACGGTTTACACATACATAGAATCATACAGTACATTCACTAACTGGTAATGCTACGTAGCTTACTGACTCTGATTTTCAAAGAAAATTAAATAAGGTTTTTTAAACATGGTGTTAGAAACCGATTGTGTATTCTGCAATGTCTATTTTCTGTTTGTGGGATTTGAATTATTATTTTTACACTATGTTAATTCTACACAGTATAATGGCAGATGATTTGTACTGGCAGCTTTTTTAAGGATGGGAAAAGGAGATAATATTAGAGTAGAAAATGATACACTAGTTCTGTACAATTCATGTACAATCTTAATGTATTATACACTGTTTCGTGCTTTCTGTGTTATAATTTTAAATGCTCTTATGTGAACATTTGCGACTATATATAAAAATTAAAAACATACTTGATTTCTGTAAATTGGAAATATGCTTGCTTAAGTATTGTTGCCATCATATATATATATGATACGTTTGTAATCAAATGATTAAATACATGAATATGAACATTATAATACTTAATTAAAATGTTACATTTTATTGTATTTTTGTTCCAAATAATTATCTTGCGTTTCGCTCAAATGCTTTTTTAAAGCATTAATGCAAATGATTGTCAAACATTAAGAGAAACTCCTGTTGTTACGGAAATTAGAATTGAGGATATACTATATTTGCCATAAATATAAAATGTACAAAAAAAGCTATAACCCTGATTGTTAAAAGCACTATAATTGTGCTATAATAATTACAAGAACTGTAATTGTGCTATAATAAGTAATTGCAGAGTATGTCAGCATGATTATACAAATATTAACTTACGTTTCATAATTTATATTGTTTAGCTTCTGTAAATAAATAATAGGTTTTTTCTCTTATTATTTTGTGCTACTAAAGTAACAGTCTAGTCCTCAAAATTGCATTTGTATTTTTAATGCATGTTGGATATTGTAGTGGTTATATTGTTAGACACTACTTGATATTGTGTACAAGAAATAAACTGAAACAGAGTAAAAAGCAATAACCGACTTCAAGAAGCCCATGAAAGACAGTGTTTCCCCAAATAAACAAAAAATGGGGTGCCTACTGGGGTTCGACTGCTGTTAATAACCATCTGGCACGGTGGGCAAATGCCCAGTGGGCCAAAGGCTAACAACACGCCAAACCTGCCTGATCTGCTGTAGAGCCCTGGGACTGTTTTTTTAATCCCGCCCGCTCCCGCAATGTGTGTGTTCTACTCCCGCCTGCCCCCGCAACATATGTGTCCAATCCCGCCTGCTCCCGCCACATATGTGGTCAATCATGCCCACCCCCTTACCTGAACTGCAGATTTCCCGCGCAGTCCCGCAAGGCTGCCTTCCTGTTGCTCCCTCACAGCGTCTCTTTTCTTGTCCTGCCCAGGAACACAGAAGAGTCACGGGAAGTGATGTAAAATCATGTGACTTCGCTGGGTTCCTGGGTGAGAAGAGATGCTGTGAAGGAGCAACAAGAAGGCAGCCTTTGCGGAAGTGCGCAGGATCACATCCCAATGCAGTCCGCTAATCTGCTGTGCTGCATGAGTAGAAAACATAATATGCAGTCATGGGTATCTAGTTGGCGGCAGAAAGTAAAAGGGTCGCCAGTCATCCCCAGTCTGGCCCTGATAGTGTACCTTTGGTCCAGAGGCAATGTTAACGTCATGGAATAGCGGTCTCCTTTCTGTTAATTCCAGGAAGAATCATTCCTGGCAGCCTAGATCCTGATGATTACCCCAATTATACTGTCAGGCTGTCATCTACACAAAGTTCATCCTTTCCCAAAGCATTCAACTTACAATATGTAAAGAAAATATTCACAGTCAGACCTGCAATCTACTTGTATTGCCTTAAGCACAGAGTTGGGCTGGGAAATAAAAACAGCCCTGTAAGTAACTGAACATCAGCTCCATATGTCTAAGTGCCATTGCTATGCTGTTCATATATGTGGGGTCCCAGCTGTATATTTTTTATGAAAAGCCTCGCTTATTAAATACCCCATCATATCCTACAAACTCTTAATAAGATGCTCACTCAAACTGAGTAAAGTATTTTATATACATATTCTGCAGCTGCTGTTGCATTACCCTCCACTTAATGTATTATCTGTGGAAAAGGTTTCATTTACCAATTTACGGGCAATGGATATTCTGCACTCCAACATTGAATGTATTGAATTACTTACATACGCACAGTTTTTCATTGAATAGGTTAAATAACCGCACATGTGCACACACATCCTCCCTCCCTCACCTTTTAAAGCGGCACTTCCATGTCTGAACCCCCTCTCCCAGGATTATTCCGCTCCAAACATAAAGGGTCACAATTACTGACTCTGTGGCTACAGATCTCTGTGGCAGCAAGCCATGTGTGAGGAGACTTCCAGACTGGCCCCAGGGCAGACAGCCTATCGGCATCCTAGCACGCCACTTCGGCCCTACTAAAGCACAACAACTGATTCATAAGGTCATGTCGGGCCGTTATACTGTTTCAGGTTTAATGCCTGTATTCAGTCATCACATCAGTAAACTGCACGTCATACTTGTTTGCTCGGTACATTTTAGTAAAAGATAATGCCAGATTTCCTCAAAGAATTGGTCTTTTATAGTGAACACAATTTAGCTATTTCCAAAATTCCAAACAATGAGAACCTTTAATTTTGGGATGTAACAATCTTCTATTGCCCTGTTTCATTTCTCATTTACATAAAAAAAAAGTCCAAGCATTTAAATATGTAAGCAAACATTATTACCCACTCCCAGCGCTTCCCCAATAAGACAATTAAACATATTTGCTATGAAATATTTGTATGTATTTGATTTATGTATGACAACAAAGCCATACCAAAAGTAATAGAATTGCTCTGACCTCTAAATGTAAAACAATGTAAATTAGCCTTGATCCTTCAGAGATTAATATATTTTCTTATATTACATTTGGTATTACCTAGATATGAATGGCTCGCATTAAAGGCCTGGTCATATCTGCTGAGCTATACATTACCTGATGTTTTCTTTCTAATTACATCCCACCTTAGCTTTCTTATTGTGTGAACTAATCATCCTACTGGTAATTAAAGACATCCTTTATACATTACTTGTCCTCATGTGGTTTTTACCTGAAAGCATTTCTAATCAGTGGTAATTCCTGTGGACCCAGACTGTTCTGACCAACCTTATTGCTGCCTGAGTTGGCCTTGCATTGTTTCATGACTTTACATTGTACGACCATTAAGCCTGTTTATTGTTTATCCTGCTTTCTCTTGTGGGTTGACCTAGGCCTGATACCGCTATTATTCCTGTCTCACTAAAGCATTTGTATTATATGTCTATTGTATTGTGGGTCCATTCCTTGTCTCCTGATCTTCAAAATGAATGACCCTGTCCCATGAGAAACAATCTGAAAGTTACCCCAATCATGAATGCTCACATGAACAATTCAATTAGTTACCGTACAACAGGTTTGTAAGGTAACTTCTATAATGGCTTATTGCCTACCTAGTTGAGCGACATGAATTATTTAAGTGGTCAGTTGCGCAATACTGGTCAAGGATAGTATAGTTTAGGAAAAAGAAAATCTAACTTTTGAGTGTTATTGTATCTCAGGACCACAAGCAACCCTTCTGGTGTACAGCCTTTTTAAAGTCACGGTTACACTTAACAACAGCAAGTTCATCCACAGTCAAAAAAATTACACATGGATCTGGGCTATAATGCCATAAGACTTTTATGAAAATATAATATATAAGATTTGATTGCTAAAGGAATACAAATGTTGCATGTCATCCCTTAGAGCGCCAGCCTTTGAAGAAAAATGTTACAAGAAACATTGTAGAATGTTGTCTAACTTGTCCCTTAATCTTCTTAAGAAGAAGCCACCGGACTTACAGTATGGGAAAGGTGTCAACTAAAGACTAAAGATTTAATGATTAAACACGACAGGGTATGGACAAAATGGACCAGAAAGATCAAGAAATGTACACAAGTGCTGGGCTATGCTGATTGCCTCAGGTGGAGCTTCAGAGAAACAGCTGCATAGCATCTCCCAAGAAGCAGGACAGGCCAGCTGTACTGCATAATATATATACAAAAACCCTCATATGCCATATACAACTACTTTTTCTCTGCAGCGTCTTACGACAGTTTGAAACCAGTAGGTCACTGGCTAGAATTCATTAAAATACTTTATTTACTAAATAATTTTAAAACATATTACTTCAATATAGCAAAAAAAAAAATCGATAGATCTCATTCTTAAACATTATTGTCACGTTAAGGACTGCAAGGCACTACGATACTTATAGCTACCTAACATTCTAAACTCCTGGTGGCTAAAGGACAAGGGGACAAATAAAGCCTGCTTGCAAATATGAAGGAAATAAGAACAACTGAACACCTTTTTTGGTTAATTTAGGGCTGTAAATTGTTGGATTTCACATACTGTGTGCGTTGTTGACATTTACTGGTCACAAGTGCGAGGAGTGAGCATAAGAGAACATAACGCACTGGGCCAAATTCAAGGATCCATGCAAAAACTAGACTGATTACCGCCTCTAAAGAAAAAAACTAATCCTAAAACCATACACAAAACTATGCAATATAATCCACAAGGGAAAGGTCTATTGATCTTTGTGAACACACAAAAAAATGTTGTCCAACTTGTTACAATGTGGCCAAGTTAATTGGTAGATTGTTTCGCCAATAAGGATTGACAAACTTTTGTTGACAGAAACCCAGAAGACAAGTATGAAAGGTCCTTCATGCCTATGATTAAGTCCTACTGGGACGAAGCGCATCAGGCTGCTCTCTGACGATCCTTATCTGCTCCCATGTTTTATTGTTTTTTTGCTTTTGATCTATAAAAGCTGTGTCCCAACTTGAAGAATTTCAGCTTCGCTCCCTTCCATCAATGCCATTGCTCCTTTTTTGTGACGTCCCTAGTAATAATATATTTTTTAAAGTAACCTTTGCTAGCTCAGTATAAAATAAGGGGATAGAAATAACCCCTTCAGTGCTAGCACAGAATGTAACAACTATATTTTTAATAATCCATGTTATGATGGTACAGAATAAAATAAAAAAGTAGTTACTTAATAAAATGTTCAATACTTATTTCAGTACCTATTTAATTACATATTTTATATGTTTTCTCTTGTGTTAATAAAGGGGTTAAAATATGTTTAGACTCCACTGCACATGCACTTAGTGTTAGTTTTACATTTTAACAGTGTGTTGAGACCTGTCTACAAATTTCTAGATTTTCTAGCCTTTTTTAGTGTGTATAAAATCTGGTTAAAATGCATCAATTATCATGCGGTGTTTGCCTACAAACCCAACTGAGTCGCTTAAATGCATGTGGTTCTATTAGCTTTTAATTATTCAATTATTCCCCTGTTAAAATCAACCGACAAGATTTTTTTAATTAAAATCCAGGAAAATTACTTCCTATAAATACACAAGTTACTTAAACATACTTCTCAACATTCTATAATGGTCCGTTGAAGCAGAATTTGGTTATGTCGATGCTAGGTAACTTTGACGCACTCTGTCTACTAAATTTCAGTTGAATCGTTGATCCATTCAATTACATTGACCATTGTTTACGCCTTTAAAGCAACCAAGGTATTGTCCTCCAAAAAACAGGGGACATCTGGTCACCATACCTGTGTGTAAAAACAAAATGTAAATTTGGGGAGCCACAATGAGTTTACATGTAATAAAAAGTGGAGCCATTGGTTTATGAAATACTTATTTCTTTGAGAAGACATGGACCACCAGGAAGCACATTTTAATACCATCTGTGGCTGGCAGTAGGATATAAATAAAAATTGTTGGTACATTTAAGCATGCTTTGCTAAAAGCATCTTCAGGCAAAACAAAGTGCATGTTATCAATATGCATATGAAATGTCTCAGAGGCAGAGCTGCCTGGAAGTTATATTTTCAGTAGGACAGTATTTTCCCATGTGAGGCATTGAACAACAGTAAATCATATGTGTGGGAGGGAAAGCCTACAAGCTATGTACAGTATCTATTCCCTCTGCGCCATGCTTTTTCCTTTAACTTTTCTTATTAGTGGCTTCTACAATTACAGCTGAAACTGCTATATTGGATAGCAAGCAAGTGACTGCAAAACATATCATATGAAAACAGCTTTTTAGAGCTTTTCCAGCTTGTTGTATGTTAGCAGGTTTAATAATAGAAACAAATAGTTTTACATTTTTCAGGAGATTCATTTATAAATAGATTATCTGTATCATTAGAACAAAAGACATGTTTGCAGACAAAGGTTTTGTTTCTGATAGAATGGACCAGGTAAGTCAACATCTCTGGTATAAGATATACATCTCAGGTAGTCCTGGGTACAAATACATCATTCCCCTCCATTTCTGGATAAGTTAGTAGGACTGATAGAATAGGACAGGTCAAATAAAAGGATGAGACAAGCATGGCGGGGATATTGCTATTATGTACTATAAGTGACTCTCAGCAATGACTCTGTGGGAAGTTGATTGCAGATCACTATTTCACCAGTATGTCAATGTATCTCACAGTATCTACAGCTGGGCCGTTGGTCTGAGACTTATAAGGATAGCCTTTGAGTGTAGGTTCTCTGCCTCTCATATTCATATATTCATTCTGATTGAGCCTCTAAGTAAGTACAGTGACCAGCAGGACTCAGCTGCTAAACTCAAAACCAAGAGGCATGTGGAGCAATTGCTGGATTACACAGGTAATATACATAACTGCTGTACTGGGAAATGAAGGTAAGGTCCTGGAGGATTCTAACATGTGAAAACAGCACCTCTCAAACATTATTTATCCAGAGCAGAGAAAGAAATTAGTGCACCATCTAAACTGTTCCTTCAGGGGTGCAGAAAATGGCACGAGGTGCTCTGGACTGATGAGTCAAAATTTTAAATATGTGGCTATAGAAGAAGACTGTTTGTTTACCAAAGGCTGGAGATAAAAGAGAATGAATGTTCCCAGGCAACAGTAAAACATGGTGGGGGTTCCTTGCACATTTCTGGCTGTATTTCTGCAAATGGAGTTGGGGATTTGGTCTCCTCAAAGCTGAGAAGTTCAGGCAGATACTTATCCATCATGCAATAAATCAGGGAGGCATCTGATTGGCCCTTAATGTATTCTGCAGCATGACAACAAAACCAAACATACAGCCAACGTCACTAAGAACTATCTTCAGAGTAAAAAAAAAGTGATTGTATGGCCCTGACAGAGCCCTGATCTGAACATCATTGAGTCTGTCTGTGATTGCATGAAGAGGGAGTAGCAACTCATGTTGCCCAAATCCATAGAAGAACTGTGGTTAGTTCTCAAAGATGTTTGGAACAATCTACCTGCCAATAATACCTAGAATAATTACTGTTTACGGTGGTCACCCCAAATATTGGTTTGATTTAGATTTTTCTTCTGTTCACTCACATTGCATTTTGTAAAACGCTAAAAAATAAAATATTAACATGTCAATTTTTGAAAGTATTCTTAGTTTACATCATACATACAATACAGAACTGTCACCTACAGTGAATTAGCTAACCTGAGAGGTAAGAAGGATTTTTGCTGAATCAGCAGCTATAGATTTCTGAGGTTCTAGTTAAATGTTTTATACACTTTTGGTGCAACATACCTACATACAGTTAAGTATCCCAGCCCGGCACAAAACCATGGGACAGAGTAAAACCTCCCAGTTGTCCCATCGCACAATGGATCAGTTACAAGGGTGATCTCCCCAACTGGCCTATTCAGGTATCAGTTATATATTTACCATAATGTTCTGGTCAATAGAAGTCATTTTATTGGTTTGTCAAGAATTTGCAATCATGTTTATACAAATGAATTGACACAGATGATATATGGATGCATAGATGACCTTAAGCGGTGTTGGCAACATGCAAAGGACCTATTTTTCAAAATTAACCTAAAGCTGTATTTCAGACATCTTTTTTAATCCAGCTTTGACTGGGTGTATTATCACAAATGGATTTACATTTCATTGCAGTATATTCAGTTTACAAATTTCTTTCTTCACCTGCCAGTATTACAGTATGTTGTTAAGTGCCATCATGAGCATATTCCATAATTTCTACTTTTTAGGCTTATTTTCCATCTGTAGACTAAGCAGACATGGGAGAAATGTACAGAAGAATTACAGAATACAGAATTATCACATTTTCCCATTTAAAAGGTCAGTAAAACTGTAGAATATGCACTTAATTGTATCCCTCTTGCTCTCTGTATTCTGGATATATAGAGATTAAACTAATGAAATTACTAATTTGTGTAAAAGGGTAACAGTATATGTTACAATACAAGGGGCAGCCATGATTTTTAATTTGGTAAACCAAAGTAGACAGTAATAGATGAGCGTTCCGTTAAGTTAACATACACATGTTTGAAATTATTGTTACATTTTAGTTAATTAGACCTCTACTTTTATTTTGTGTCTCGAAGGATACAAAATTACAGACCCTTGTATGCAGGCATTCCAATTCTTAAAATCCTAAATTTGGTAAATAAACTCTATTTTCCATTCCCATTGCATTAGGACATTTGCATTTCCCTACCAATAAAAGTGAAATGGTTCTATTTGTCTCTTTTAATACAACCATGCTTTGAAAAAGCAAAATTTTTATGCTTTGAAAAATTATATGATATTTCTGTATTATAGTCATATTATAGTATATATATATATATATATATATATATATATATATATATATATATTCTTCCTCAAAGTTGATGTGTTAGAAGCAGGACTCGGTCAGAGCATCTCCAAAACTGCAGCTCTTGTGGGATGTTCCCAGCCTGCAGTGGGCAGTGATCCAAAGAACCAGCAACAGGGTCATGGGTGGCCAAGGATCATTCAAGGATCGTTGTAACACGTGGGGGGGGGAGCCGGCTGTGTGGTCAAATCCAACAGACTGGCTACTGTAACTCAAGTTGCTGAAAAAATTAATGCCGAATCATGAAAATTGGGAGACTGAATTAATTAAGACCATTCCACTTCCATATTATTCCCAGCAGCAATGACTTCAAACGTAGTAGATAGCAGAATGAATAGAGGGAAAGAACTATGATACAAATATTTTCGTGTATTGTGAATGGCTATTGCTAATGTCTACGTCTATATGGTCCATAAAGGTTTGCCATCTAAAACATGGGTCCTTGCTCCCTACCGTGTAGAGCCCTGCGCAGGACTGCATTTTTAATCCCGCCCTCTCCCGCTAATTTTTTGTCCACTCCCACCCACTCCCGCAACATGTGTGCCCAATCCCACCCGCTCCCGCCACAGTTGTGGTCAATCCCGCCCGCTCCCACCACAAATGTGGCCAATCCTTACCTGAACTGCAGATTTCCCGCGCAGTCCCGCAAGGCTGCCCTCGAGCTGCTCCCACACAGCGTCTCTTCTCTTGCTCCGCCCAGGAACACAGCGGAGTCATGGGAACTGACGTCACATCACGTGACTCTGCTTTGTTCCTGGGCGGAGCAAGAGAGGAGACACTGTAAGGGAGCAGCGGGAAGGCAGCCATGCTGGACTGTGAGGGATTACCGGGACCCGCAGGTACAGTGTCTGACCTCCCGCAACACCAGCAAGACCACCCGCAAGATTTTTGGCCCCCAAATGCAGTCCTCTACTACCATGCTCCTGCACATCTACAACCAAATGGACGCTGCTTATATTTTTGTGCCATGTTTTTATTTTCTAGACCCATTATTTTTGAGACACATTAGCATGGCATTACCTAAAGAATATAAGTAGCCCTGTTTCTCATAAGAAATGTATACCATGGATTTCTTTGTAACATAGGTTATAAAAACTCATAAAATGTTAAACCAAAATTACATTAAATTAAACTCTGGAATCAGTATAAGCTCTGACTATGACCATAAGCATTCATGCCAAAGACACTGGGCAAATACTACTGTCATAAAGCTAATTGTCAGCAGCAATAAGAAAAGCAAAGACAGTATTGAGGTTTGTGGCTTACAGCCAATTCCTTTTGGCAAACAATGGCTATGTAAAATATACATTTAAAATACAGAGTGACATTCCTCATGTTGTATCAGTTAAATATATCCACGGATATACTGGGACAGTTTGCTTCCATTGCTTATGGACATAGTCACAGCCAGTACCTGTCTCCTTAGCAGGTTCTGCATCTGATAGGGAAGAAATAAACATGATCATATTATATTTGCCTCTTATGCCTTAGGCAATAGACACATACACATTGACTACTGTTTCAGTCTCTGAATGCACGTGACAGTTCTTAAGACATGAGATGAAACATTATTGAGCACAGGGTGCAGGGGGTGAAAACATAAGCAAAAAAGAAAAAAAAAACATTGAATTGATCTTTAGAACACTACCTTTCAATCTAATCAAAATTACTAAAGATTCCTAAAGATGCTGTCCTTCATTATTAAGGTAGGGACTTCTTTAATTAGTACAATTGGACCACTTATGCTTACGTGGAAAACTCTCATTTTGTGCACCAAATCCTGTTGATTAATTTGCCATATGTGAAATGCAGTTGCTGGTACTTAAGGTTGAGAAAGTCTGTGGCCATCAAATCCCTACAACTTCAATTCAATAGAATTGCAATTCCACAAAGGGATGACATCTTATACAATGAAACCAATATGACAGCTCAAAGGGATCTGGATAGTCGTGAGCTGATAGATAAAAAGATTCCTAAAGTAGTCAAATCATGATCAAAACATTCTGGTTAAAATCTGTCAAGTATATTGCAGTTTTAAATATATGCAATTAGCGTTAAACAAATTAAAATGCTTGAGGCAGGTAAATGTAAACCAAGCATTAAAAAACTATGAGAAACTACATCAATCATGTGAAGGCAGGGTGACTAACAAAAGCTGATTAGCACAGGGTTAGAGGAACTTAAAAGAGAACTGTAACCGCTACACAAGATAATTGATGTAAACCTTATATTTTAACTTGATAAATATGTATTAAACAAACAATGATAGAACGTAAGATGTTTGGGTTTGGACAGGCAATTTGAGCATGACCTTCAATTCCAATTCAGAGTCCTGCTCAAGAAGTACTCTCAGGAGCATGTGCAGAAAATGACTTCCTACGGTCTTCTGGAAACAGTAATGCATACTCAGATGACATTAGTACATAGATACAGCAAACAAAAATGTTCCTCTGTGCGGCAAAATATACATTTTTAGCTGTTTGATGTATTTTTCAAAGATTATCTGTCTTAATCACATATCACAAAATACTCTTCCATAATAAACTGAAAACTGGCATTTTTGGAAAACCTATGACAATCCTTATGTTTTACTTAATCATTTAAGCCATTCTATTTCAAATGAATCCCTTTAATTTTATAACAACTGTATTTTATTTGAAGAATAGACATTAAATGTGTTTACAACAGTCATTTTATTAACTTTACTTTTCATAGAACAGCCTCACTCGTCTTTGCTTCTACTATAATTAAAGTCATGTTCTCTTCATAATGCTACAAAAGGCTGAATCTTGATGTTTTTTTGCCACATAGGTTTTTTTTTTCTGCAATAAGCATTGCATCATATTAGAAATAAAATGCTGTTTAATGTGTTGTGAAAATTGTATTTTTGCCAATCAGTAATAATGGTCCATCTGGATAACTACTTCTACTGAACAGTAGGAGTATTTTTTTAAATTTTAGTTTTTAATAATTTGAAGCATTTTAATAGCAATATGGAGAATTCTGTTTACCATAGTCCCATGATATATTCTTAAATGTATTCTTTTACAATAAATAATTTTGTGTTTACATTGCTAAAAAAAATAATTGTGTTAATGTATTTAGCAATATACATTTTTTTGGCTCTTTTTTGTGCGCAGTTGCAATGAGATATGTGTAGTGAGCAAAATAAGTGAATTTGGTCCACGTCTGATAGACCAACCATTGAATATATCATTTCTGCTTGCCTTGTGTTTTTTTTCTAAAGCATCGACTGCAGGTTAACATGGACCTGCGGGTACAAAAAGGTTTCTTCCACATCTGAATAAAAATTGATCAACACATTAAACCAGACAAACTGGTAGATCAATAGAAATGTAGATACCATTCTTTTCTTATTTTCTGGTTTGTATGAATGCAGATGTACATTTCTCATCTTGGGATAGTAAGTAATGCATTGAAGAAGATGAATTTCATCTAGAGAAGATACCTCTGAGGTCCAGAAAATGTCTTATACATTGAGAGCTGTATTTCTGTTTTTGACCAAATAAAAAGGTATCGTCTTCAACTAAACACTGCATTTTCTCTAAGAGCTGGATATCTATGCATTTATGGATTTGCTTGCAATCTGAGTTTACAAATAGTAATAGTTGTTAATTGTCCTTACAATTCTCTTGAATAAGTTAATTTGGTCCATGTCTGATAGACCAACCATTGAATATATCATTTGTCTAGTGTCTTTTTTTCTAAAGCATCGACTGCAGGTTAACATGGACCTGCGGGTACAAAAAGGTTTCTTCCACATCTGGTGAGTGTGAAGCAGGAAAGTTTGGGCAGACCAAGAAATAAAATGATAAGTGTGCGACGTGGGTTGAATATATGGAGTGGGGCTATGGTAAACTCCAACTTAGCAGAACAACAATAATACTTTATATTTCGTATGTGAAAAGGTATGAAATGTTTTCCAGTTCAAAACATGATATATGTCATGAAGGTTTCGACTGGTTCTGCAGACTGAGGAGACTTGAGACAGAATTGGGGTCCAGTTATAAAAATAATAGCCCACATTCACCAACAAAAATAAGAAGAAAGATAATGTTAAAGATATAAAATATAACAGCAGAACCAACCAATGGTTCTAGTGAGGCTCTAGTGTATAACCAGCAATAACTTTCCTTTACACTTCGATCAGTCTGTGGCACAGACTACAGTATGGGGTACAAACAAAAGAAATTGGTGGACGAGAGACTTTATCATTAGTAGAGGTTTTGTACTTTACGCTCTCAAGCCTATGGCTAAAATGACATCTCACACTGTGCAGAAAGTCAGAAGGTCTGAAGATTTCCTCCTTCAACTGAGCAATTGGGCAGAAACAGAAATCTTTAGGGCCCATTTTAACTGTGTGTCAAAAGCTAACCAATAAGTAAAAGCTGTCACGCTACCGACAGGGAGATCCTCCGGTTCCCCCGGCCGGCAACGGCAGCCGCCAAGAGGTAGGGGGAGACCTCCTGCTTCGGTCCGGCAGCCGCAGCTGCCGCGAAGAAGAGGGAGACCCCCCGCTTCTGAGCAGCAGCAGCAGCCGCTGCGAGGTAGGGGGAGACCCCCCGCTTCAGCACGGCAACCACAGCCGCAGCCACCGCGCAGAAGGGGGAGACCCCCCGCTTCTGCACAGCAGACGCAGCCGCCGCGAAGAAGGGGGAGACCCCCCGCTTTTGCACAGCGGAGGCAGCTGCTGCAACTTGGAGAAGGACTTACCTCATCCACGCCGCGTTCCCAGCACCTTCAACCAGAGTACAGGTCCAGCTCTGGTGTCCGGACACGTTCGTCTTCACGCCACCTAGTGGCGCCAGCCGATACTGCATCGCCCTATATTGGGAGATTACGTGAACGCCACACACAAGATGGCCGCGCAGGAAGTGACGTATCCGCAGTTTGAGAATTTGGCGGGAAATCCCTAATTAAGTGCCTAAACTCCTGGACCTATTTA
This sequence comes from Spea bombifrons, assembly GCF_027358695.1. Lineage (NCBI taxonomy): Eukaryota > Metazoa > Chordata > Amphibia > Anura > Pelobatidae > Spea > Spea bombifrons. Next base: position 80,677,844 of record NC_071091.1, on the reverse strand, counting down.
AGAGACGCTCTAACACTCAGACCTTGCCTTCTGATGGTCGTGCCTATCTCGGTAGTGCCTTCCCAGTACGCGTTCTTGTTGGTTCCTGTTGTTCCTGTTATTGACCTCGGCTTGTTCCACGACTACTCTGATCTCTGGTATCCTGACCTCGGCTTACTCCTCGACTATCCTGATATCTGGTATCCTGACCTCGGCTTGCTCCTCGACCATCCTGCTCTCCGGTATCCTGACCTCAGCTCTCTGGACCATCCTTTGCCAGTCCTACCTGACTACGGTGTCTCCTCTGTACGCTGTGTCGTGACAAAAGCTATATAAAACATTCAAAACTTAAGTCTCTATTCCACAACAATCTTGGAGTATTCAAGGTGGACACTGTGGCTCTGGGACATCATTCTACCTTTGCTCGTTTTTAAGTCTATGGTATCCACACAACAGCCTTCAGCTCATTCTTGATACTTTATTTTTTTCCCGTTCTCTGTTATATTCTCCATTTACTTTATTGTTCACGCTCCAATTTTTCCTTATCTCTAACTACATTGCCATTTGTATTTAGTTGCCAATTTCATTTTGTTATTATATACTAGAATGCAGGGATTTTTATTTCATCTCTATTTATCCATTTATTAAAAAAAAGTTAGAACTTTAAAAAGTTATGAAATTGGTATGAAACAGGCAAGCTAAGTGATAATAGAAGGAGTAATATGGTGCTGGTTGGGGTTCATAAGTTAGCAAATCGAAATATTGGTGTCTTTAAAAAGTGGAAATGCAGCTGAGTTGACGGTCAAAGCCAACTTTCCACCATAAAGGGCCCAGCTTAGTTATTTCATAGTGATGTAAGTTGTGTTAGTCAACAAAACCCTGAAGGAATAACTTGTATAGTCAAAAGATTATATTCTATTTTTTTCTTTTGCATGTTTTTGGTGAGCAGGTGCCTGTAGCCACAGAAAAGACTAAACAAATAAATAGTTTGAAATTGTTTTTCACTCAAGTAGTTGCTTATGAAAAAAGTTACCTTGGTTAAAGCTCTAAAACAGAACAAGATTTCATCAAGAACAATTGGCAGTACAATAGAGGTGATAGTATGGTGAAATTTGCTTGCCAGATTCTTTGAATAACAGACTTTCCTATTAAGAAAACTCATTCTGGTTCACATTCAATATTTTCTAATTTTAAAACCAACAGCCTTGCTATATAAGAGTTAGTACACCCAGAGCTTAATTCTAAGGGGGCACTACAACATTTATATGGCATTGTGTGGCATGCAAATGGTCATGGCCTAATAGACACTAACCCCCCCCACCCCCAAATCATAACCCCCCACACACAAACACCACAATTTCACTCATGCTTACTCCCATTTGTGTGATCCTTGGTGATAAATATAATTTTCTGTTTAATCTAGAAATGCTTTGGACTTTGTGCTTTTCAGATTGCTGTATATGGATCAAGCCCTGTTGCCAGATTGATGTACGGGCAATCAGCATATTTTCCTATAAAAGCACTAGCCACACAAAATAACTCTCAACGTATAAGACATTTTCTGGGACAGCAAACACATACGCCCAGCAGTCAGGACTGACTCTGCAAATTCCAGATTGTTGGCAGCTGTGTACCAATTGCAATAGCTACCCTCAGAAAGCATTGCTTTTATGTTTTGTATGTGTGCTTTGACACCACAATGCTTGAAAACGCTGCTCGTAATAATTAACAATTGTATTTTTTTTTTGTTTATAAGGAAAAAGTTTTAAAAAAACAAACAAAAAAAACATTCAGCATTTTAATGTGTTTCCTTTTAATAGCCATCAGGTTGCAGGCTAATGAAAGTTTTATGAGAGATGCTGATGAGGTATTTATTAGCTACATTTGCCCAATAGAACTTATTTGTCACTGTGATGCCTTTCAGATTTACTACATAGCGTAGCAGCTTTCATATGGTCTTTTACTTCAGTGCTGAAAGGGTAGAGGAGCAAATCACTAAACTTGGTCCCCTGGGGCCAAAACAGAAGAATAAAAACAGCTAAACATTTGCATCTGTTTAAGAATCCTAGTTCGAAAAGTTCTATCAGTGAAAGCAGAATATATATATATATATATATATATATATATATATATATATATATATATCCAGGTTAAAAAGAGCAGATACTTATTGTCACAACTGACCCAGGAATTGATGTCTCGCTGATTAAAAAGGCAACCTCAAAGACAATATTTAGCATTTTTAGCCTCTCTTTTTTTCCTTTTGAGCATCAGCTTAGGTGGCTGAAGAGCCAATTTCATGTGTCTACTGTAAGAGGAAATGAACTGAGCCAAGGGCAAAAATAAAATTATACAAATGTTATTATAGACTAGCCTGCTCCTGTCCTAGTTTAATTCACAATTTGAGGCCGTGGGCTGTGCTGTTGGCTCTAGCCTTCCTGAATAAATCAACATTTGCTTACATCTAAATTATAGGGAAGCATGTGACTTTGTTTATTGTATAAATTATACACAAGGTTTATACATTAACTCTTTTGCTTGCACCTTGAACAAAAGCAAAATATCTTTTGTGTATATGCATAGGATGGCATGTGAAAAGCAGTTTAAATATATCTGGTGGTTAAGGATTTAACGGCAGTGTGTTGTCTGGAAGGGGGGCATCTTCTGCTAGGAGTAAATCCCTCTGCTTGAGATAGTAACTCAAGGGGCACAAGTTTTTGTGTAATGATGCATTGACAAGTCACAGTGAAATACATTAAATAACAAGATTATTAATAATAAATGTATATTTTTCCCACACACCATCATTTCAAGTGCAAGTCAAAAAAATATCTAGCACAAGCCTGTGCACTGTATGATGAAAAATGATGGCATATTATGTCATGAGGTCACTTCTTAGAAACATTTTTTATTAGGTCCTCCAATATGACCATGGAGTCACGCCATAAGAGGTCTGGTAACATTAAGGCCAGAGGCAAATACAGCCAAATGACCCAGTAGTGAAGCAGCCCAAAACACATTTCACAGACAACACAACGTGCATGTTCAGAACACATTAACCGAAATGGATCAATTAGAAAAACCATCATAGAATCACAGAAAGGATCCTGTCATCTTGCTGTGCTATAGCTACAGAGGCTTAGATCTCTTCTTTCTTACATAAGACGTCTAGGAAAGAGAAAGGGGAGTGAACATGATGAAGTTTCTAGAATATTATGTATTTTTATTTTTAGTGTATAAAATGGAGATAAAACTGTATGGGGAAAATGGTGGAGGGAAAAGAAACAGAGGTGGGAAAAATTTGTTGTCTGTAAGACTTTACAATAAATGCCCATATATTTTTGTATACTATAACCTTGCCCATAACCTTGTCTAAGTAGACTTGTAGACTCTTTAATGGACTCTTTTGCAGAAGTACTCTGGGAGGCAAGAATAATGAAAACAGATTCACAGTGAAAGAGAAGCGTTTCTGCAACTTTCTTTCTCCACAATTCTGGCATATAGAAGCACTTCCAGGAAAGGGCAGAGCCAAGAGGGCAACCTCTCCATTTTACAAAAGTAAGCCAACAAAGAAAAGGGACACAGGAAGAAATGGACAAAGAAGAAGAGGCAAGAGAAGAACCAGAGCTGCAGGAAAGGAGATAGGGACATGGAAGTGGTTGGGAGGAAGACTTTGAGAGTGAATGAAAGTGTTAGAGAAAGTGAATGAGAGTGTGAGAGAGCATGAGTGAGAGTGTGAGAAAGCATTAGAAAGTGTGAATGAGGGTAAGTGACCATGAATTTCATTTCAGAATGAAAATAGTCCTCCTAATTTCTTACAAACTGAAAAGGCAGGAAACTAAATTCTGGAAATGAATGGACCAAAAAGGAAATGAAAGAATGTGTCTAAATTGTTTTTGGTCCATTTGCACCAAAAGTCTACTATCTAGTCAAACATACTTAAGTATAGAGAATGACTAGTTAACATCCATGTTCACTTCCAAGATACAATATGATTTGCATGCAAAGATGGAACTGATGTATTTTCACTAAGGACAACCATAAGGTGAGGTTAACAAAAAACAAGCAATTTGGGTATTCACAGAATTAAACAGTCGCCCTGTGTTGTTCCCAAACACTATGACAGATAACTTGGGCATTTTACCCTGGCACCTCAGAGGGTGAAAAAAATGTTATCCAATTCCTGCTCCAAATAAAATGTTCCATACTTTATAAGGGGTCCCTCATTAACTGTAGAGGGTTTTGCACAAAAGGGTTAGAAATAAATGTACTTATTGAAGTGGCTTTAATTGGATGGTGGAGAAGCTTTAATCTCTAAAAGCAAAATAAATAAATAAATAAATAATATATAGATATTAATTCTATATAAACTAAGTAGAATAAATTATAATATTGGTAAACAGATTAAATATTACAATTATTAAGATGTATAGACATGGCTAAGAGTATTTAAAAAATCAAGAAGATCCAAGGAGTTTATTGCCAAAAGTTTGCTTTTTTCTACAGTTTGTTTATTATTATTTTAATCACCTCATACTGATACCACGTTAACATGAAGAATAGGTATACAATAACACATATACATTTTGCAGTTCATCAGTTCCTTTATGTGAATTTATGAATGCCAAAATTGTGTGGGATATGTTGAATGTCATCATATACACCTACAACAACAGGTTTATTTTAAGTGCATTATTTGCTGTGAAACAACTGGTGAGTCATTTCAGTGTTCTTTTACTTAGAATACATATTTATTACGGTTAGAGGGTCACAGAATAAAAGTGTAAAAAAAAGCAGACAGCAAAGAAAAAACAAAGCTTTCAGGAAGTCAATAAAAATACAAATACAAAGCATATAACCCTTCACATTGGCGAAAAACAAATATATGTATATATTCCACTGTGTACAGCAAGCTCTAGAGGGATAGATAAGTTATTCACATGCCTTTCAGGAACACTAAATATCTTTGGTGAAGATGAAATAAACATAGTATATTTGATTCTTATAATTATGCCTGAATTTTTGGGCCATCTCCTGGGGGCTGGATAACCTACTGAGATTGAGAAGTGGAAAAAGTTGGGAGCTGTCAATTACTTAAAACACACCATCCCATGTTTACATAGACTGCAATGCAAAGACGTTGATAAAAAATTCTGTGTTTGGGTATTTATCTCTTTTGTTCTTTTTAGTATCCCGAGGTATTATAGGTTATACCTGCCCTTTCATGATTCTTTCCTACCAGTTTTATATATTTTTTTAAGAAAATATTGCTTTGCTGATGAAAAAATATTGCTATGTGATCCTGACACATCACAGAAGTATAAACTAAACTTGTGCACAGGGCCTAAAATCATTTCTGATTTTTTTTAGTTGAGTTTTTAGTTAAATCAGTGTATGAGAGAGAGTGTACAGCTGCAGAGAAGAAACAGAAAATACAGTAGAGAGGGGAGGGGGAGGGGTGTGTAGTGTACACAGTGCCTGCAATAGAAGCTTTCTTAAATTAAAATATAACCCTTGTATGTCTGTAGAGGTAAACGAATGCACAGCATTCCTTACAGGCACTGAAATGGTTAATTTCCATTTTCATATTAATAAGTATTTATTTCATAACATTTGTCCCCCTGCTCCAGTACCCAGTATTATGGAAATATGGTAGCAAAGTATCCCTGGATTTTTTCCATTTTTCTTTTTGATGGCAGCAACGACCCATTCAGCCCATTTAGGCTGCCTGTTTTATCTGCTATAAAGGCTCAAACATAAGCCAGTCATTGGTCTTGTCTTAGTTTCAGTAGACATATGCCTTTGCCCTGCATGTTTAAATTCCCTCACTGCAGTATACCATTACTACTACTGTTGGGATGCTTTTCCACTATTCCATCACCTTTTTAGTGACATCTTCCTGACATTAAGTAAAACTTCCTTACATTAAATAAAAGGAAAAATCTCCTGGTGTACAGAAAAACTACCAGTTTTAAAATGTTAATATAATCTTCTTAATAACTGGCAACTGTCCAAGAACTATGAAGGAAGGGGACAGATGACAAACAAATGAATTTTAGCAACATTTTGCTAGTAGATTGGCTAAAATAACACATCTTATTTTCTGGGATTATGGCAGTGACATGTATTGTATAACTTGGGAACCGGCCAACTCTTCGTGTTCGTCTTTGTGTTCGTCTTCATGGGGGAAAAAATCTTCCTGTGTTCGGTTCGCGTACATTCTTTCTTCGTTTTTGGAAAAGGGGTTAAGACAGGGTTAGGCTAGGTTTCCACTTGGGTTTTTGTCCTGCGTAATTTTCTTGATGAAAAACGCCAAGAAAACTGCCACTGCATTTACCTGCGTTTTGGCGTTTTTTCTGGCATTTTAGCCTTTCTGTGGAAATTGCTTTTTTGACCTTAGGCAGTTTCTCCAGCCTTTACACGTTGGAATTTTCACCCAGCTAAAAGGGATTAGGATAAATGGCAAGTATCTGCCCCCTCCTGATGTCATTTCCTTGGTAGAGTTCTACTTAAACACGCCCCGGGGGACCATTTTGTCTCTTTTCTGTGGTTTGTAAGGCATGCTTTATTCTGAATGTCTGCTCCTCTAGGAACATTGGCCCCAAATGATGGTGCAAATTGTTTGCTGTTGCTTTTGGCACGCAGGATCCAGTTGATGCGTCGGGTATGTTTGTTTGTAATGGCATGTTTGTTGCAAATGGTGTAAAATTCGATATGAACTTTGTTTTGTGTGAAACTATTTGTTTCCAGCCTATTTCTCCTAGGACACACAGATACTGGGTCCATCCTCTGCATTGTAACTGCGGAAAAAACGCCATAAAAAACACCAAGGCAAAAAACCCACATGGCTTTTTCATGGCGTTTTTTTTCTCTCCCGTAGACTTCTATTGGAGAAAAACGCCAAGATTTCCTTGCAAAAAATGCCAGAGTGCACCGGCACTTAATCGGTTGATGGCAAACAAGCCCCCTGCTGGCGACCAATAGAGTTGCTCGTACGGACCTTTAAAATCCTGGCAACAAAGCTGCTGCGTAGTGCGTGCCGCATTAAGGCTAGGTTTCCACTTGTTTTTTTTTTGCTAAAAACGCCCATAATAATGCCAATTCAGCCACACAATTCGGCCAGATGTTAGCTGTTCTTCAATCCAGGCATCTGGTTGAAAATCACTGTGGTCCACCCATTGATATGGTTGATTTGAATTGAATGAGTAATATTAATAGCCTATACATTCCAGAGGGATTGTAGTGATTGTGTGCAACGAAGGCCCAAATGGTTTGTTAATCTAATGAAAATGTATTGAATTGAAATGTAATAAAAGGAAAAATGCTTATTCTAGTGTATATATGTGCAAACCTTTATGGTACGTGACAAATTATACAAGCTATGTGGTGTCTTCACAGTAGGAAGCTTCATATTATTGTAAAAATATTGTTTCTGATCACATTAGAGAAAACTGTCAGATATAAAAGATAAAATCATGCACAAAAGGAAGACATACATACTCTCCGACTAAGCCATTCAAAATGAATTACGCTTAGTGATCATAATAGAAAGTGGTTCTTGGTCAGAGAAATTGCTAAATAAATAGGAATGGATGATAGTATCTGTCTGTTCTAAGAATTCCGATATCTAAAATTGTTTCTAGGATTGGACAGTGAGTTTCTATGCATTTCATGCTGTCTGTGGTTTTTGAGATCAGTTGTATGTTTGTAGTGTAAATCCAAATCATTGTCTCTAATCCCAAAGAGCTACATTCATCGGGGAACCTGATGGTAGTGCTGGTCTGTTTATGTGTGCTCTCCTGATATGGCATTAGATCACACAGATATTTTTTTACATCCTTCTGAAATACTGTCAGAAATATTAAATCATTCGTATCATAGTAGAAATTTCCCGCTCCTCCAGATGTGATAAGTTCTTGCTAGTGTTAAATACCTTAAGAACCTTAAGAACATTCAGCTCTAAAGATGTCCTGATATTGTGAGTTCAATGAACCTAACCATCTGTGAATGAAGGACTACATGCAATAGAAGGGCATATTAAGTTTTTGACCTTTTGCAATCCCTTTTGAGATAATTCGGCACTGAAGTTAATGGCCCCCTATCTGCTCTAACTTTATGCTGAAAGGGAAGAACTTGATAAATAGTGTCAGTAGTTTGTGTTTTGGTCACTCAAGTAGCCAACAGTATGTCTACATTAAATGGTGATGTTGTGTCATCATGTCACACTCTGGCCACACTCCACAGGTAACAGCATGCTGTTGCCACAATAATCTCCACCTGCAAAATGCCGGTCTCCAACATTGGCTTTTTGCTTGTAAAGTTGTCAAAGGTCCCATAAACGAAGACACTGACCAGGACAGCTGTTACTCAGGACATACAATATGTCTACTTGTCATGAGAGTCCCAGCAAATGAATTACTGCTGTGAGTATGGAAGGATGGTATCCATCTTTCACTCCTTATGTTACTTTGGAGATAAGTGGACTGCAAATAGAAGACAATATAGGACCATAACAACTTTCATGACTTCTAATGTGTCAGGCTGAAACCTGAAAACCAAGATGTTCTACAATGTTAAATATAGTGTTTTAAGCCTCAATGACACATTTATTCCTGTATCCCTTATTTTATTATTATTTAATTTTTAAATGTTTCCTATATTTAGGTTTTATTCTTCAACATAAATATGTGAAGAGCCGGAACGCTAAAGCAGTTTTATAATATTAAGAATGTTTCCAAAAAGACGATTAATATGGTTTACTGGCACTAGGTGGCAGATAGTATTTTCCCTATATGAAACAATACTGTTAAAAATGTTAGAACAACAAATACGGCTGATTCCACAATCCTCAAATATGGGGGACCAAATTAATCATTGGTGTTATAAGCAATCAAAATAGCAAAGTTCATGTAAGGAAACTAATGTTACATATAATCTATTAGAATGTAAGTAGTAAGCTTTAAGAACAAGCCAAAAGAACCAAGCACCTTCAGAAGTAGAGTTGGCTGAACTATCAAATGCAAGAGCCGAGCTGGAAGAGCTAGGCGTTCTCCTCTTTTATCTGGAAGTGGACCGTGAATCAAAAGGAGCCTGACTCTGAGAGACACTGATGAGTATTGACACTTCATATATTGCAACACATTTAAAAATGAGGCATTGCTGTCAAGTTGGAATTTGTTCAATTTGTTCAGGTACATTAAGGTCATAAATATTTATTTAATTTTTTTCAAAATTTGGCATAACTGTTTATCCAATATAATTGAACTCTGAGACACTGTCTGAGACAATGCATTTTTATTGTTTCCTGGATTCCTCCCAAACCATCAACAAATTAAATTAAACCCTTACCACTCAAGGAAGCCTGGACAGGAGAAAGAAGGTGTGCATGTGCATTTTGGATACACTACGGAAAGAACAAGATTAGGTGTGTGTAAGCGCACTCCTATAAACACAGTTGATGAAAATGTGGTGCAGCAAAAACAACTTCACTAGTCTCACTACTTGTGATAGGAATAATCTACAATATAGTACGTGATAAAACACAGTGTTGTCTGTGCACACAGAAAAAGGATAGGCGTGAATATAAATATAAATACCAGCGGTAGTGTAAAAAAAGCTGTTGTCCTTATTAGATCAGTTCTTATTAAATACGAAGAGATATAATTCCAAGTCTCCTTGGAAACGTGTTTACCTTATCATAAAAAGCCTTTAAAATTCCATAGGAGACATTTTTTCACTTTAAGTGTTATGGATTTGTAAACACTTTTTATGGACATTTAAAGGCTTTTAATCTATTATACTTTTAGCTAACGATTTTTATTTATTTTCATTTTGGCATCAATAAATATTTGTAATCGATAACACACAATGGATAACACATAAAGCTGTTTTTTTCTGGCGCGAGCCCTACACCCGTGGGAGCAGGGCACAGCACCACCCAAAGAACTCTGGTATTTATATTTATATTCACACCTATCCTTTTTCTGTGTGCACAGACAACACTGTGTTTTATCACGTACTATATTGCATTTTGAATACAGCTTGTTGGAGGGCCAACGCTGATCTCTTCAGTGGCAGTGGCCTTCCCACAAGCTGCACTGATTCTCCTCGGCTCAGTCAAGAGACAAAATCAGAACTGTTGGCAAGTATGTCCGGTGAACCATCCAGTTCCAACAAACTAACAAAAAAACAATAAAAACATTAAGAAAAAGTTTATGAGCAAGTGCTAAAATTAGCACTGTATCTTCCTTAAAAGTATGGTTTGATGGAGTAGATTGAATTGGCCGGGTTCAAAGATGTTCAAAATAGGACATGGGCACAGATGTCAAAATTAAGTAAAAAAAATGCGCACCTCCCAAATGTGACCTTTTAACCCCCAAATAACCTGACTAACCTATGCATGGATGGTATCACTGTACGTGGGAGATGTTGCTGAGCACATATTGGGTTGTTGTTTGTCAGTGACATATAGGAAGAGTTGTGTGTTAAAGAAAACAAACATGAATTAAAAAAAGAGTACAAGGGCACAATTCAAAATTAGGTGGTAGTAAATAAAAGGTAAACAATACGTGGAACAGCCAGTGGAAGTAGTGCAGTCAATTAATTAAAAAAAGGGATGGATGTACAAAGATATCCTGAAGAACTATTAAGCTTTTTATAAGGCAGACTGGATGGACCATTCAGTTCATTTCTGCCATCAGAATGTTTCTACGTGTGGGAAAATGACTCCACTCTTGGGAATTATGTTCCTTTTTATATAATGCAATGGCCCTTGTTGATAAATCAAAGATAAATTAAGATCCTATTGAGTCCATGTTAGCATCGTTTTACAAATACAGGAACACATTTAGTAAATAAAGTGTTATAATGCTTGTTGGGTCCTGTCAATATAACCCAGTTAGTCAGGGGACTTAGGAGGTAACCTAGGGTGTTCCCATAAGATAAACCTATTAAAAGTTAATTCCGTTCAGTACAGCAGTGTTTGTGCAGACTATGTAAAGTCCACCCCCAAGCTTAGGAGACCCAATACCCAGTTGGTGGTAAAATATAGCCTGTTGTAGAATTCAGAATAAGTCACGAGTTCACGACCATGCATCGTATGAGAGGTAAAGCCTAAAACTTTAAATTTAGTGTAAAGCTTTATCTTGTACATTATTGCTTCTCATTTGTGATTAAATTGTCTACTTACACTCTTTAAACTCAGGGACATCAATCTGAATGAATGCATGATAAAAATAGAAATCTAAACTCTGAAGAAGAAGTAGTTGATATTGTTATTCTGCACAAATCTGTTTTCTAAGATATAATATAAAAAGTAATTTTGAACCAGTCATAACCATATCATTGGAGACTAAGGATAGGAGAGAATGTGATGCCAAACTGTTGAATTAATTAAAATTACATGCACACTAAAGCAAAAAAAATAGGTGATTTATTCCCGTGTGCCACTACCAATTATTCAACCACACTCTACAAGCAAGGGTCATCATAAATGTACTTGGCAATTGTAAAAGTCACCTGCAGATGCTATACAGGCAACTGTGGAAATGTTTAGGTGTTCATTGTTAAGAAAAAATTGAAGACGTTAGAAATCGCAAAATAGTTATAAATATAAAAAATATATATCTAACTGAAATATCACAATGCATTTTTTAAGTGATTTAAGCTACCAACCCCTTTACAAAAGTAATGGTCTTACACATGTACAGGATACACTGAAAATACAATGATAAAAAAATGCATTACATTAAATTCCATTGTTAAAATGTGACATTATATATAGTATTACATTTCCACCAAACTTTAATCAAATTAAACAGAAAAGCTATATTTCTAAAAAATCTTAAACTAATGTCAGCTTACATGATTTCTATCTAGTATCAAATCAATGTTAGGAAAGAGTTGTTGAGCAGAGATTAGATATGCTAACATACTCTGCCTGGAGCTGAAGAGGTTTAGTAGAGATATAACATCAGCCTCAAATGACAAAACAGACGGAACAGATTTATTAACCATTATCGGGACCCAGGTCTGTGCAATGCGAAGGACTGCGGGTAACACGTTCCCAACATAGATAAAGGCAAACATAGAAAACGACGACAGACTGTCTACCTGGCTTACCAATTAGACAGACCATATTGGATCATTGACCTCAGTTCAGGATATCATTGTATGTGTCCCTTTACATTCCCCTTTCAAGTCTCCAAAGGTCATTCACTGGTGGATATTTTTAAATACATTCCACCTTCATGTCAGCTCACAGCCATAATGATTACAGTTAATTAGACCTAGCAGAACAACGCAATAGCACTTTTAATCAGCTTGTTCTGGTTTTGTCACCCTACTTCTGTCTTGCAATCTTCTTTGAATAACTTAATGTCAGATTCTCGTGATTCTAATTTTGTACTTCCTCTCTTCTGTCACTTGCCCTGAAGATCAATCACTTGGTATACCTTCTGTGTGGCGTGCCATCACATTCAATCATCATAGGACAAACCTCATGTTCAACAAAATTGTCTTCAGGACAAGATGTTTATTGATACTGGATTAGTTTTATATATAACAAGACCCTTGTCAACTGGGAATTAGAAAAATATAGCGCTATTTGGCATAGATCAATTTGATTAGCTACTTATAGCCGCTTCAAGTGAGCAATGAAAGAGCTTACAATATATGGACCATTCCAAGATAAGTTGAATACTATTTTATATTCTGTGTTTACTTTTGCTTTACTATTGCAAAGTCCTGGGTTTATTAATATTTAACTTAAACTGTTCTTTATCTCTGAAACTATAAACACCTTAGCCTGTCATAGTTGTGTGTGGATGCCGGGTTTGAGGTACCACCAGGTTCCATCATGAAAGACACAGTCAAGCAGCCATCAGAAGAAAACCAACTGAGTGTTTTAACAATCTGTGACTTACATCTTATAAAATGTCATGACACTAGACTGCTAAAATAATGAAAACATTTCAGACAGAACAAAAAGGTGCTTTGTATTGGTACAAATCATCAACTCAAGTATGTTGCCCCTATATTGCCACTATGGATTTTGACCAGTATGCAAATTGTTTTCCTTAATTGGGACAGATGGAGCTAAAACACCATATATATGATTATTCTTTCTTTTGTTTGTTTTATCTTTTAGAACAATCAGCATTTAGTTTTTATGAGATTCCTTGTAAGGAAACCATGTTAATGGCAGTTTTAATTTCTAGCTGATTTCCAGAATGTCTGCAGGCATCAAATATTGACAGCAGCAGAGTTTAGCTTTTAGATATTTCTTTTACTTTGTTTTTCCTCATTCATATGCAGCCCAGACAGCAATGATACGGTTGAGCTGGGGGCATATTATTTTACTGCTGGATATACGGCAGATGTCTTCTAAGCTGTGCTGATAAAGGCCTTCTACTTTGAGTCTTAGGAAAAAAAATTCGATTGTTTTTTAGGCTGATTTTAGAATGATCTTAAATTATATTTTAAGCTTATGCTTTCTTAAATATTCTTGAATGCATATTAGAACAAAATCTCTTACATAACATTGTATCAGTTATTAATATTTTACATTTTTCATGTATGCACTACTATTAAACAGATATCGCAATAAACTATTATTAAAGACAGAATCCTCTATTTTACAATAGAGAAGCAAAAACAAGCGATAAATGAAAATACCTGAATTACTTTGTGAATTTTGCTCGGGAAGTAACAGGCAATAATAAGTTGAGACCATGAAATGAGATGCCTGGTGTGATAAGTAGCCCAGAGTCAACGTCTTCTGTTTGTCCAATTCTTCCAATTCACAATATATGGTAACTAATTAGTTTAGATTAGATTATAGTTAAAGGGGTAAAAAGTTTCTACATTGTCATAGAGTATTCTTAACATTCACAATTTTATGGTAAATATTCCCTTTACATAATATATTGGAAAATATATTAGTTTAATACAAGAATGGGGGAGTATACAGTATATTCATGCGGTATTAATACAAGGGCTGTAGGAAATTATTTGAATGTACTAATTTTTAAAGTCGATTCAAATTATTAAATTCATTGTCTTCTCCAACTGTTGTTTTTATACCAAAGCCAACTTACTGTGTATTGTTTTTCTCTATCCCTTAACTCCTCTTCAACACTTTTGTTTTTATTTCCCATGAATATTGCCCTGTTTGTTTTAAATAAAATGTCAGCTGACAAGAAATATAACTCTTAGTGCGCCCCTAATCTCAATCTCTTTGGATCCTTGATTCATTGTGAGCTGTTTCCATTTCTTCTTATGATCAGGACATTCTGTTCAAACATACAAATTTTAACTCAAGTTATTGCCCCATATATTTACTCAATTAGGCCTAAGTCTCACATGTGGATTCATACATATCCTTTGACCCCCCACTGGGTCTGGTCTGTTAAAGTCTGCTTTCTTCTACAAGACTACACTGTATCTACAATGTAATATTTCAACACCTATATTTGATCTTGTTGATTAACATTGTTGTAATGGAAAACAAGGTTTTTACTATAGTTATTCAATCCCCTTAAGGAGTTATGGTTTGAACAATTGAGAAACAAAACAAAAACATTTTATTTTTAGTTTTACCCATCATTAATTCTGCACAGCTAATGTAAGTGAAAAAAATATTCACTTACCGTATTGGCTCGAATATAGGCCGCACTTTTTTCCCCCACTTTAAGTTTTTAAAGTGGGGGTGCAGTCCCGGGCGCCGGGCAGGCAGCGGGGTTAAGATACAGATCCCCCGCAGCGGTGCAGGGGACCTGCATCCTTCTCCCCGATACGCTCAGACAGCCTCCCCTGCCAGCACTTCCCACGGGGGGGGTGCCGGCACGGGAGGTTATCTAAGCGTTTTACCTCTGCCCACCCCCGACTTACCGGAGCAGACTCCCGGGTGTCTTGCGGGGCCGGCGGGAGACATCTACGCAATACGCGCATGCAACTTCCGGTACCGGTACCGGAAGTTGCATACGCGTATTGCATAGATGTCCCTCGCCGGCCCCGCAAGACACCCGGGAGTCTGCTCCGGTAAGTCGAGGAGGGGGGGGGCAGAGGAGGACAGCGGCAGCGTATCACGGGGAGGGAGGACAGCGGCAGCGTATCGCGGGGAGGGAGGACAGCGGCAGCGTATCGCGGGGAGGGAGGACAGCGGCAGCGTATTGCGGGGAGGGAGGACAGCGACAGCGGCAGCGTATCGCGGGGAGGGAGGACAGCGGCAGCATATCGCGGGGAGGGAGGACAGCGGCAGCGTATCGCGGGGAGGGAGGACAGCGGCAGCATATCTCGGGGGGGGGAACAGAGTGGCAGCATGTTTTTTTGGTGCTTTTTTAAAGAAAAAAAACTTTTTCTTTAAAAAAGCACCAAACTTTTAGGGTGCGGCCTATATACGGGGGCGGCCTATATCCGAGCCAATACGGTATTTGTCTTGAGTTTAGAATCATCTTATATGGTAGGGATTTGTGTTTCTGTGTCCAGCTCACCTGCAACAAGGCTTTTAGCTCTTCAATGGTTGGTATCGTCAGTTTCACATTTGAAAGCCAATGCATGTTTTTATGAGCCAGAATACTTTTTGTTACGCAAAGACTGCAGCATTTTACATCATAGAGTAAGGAAAGTACCATCCAATCCATAGTATTATTTTGGCCCTTTAACAACCTAATTATACAGAAACTGATCATTTTGGAATTCTGAGGGCCCTAGAGCCACAGGCAATTATTACCAAAAGCATTCTGAACATGATGCGTTCAGCACATTTATATGCACATATATATAGTGTCCAGGCAAATAAATATTTGTGGTTTCCTTTTGCCATTAGGGTCATATGGGGCTCGTACTCTCCCTCACGCTCATATATCCAATACACTCATACCTGGAAAGACCACAAGCATGTGAGAGCGCAGTAAACAGTGGTATTGCAGGGCCCCAAAAAGGCAGGGCCCAGGACAACTTGCATATATTTTATAACGCCACCTCTACAACACTTTCACTTTACTATGCATTCCATTACGTGCAACAGTCTAGATTTTAAAATCATTTGCGCATTGCCCTTCTTAACTTTTGTTCGTGTAAGTCCATATTGTTATGTGATTCATTCCTTACTATGTCCTGCTAACCCATTGTACAGCACTGCGGTATATGATGGTACTGCATAAATCAATAAATAATAATACTTGCCTTGGTGAAAAGCTGCAACTCTGAAGTTCTCCATGCCTTTCCTTCAGTCCAACACTGGTTAGAAAGTGCTCCTATTTCAACCAATGAGTGCAATTTCTGTACATGCATATGGGGGGTCTCATTGGACCCCCTGGAGCTCACAGTGCAGGCTGGTGGTGAGTATCTTGTGCACACACGTTGCTATGCTGTGTCGGAGGAACCTTTGATAGAACGTATCTCCTGCAAGGCAATGAGCTTGAAAAAAGTCCACATTCATAGGGAAGACTTTGATGAATTCCTCTATGCAGTTGAATGCAAAACGTTATCATCAGGAAACACTCAGCTATCGTATATGATGGTTGGAGTTTACCTTTAAATCAGTATACTAACTATATCTTGCACTAAAATATACAAATCGGTGAATCATGTGTCACAGTTGTTTAAATACAAACAACAACATTGCTATAAAAATCCCGAAACAATGCATGAAGCATCGAGGGAGAAAAAATGTTTTAAAGGTGTTCTGCCTTTTACAGTGAAATACAATTATACAATTATATAGGTGCCTTCCAGTATCTTTAGTAGTGTGATATGTACGCATTTGTGCGCTAGACAAATAGCAATGTAATTTTCAGTTATTTCCAAAGGGTGAGTAAGAGAAAGGGAATCTGCCTGAGGGCTTAGCCATCTGCTGTTTTCTTATAGCAATACCCTGAGGGAAATCCTGCTCTCTGGTTAATGGCTTACACAACAAAACTGGCGTGGAAATATACTGACATGTAAAGTCAGTCCTTGTTATTAGAATCGACAAGATGCTTTATGAAGAAAAGCTTCAAAATCTCCTTTCCTTCGCGTTTCAGGCTTTAGTGTAATATCCATCAATATCAATGACTAAAAGGCACGTAATGTTAATAAACATAACAGTTATATTCTGTATATGGTGAAGATGTTAACGGCTGCTTTAAAGATTATCGCCATGCTTTACTTAAAATAATGATGATATATTTTGAAGCGACATCGTGGGCTAGAAAATACACAGAGGACAGGTCATGTTATAGGATATAGTTCTGTTATGGAGGTTTGGTCAGGTTGTCCCTCCAAATGTCCCAGGATGCCAAGTACTGTGCATGAAAAATAAAAAAAAAAAGGAAACGAGACATGTGGGATATATAGATTATGTAGGCTATGATATCATGCCATCACTATTTACACTATTTACATAAGTAAAAAAATGGTGTCTGCAAAAGTTTAGCGTGTCTTAAATTGATGCACACAACATATAACACATGTACAGAGGAGCCCAAAGACGGTGTAAATGCAGATTTTTATCACCAGACTTAATTGTGCCAGCATTACAAGGGTTATTTGTAAAAACTGTTTATTCTGTCAGCACTATAACTGCTATACTACAATTTATTAGGTTAAGTAGGTGACTGAAATAGCAAGCTCTACGAACACTAAGTTTCATGGCTTTGTTGCAAACCACACGTTTTTGGAGCTCAGTTGTGGAAAAAAGACAAGGTAACAAGGATATGGTGTGATCCTACCAAGCAGTGTATTCTTACCCAGGCTGATGTCTCAAGCCTCGGGGGGGGGGCACAAAGTGGGATACATCACCCTCTTATGTGATGCTCACCAGTGCGTCACTCCTTAATGGGTCATTAGCGTTGTTTTTCTGCTAAATGGGTCAGTCTCCATATCACTCTTCCATCATACCACATGTACTTTTGATGTCATGTCCCAGCAACAGAGGACGCATGTTGACAGGTCATGGGGATTGGCTTGGGGCTCCTAAACAATACATCAGCTCTAATAATTTTGCTTGGGGTACACCGCCATATAGGATCTAGCTAGTTCAATTCTACTGCAGTTGAATAACACTTCTATATTTAATGAATAATTATTTTTTTTCTGTGTATTTGTGAATAGGATAAATGCATATTGAAAAGTGGTGGCTACGGTTACACAGTTCGGTGTATGAATGCAGGAATGTCAAACTCCATATAGGGTCCATAAACCACAAGAGACAGCTAGAGGGAACCTTCTCAAATATCAGGCACGTAGCTACTAGAATTAACACAAGACAGGGTACCACTCAAGCAGCAGCAGTAATAGTCTGGATAGGAGCTGCATACTACAAATTAAAGAGTAGGAAGATCATGATCCTATGGGAGAGCAATAAATAGAGGTAGCAGGAACATAGGCACAAACAAGGATCACATACAGTGAGGGATAATCCACAGGAACACAGGCTCAAAGTGCACTGGCAAGGTAACACCTTACAAGTGCACAGGTGATTCAGGGAAGCCTCATCAGGTTGAAGTTGAGATGGAAGTGCCTGGTTTAGTACTTCTACCTGTTAGGGGTTTTACAAATAACATAAGCCAGATGGAAACATCAGATTACTATGTCACAAACTCTTAGAATTGAGGCCCAGTACCCTACCAATGCATAGCTCTCTTGCTGTTCCACTTTTGGGGACAGTGGGGATCATGGGGTAGCTTGAGAGATCGTCTGATCTTTCTTGACCGGACCAGGGAAGTCCCACATGACTACAATTATTCGCAGCTGGCTTGGCTCTTTGGTGGGTGGTGGTCAGCCAGGGCCAGCCACACCCCTTCTAATCTCTAGCCACACACCCCAAAACACGTGTACTGGTTTAAGACACCTGACATTTGGTGGTTATGCCATTGTTAAACCGAATGTCTCTGATTGGTTGACATATAAAGTTATGACATATAAACACTCAGCCAAGGTCACACTTGTCAAAGATTGTTTTTGAAAATGTGAGCTTTTATTCTGTTCCTGATCATTTCTATTATGTTTATTATGGAAAATCCCAATAAAATCAGATTTACAAAACTAATTGCTATTCATTATCATACCTCAAGTCAAATAAGCCTAATTTGTGAATCCATTTACCCTTCTTGACATTATCATTTTTTTTTATTTTTTTTTTAAAGCAAATTCCCTAAGCATAATCTTCCTCTTGATTAAGTAGATCCTCTTTTTAAAACAACTGAGCTGTTCAGGATGTTGGTGCCACATTACAGCTTGTATAATGGAGCATTAAATTAACAAAGTCTAAAGAGTGATGGGGCTAGTAGTCCAATACCACTTGAAGATTAATGATTGTCATAGCCCAAAAACAAGCTTGCATACTACATGAACTACTCTAAATTGTTAATTTGCTTCCAGTGTGTATTATTCCACAATTAATTCATATTAGCATTGATTTCTTTTCTTGCTAGTATTCCAAAAAAAGGTATCAAAGTCATAACTCTAGGGGAAGCTTTGAAAGGAAGGTCAAGCTGAAAGGAATGCATCATCTGCTTTTGTTTCAGGCCAGTAGCATAGTCACATATGGAATAATTCTCACGTGCAAAAACAGGGATGCCATTCATCAGAGTTCAAAGAAAATTCATACTTTACAAAGTTCCTAAATGACATTAATGACCGTGTAAATATTTGCTATTCCACAATTTTTATTGTAACTTTATGTGAGCTGCAAGTTATCAAGATAGAGGTTACTGTATCATCACAACAGTGCATACATTACCTTTTTAACATCTTACTTCTCCAGAAGAATCTAGTCATGATAATGTTGAATGCATAGCTATAACACAAAAGCCCCTACATAACAAAATAGCTACAGTGCTGTGAACATTTCCCCTGTCTCGATTTCTACTATTTTTCCATATTTGTCAATTAAAATGTATCAGATCACACAAACTGCAGCTTTTAAATAATCCTTTCATTTATTTAAGGTAAAGTGTTCATCAAAACCTGTATCACCCATGCGAAAAAAATTATTGGCCTCCTAAACCTTATAACTGGTCGAGGCACTCTTGATGAGGCTTGAAGACTTGATCTGGTCTGGTTGACGAGAGTGCCATGTGGCACGCAGAGGATCCGCGTGAGGTGAGGAGTAGGCAGTGTTCTCTGCTGTGTCATGTCCGGTCTTGGGGACGCAGATCTAGAAGTGATGTAAGGAGGTCACCATCTTGGGGCTCCTCAACTGACCACACAGTGCAAAAGGGGTCCATGCATGACACTTCCAGGGTGGCTGCCCATCATGTGGATGCTGCAGACTCCAAACTTGTCCAGAAAGGGAGGTCCAGGGGCTGCTCTCCCATGGGCGATGTACGGAGCCCTGTCACATGTCCAGATGGCGGATCCCTTGTCAGTCAACTCTTGAACTCTTCACATCCATGGCTGAAACATGATGGGGAAGGCAGGGCACAACTGTAGGAATTACATGGCTGCTCCATATGCTGAGAGTGCAGGGTGTCAGGGGGCCAGGCATGGGTTAGGTATGATGAGCAATTTCATCAGAGAAATCTGTTGGCCCTTCCATAAGGTGGGATCACAAATACATAGCCCTATGGCTTATAGTTACTGCTCCAGTTAGGGCTGCAGGGCAGTCCTAACGAGGGGGTGCCTGTGGTGCCTCAGGGGCAGTATCGGCTACCAACAGGAAAGGTTATTGCTGGCAAATGGGGAGCATCATGCTGCTACAAGCATGAATGTTCTGGTTACTCTGTTTCTCACCCTATCTCTTAGTTTTTTCCGCTAGGAAAAAGGATGTAGTGTCCCTGCTTGAATCTGGTTTCAGGAGGGATTCAAAATCCCTTTTAAAGACTCACCAGCTAGATATCAGCTTTGGGGTTTCCCTTTGTAGTTCAGGAGAAAATGTTTAAAGAGGTAAGATTGGGGTGTGTTGCTGGCCTTTTCATTCCACATAATTTGTGTGTTTCTCCGTCATGGGTAGCCCCCAAAAATAGCAAGGCAAATTTCCACTTATTCACCACCGTTCTTACCCTAAAGGCGGGCACGGTGATGACATTGACAAAGAATTTTGCATATAGGAAGTGATATAAAGTCGGCATTCTGTTTTCTTCCAATTCATCCAGAGTACTTTCATCTTTTGGGTTGTCTTTGGGAGAGTGTTTAGTTTGTTAATAAATGGCTTCCTATGGTTGTTAAATTTCCTGTCATTATTCAGTTTTTAGTTCCTTTTTGGAGTGAGTTATAAAGGAGGGGTCAAGGATACTATCCATAATACATTATTTGAATGATTTCCTATGTACAGGCCCGCCAGAGTCTGGGGTTTGTGTTATAATTTTGACTACAGTGCCTGGCCAGAGGGTTTGAAATGTCTGGAGTGGTTCTGGAGTGGAGTGATAATAGGTTTCCCTGGCGGGCCTGTGGTTGGACTTCTGGGGTTCACAATTGGAGGAGGTACTGCTTGAAGTACTCCAGTTGCTCCGGTGGCTCCAGAGGTGTTGGTAATGACGCTGGTGGTTAATGATCTCTGCCACAAGCCACTTTGGGTCGTCATGCATGACATCAAATGTGACCTGGAGGTCCACACTGAGAAGGTTTACCTCTCACTTAATTTTATTATTACAAATTTGAATATAACTGAAACTGAAGGGTTAAATGTAAATGTTCCTCAGATTGCTACATTTGAGTTAATTTGGGCTCAGTTCTGGCTTTTGCAATTTACTGTTTAAGTGTGTCTTAAAGTGGCCTTTCACAATCCATGTGTGTTTACTCCCTTGAAGATATGAGTGAACGTGATGGAACTCCAGTGCTCTTTATAGAGTCAATTTAACGTGGTGTAAAAACAATGTTGAGTGGAATAGCACAGTAATTTTAGATTCTCTTATAAGCAGACATGTATCATCGCTTATTGAATTCTGAGCAGTGTGTTGCTGAAACACCAGATTTTCACCTCCTCCTGTGCAGGGTATGGTTTCCCAGTTGAATCCATTTATGTGACATTAATAGAACTCACATAGTGTGCATATAGTTGAAAATTTTGCTTGGAGGTATACTGAGCCTGGGGACACTGCACATGTGATTAAATAGCACAAAAAAGCAAAGGGAAAAAATAGAAAATGAACAAAATCAGGGTACAACAGCAGAAAATGTACATATTTACAAATAGATGTAATCATTTCAAATAAATGTTACATTTTGCCATCATTTACCAAGATTATAATTTGTGCATCTTGTAAGAAATTGTACCGTGGCCAGTCATCAAGCATTCTTCTGTTCCTCCTGTTCTCCTTTTTTTGAGGGCATCTTGTGGACCTGCCGTGTGGAGCCAGCTGGAGGCTTTCCTTCTCGTCGCGTGTTGGTAACATGTATAAGAATTTTTGGTAGAAGAATAAGTGTTGTGTATGCCCAGAAGTGAGGGGTTGCTAGATGTGAACAAGACGGGATGCACAAGTGGCACGGCCTTCCAAGAGAGATGGTTAGTAAATTTAAACATGCAGCTGATAGACTATCTATAAGCTATGGCCAAGGACCACAAAAAGTCCGGGGTTACAGAAGCATAAAAAGGGCAGACTAGAAGGAACAAATCTTTCATATGTGTCATCACATTCTATAAAGCATGGGTTCAGAACAAAGACGTTTAGTGGATCTTGACAATTTTTTTTCAGAGGCAGTGAAAAGTTTCTGAACAGAATGCAGAATTGCTTAGTTAGGCTAGAGTCTAAGTGCAGAGTAGTCCGTGTTTATGCATAATAATGCTCTGAATAAATTATACAATGCATACCTCGTATTTATGGTTAAACACTTTAATAAAGAATAGACATGTAGCCATGTCTAACAACAACATTACTTCTGAGGAGCAGGAGAATCATTCTTTTGGGCTGATTTGGGTATTAAGTCTTAAGTTTTAGTGATAAAAAAAACACATAGTTTTTTTTCTTTTTCATTTGTAAATACATAAATTCATAACTATAATGTGCAACACAAGTTTGATTGAATAACTGTGTTTATTTACTTGGAGCTCTTGTAAGTTTCTGCAGCCTAACAGTACAGCGCATTCCAACATACTGTACGTAACAGCAACCAACCTAAACTCCTCCCACTTGATGACATCACTCCTGCTAATATAATACTATTATGTGATGCCTATACCTGGTCTCTTCCTTCCTATAAACAAATACATATTTTCATGAATATAATAAATAATATAAAAAAATATCTAATTAAGATTTTTCTTAACCCTGGATATTAAATACGTAGCATTATATACAGTAGTCCATACGTTTATCTTGTTTGTCTCCAGAAAACTCTGGGTCGTGGGAGCACCGTTATGACACACCCCACTCCCCGCCCATTTCCTCCTTTAATACCGGTGTATCCCACCACATCAAAAGGACTTCCTGTTTGCATCCCGCAAGCAGAGCTCCGGGTAACCAGAACCACAAAGTTCCCAGGTATGCTAGGTTTCCGGAAGTCTCTCGTCCGCTCTTTTATTTGGAGCCATGAATGTGGATTCCTGATTCTGAGATTGAGTATTTCCTTGTGCAGTTGGTAGAGTCTGTTCCTGTTGACACTGGTTTTCCTCGTTTTGGACCATTGAAGGGAGTTCCTCTTCCTGAATCATGCATCCTGTTTGGCTGAGCTCCAAGTGTTTCTGGTCTAGTGTTTTGTTGATTTGTCGCTGTAACATTTGGCTCTAGAAAATTTGTTTGTGGGTCAAACTAGACTCCATCCCAAATGTCTTTGAGCAAAGTTTCGCAATATTCTGTGAAGCGATGAGTCAAAAGTTAAACTTTTTGGAAGACATGTGGTTGCGTTATATCTGGTGTAAAGCTAACACAACATCAACATAAGAACATCATACCAACAGTCAAACACGCTGGTGGTAATATAATGGTCTCGGGCTGCTTTGCTGCTTCAGGACAAGGACGACTAGACATAGTTTATGGGACCATGATTCTGATCGCTACTAGAAAATACTGAAAGAGAATGTCCGCCCATCAGTTTGTGATCTAGAGCTGAAGCGCGGTTGGGTTATGCAGCAGGACAATGATCCAAAGCACACAAGCAAATCCACTTCTTAATAGCTCAAGAGAAACAAAATGAAGGTTTTGTGGCCTAGTTAAATTCCTAACTTAAATTCGATTAAGATGCTGCGGCAGGACCTTAAAAAGGCAGTTCATACTCAAAAACCGTCCAATATGGCTGAATTAAAACATTTCTGCCAAGAAGAGCGGGCCAAAATTCCTCCACAACAATGTAAAAGTCTCTTTGCCAGCTATCGCAATAACATTTGATTGCGGTTGAAGTGATCATTTAAAAGCTTTATTTTGTGTTTACTCAGGTTATCTTTGACTTATATTAAAATTAGTTGGATGATCTGTAACATTCAAATGTGACAATTATGTAAAAATAGAAGAAATCAGGAAGAGGCAAATACTTTTTTTGCAGCAAAGTACCCTTCACAAATCTAACATAATGACAGATACCCTTTAATAATCCAAGATATATGACAGATACCCTTTGGACTCTGTCTGTCTCTCATTGTTACACATTTTGTCAGAATGTCACAGGGGAGTGGTGAAAATTAGGGTATTGGGGCAGTTTCTCCCCAGCGTCAGGATTAAGAGGAACTTTAGGCAGCCATTAATTGCCTACATGGATAAATTCTGATCTCCATTTTGGTGAATGTGTGAGTGACAGGACTACTGAGTGGTTACTATTTTGGTTTATAACTAGGCCACCTGGATTTGGTCTAAGACTTAGCAGCATTCTCCTGGAAGACTTTCTCTGGATCTTCCTGTAGTTGTGTGCTTGTTAGATCTACTGATAATATTATAGTCAGTAACCTGTCACTGAACATCCAATTTGGAAGAATTTGACAGCAGCTAAGGACCTATTTGCCCATCTACTCTGTCCATATTTCCTCATGTAGAGAATTCAGATCTTATCCCGTCTTTGATCTTCTCTTAGATTCAGGATATATTTATGCCTGTGCCATGCACGTTTAAATTCCCTTACTGTATCGGCCTCTACAACCTCTGATGGGAGGCTGTTCCATTTATCTACCACCCCTCTAAGTCAAGTAGAACTTACTAACATCTCCCCTTCTTAAATTCTTTGCTTTGTATTTAGAGAGCATGCCTTGTGTACCATACTGGCTAATCATGTTTCAATTTGAACATACAATACAACGGAACCAGTACCTGAAAGTACTGTAACTTTATAAGTGAGGCCTAGCATTTGACACCTGAAATGAGGCAATTATTCCTATAAGCTGTTTTTACAGCAAATTATTTTTTTCCATTAGGGGTTGCAGATCTTCTCATTTGCTTTACTGTATAACCCTTAATTCTAACACACTATGATAAAGCTACTTGGGTTTGCATCTTGATTGATGCAGTTAGGGATAGATTGGTTTAATTCAACTGATCTTTTCATGTTTACTAACTAGGGTTTTATTTTCACGCGACTGGAGATGCGAACCTTTTTTTTCCTACAACAAGAAAGCTGAGGCACAGTTCTTTGAAGTAGGTATTTGAAACTCCAGTCCTCCAGGGTTCACATAAGGCTTTTAGGATAGCAAGAAACACCAGTTAATGATACCCCCCTTTAATTGCTTAATCAGAGGTAAAACCGAGAAACCCTACAACTGGTGAGCATACATCCCACTTCCCTGTCTGTCATTGTACTGACAAAATTGCTAGCAAAGTATAGATCAAAAATGTTTCTTTTACATGAAGGGCATTATTGTTTATTTCTTTTGCTGCAAAATACATATTTTGGATATTCTCTTAGGGCTCTATTCACTAAAATGAGAGTTGGCAGGGTTGTTTGCGAGGTAGGTGTGGTTTCATCTCTCACTTCACTATTCCTTAGGAAGGGTCAATGCCGACAGGCTTCTTCAGCAAGAGGAGTTGAGCTAGCCCTATATAATGCATAGTTCAATGGGTAATAATTATACAGGGACAGCTCTTTCTGCAGCAGAAGCTTACATAGGTTAGACTTTCACAATAGATAGTGAATTCAAGGAGTTAAAACCACACCTATATTTACTGGATAGATCCCTGTGTCTCCATCTGGGATCATAGGCTCTTCCACCTGGTAAGCAAAGGACCATATGAACTCTAACTGGCTCATCAACTCAGTTTATGATTGATTCAGATGTGTGGGGTTTTTTGAGTCTATATATCTCATAGTTAACCCAAAGACCAGGGGTTTTTTTTCTCCCATGACTGTTGCCTGTTCTGTGACTACTGGCTTGAACCCGATTTAACACCTAGCTCTTGCAAACCTGCTTCAAACCAGACAGTTTCAACTCTAAGTGGCACCAACAAACCATAGGTCTCAATCCCTGAAGAAGACCACATCTTAAATTAATCTCTGAAGCTGGTTTCCTTCTACTAAATGTTTTTAATCTAAGTACCAGATAATGGTGTTGCATTCCAGCACAATAATATTAATTAAAAGGGTTATATATTAATTTGATACATTTCACGACTTTAAGCATTGTTTCACTTTTTTGTTATATAGTAGTTGTTACTCTCATCTGATATGTGATCTCAATCCTGATCCAGTTGCTATCAAAACCTGTATAGACAACATGCTTGTAAATCCTCATTTAAATGTCAACGTGGTTTACAGGGTAAATTGTTTTGTCAAATAATCAAACCTTGCATTGTGGTTTAACCACTAAAAGGTGTTGCTATATTTTAGGTGTATTTTTTTCCAATCGTGGTTACAGCTTTCATGCTATTTAATGTACAACACATAATTATCCTAATCTTAATAATGTGTATATATTCCCATGCATCTCATTTTTTAAAAATATTTATTTTTTAAGCTATTTACAGGATAATATAATTATAGATGATATTTAATATAGTAATTAAAGGTGAATCTTAAATATTTAAAATTCCAATGTAAAAAAATGAGGAAATATCTCGTGAGACATAACAATTGCCGTTACTAGAAACAATGAAATAAATTAAATTTAGAGGGGTTTCAATGCTCCACATTTATTACTGATGGTGGAATTACTTGATATCTCCCCTTCATCACAGGAAAGCTATAAAAGTGTTTTAAATCAAACTTTCTTCTGAAAGTTTAGGTCAAATGGCCAAAGATGGCCACCATTGTTTTAGATGGCTGTGGTTTGACCAAGGCTTATGTGATTTTCTGATCGCTAGGTGTTTATTATTATTATTAAGATATTGCACCACCATATTCCACAGCGCTGTACACTGTAACTGAGTACAGAATTTAGAAGTATAATGTCATTAATTTACATAATTTAATTAAAAAAACATTCATGCTATTTCTATACACAGTAGGACTGTAGAATATCAGGCTACACTCATCCCCGCAAAACATTTTGATATCATAGAAGAGAGGGATGGAAAGTGCAAAATGAGGGACTGCCCATTCTGAAAAGGGACACTTGGGAGGTATGTTAACTATTCAAAGACTTTTAAATACATAGCCGTTCAATATAGTGGTTTGTATCTCTCCCATATTTTAAAATAAACAAAAAAATAATAAACCGCGTGGGACTTCTTCCATCTCCTTTTGTAATTCTGCATGGTTGAACATTTCAAATGGGTTTATGCATCGCCCCCAGGGATTGATTTAGACTTGATTTGGGGTAAAAGAGCCTCTTTTGCTTATTTCCTTTCTCTACACCATTGTTGAAGTTCTAAAGCCATGGGAATAATTATAATATATATATATATATATATATATATATATATATATATATGATAGCCAAAGGATCAGGCATGCTTTGATCAGACAAGAGGTGATCCTTATCAACAAGTTTTACGACCTTAGCACAGTGACAATGTCAGGTCAACTTGGGAGAGTGGAGGGAGACATATCCAAATAATAAATAAAAAAGAGAGAGAGAGAAACAACCAACAATCCTTATAATTATCATCATCTGCTGCTTTTCTCTCTTCTGGCAAGAAACACTCCATCCATTTGCAGAAATGGCCTCAGGAAACGTTACATCAAAACTAATCACAACGATTAAAATCAGCTTTTCTGTGCAAGGGGAGAGTAATAAGCAAGTTGGAGGCTGGAGAGAGGCTGCCTTCTCCACTCACACACAGGGAAAATAAAAATCACAAACAAAACACCCTTATATGTTAACAACAACAAAAAATATACATCTATGTATGGATTATTATGCCAGAATAGCAGGGTCTACAGTCAGATCTAGTAATTTAATTTCATTTTATTCTCTATTCTGGAGATTGATTTAGACTGGAGGTAGAGGCATGAGCTAATTGTATCCTGATCCTTGCCTTGAGGGGTTTCAAAGCCCTGAAGCAACTATTCTCTGTATTTTGTTCTGTCTACCTTAGCCAAGCTATTGCATTTCTCTGTGGTGTAGCGAGCAGAGCAGATCGCTAGAAGAAATCGAGAGGAAGAGAAAGAGGAGAAAAAGGGGGAAAAAAACAGGAGAGAAGGGGGAAGTTGGAAAACAGACTTTTGTGTTTCCATGTTTCAGGTAAGATCGGCTTTGCTATTATTTGCTAAGGATGGTATGGCTGGGGAGTTTAGGGCGCAACTTGCTTTTACGCATGTGCCAGGTTCCTGGTAAATCTTTTTTTTTTTCCTCCCTGTTTCTATCTTGAGCACTTCCTTGATTCACTCACACGGGGGAAAAGACAGCGATCGGTGTGTTTGCGAGGCGCGTTGTGTGTAGCGGTGATCGGGGGAGCTGGCTGGTGTATCGGCTTCACCGATCTGCCGGTCCGATGTGTGCCGTGTCCTGGCTCGTGGGTTACAATGTAGCAAGCCTTGGGGTGGAGGGGGCGGCAGGCTGTGCACCAACGTTCTATTGGTGGAACGCGAGCAGGAGCGCAGCTCGGGAACACGGATGGCCTTGGCTGGCACTGAACGCCGGGGCAAGAGAGAGGGTGCTGGAGGGTCGCCTACGTGACCCCAGTGCATTCACCCGCTCGCTCCGGACCCGCTGTATTCCCCCTCTCCCAGTGCGCCTAATGAACCCCTAAACACCCCGTGCATGACTTATATATATTTTCTTTTTACTTGTGTTTGGCTTCCTTTATATTCCTTCCCTCCCATTTCACCTTAAGCCTCTGATCCCGTTGTTATGAAGGGCGCCATTGTGCTGCTGCGGATTTTGCCCGAGGGGTTTTGCCTCATTTTACAGTCATTTGATAGGAGGAGTAGCTTTCTTCTTTATTATTTTCAAGCCTCATTGTAGAACTCCCGAATTACACTTATAATCATCGCTTATTTTCTCTATAGTGTTTCATTTTGTATTAAATTTCGGGTTTTTGCGCATACCAGATCGCACCAAAAAGGGACCGAGCATAAAGGGAAAATGGTCTTGCAGTTGCTTCGCTTGGCCTGTAGGGGGCGATGGGTTCATGTCTGCTGGGAGATTGATCAAAGTGATTGCTTTGCCCTGTCTGCTTTGGCAGATGTGTGTAACCATTCATGTTGTAGAAACCCAGGAGTGATGCAGAAAAAAAAGTGAATTTTAGATTTATTAAGATATTACATGTACATCAGCTATGCATACTAACTGCATAACACTCATTTCTTTTAAGATAAGTGCTTGGGTTGTTTAGAAGTAAATAGCTGTGTTTACAGTTTCTTCACCATTCATATAGCTTTTTTCTAGTATTTTCATTATATTTGTGTGTTTTAATAACAAGAAGGTCTACAACATCTTTACTAATCTGTGTCATATTTCCCCTCAACTTTTGTTGGGGGAGACTGGGGTGCTGTCACCATGGCAACTAAGTGCATGCTTCTGCTGCCTGTTTAGCACTTTGCACTATAATTCCTCTCTTTGCAAAGCTCTGTACTATTGTAAAACCTTGTAAATTTGCATGTTTAGGTGTCACTTACCCTGGTCTGTAAAACTTCATGGGGAATACATTCGTTGTAAAATTGATATTGATTGCTTTATAAATACTAATTTAGCTATTTTTATGAGTGGTGTATTTTTAGTAATCTAAAGTAAAATTCAATAATAATTATTAAAATTAAGATGTAAAAGTGAGAATAGCAAACTGCGTATTAAAAAATAGCACTTCTAATACGATGGGTTAAGTTTATAGTTTTATAAGTCAAAGCCATGAATTGTATATTTTAGTTGAATGGTATACAATGAAAAGGAATGAGGTGAAGGAGAAAATGGCAGTTTATGGATATTGTGTAAAATCCAGAATGGTCCACAACTGTGCTAGAAAGGGCTCTCGCCATCATTCTATACTGCAAATATTATGCATCAGATGACACTGTTGAACTGATGGGGGCCACTTCCCTGCTTTATCTTTTTAATGTTCATTTTTGAAATGAATGTGCATTATTTCCCTTTTTTTCTCAACTGAGGATCTAAATTATTGAAACTGACCATTTCGTCTTAAATCACCTAGAAGGTTTATGTTGCTTATCCAAGTCTTATTAAGTTTTTATTAGGGTATAATAATAGTAAGTTATTATTCGACTCTAATAGTCTATGAATATAATACTTATAGTGTATATATATCTGGATCCACACAAGGAACCTGTACTTGAACACAAGGTTGACAGCCTACAGTACTTGTATATTATGGCTGTTTTCACTTGATGTGACCAATTTACCAAACCCAAGTTGTTCATTGACTTGATGACTTTGTCCACTCAACAGCTTTATCAAATGGGACCCAACTTGATGTCAACCTTTCCAACACCAGATTCACTGAGGTCCATCCATTAATTCAGCCAAACATGATGCAAGGTCAATTGTATGTTTTGCAAGATGTGCCAAGATGGCCCTTACATAATGCATGGTGGAATTAATGAGATGACATTATGAGATCTCTTAAGTTTTGTTTTGTGGATAACAAGAGTGGCATAAAGATGTCCTTCTTATCTGTTTGTAAACTCAGGTTGTATTCTAAAGTGCTGTGTGGTAGCTGAACCCAAATAAATCTTAAATCATAATCCAAAACATGTTTTTTTTCCCCTTGTTTTTATATGTAAAGTGAGCATCATGCAAGAGCCCTTTAAGGTAACATCCAGATCATATGCCACCATATAGACAAGCCTGCCATAGCAGCCAGAATTTGACGATTGGGTAGAATGTGAATTGAAACCTTAACAAAGGGTATCAGGTACAGACCAAGTGGTTATCACACATATCCCCATAAGAAATCAGTATCTGATTTCAATCAAGTACTTTTGCAGAGTAAGAGATGCAACTTTATTTGACAATACCCTCTGGGTGCCAAGCATGCTTGGGTTGTTTTAGCAAATTAAAAAGGAACAAAATGCTTTTTACCTTCTCAGCAGTCGCTCTCATTCACACACCCCTAGCAAAAATGAATTGAGCGCATGACGGTCTTGACATTCTGTTATCTGTGTTTAATAGATCATTGTGTTGAACTTAATGTTTGTTAATGAGCCATACATCCAAAATAACCCAGTTAAACACCTACTACTGACACGTGCATGAATACGAAAAGTGTGCTCCTGCAGCTGCATAATATAAGTTGGGTGATGCTCAGTCAGCCTTAACCATAGCAACTTAATCGCTCCTGGTTTTCTACTTTAAATTACTATTTGGCTGGATAAGCATGATGGGATTTTTAGTTCATATCAGCTGTAGTGCTGAAGCACAAGTTTCCAAGAGAGTTGCAGTTCCAACTCCCTGATTGCTCTATGCTTTAAGAAAGATCAACCACAGTAACTTTTTTCTGGAAGAAGGGCTCTGCTGTCCTTTAAGAAATGTCATTGATTTAACTAAGTATTATGCGTGGATCTTCTTGCAGGAGAATCCCACCAGAAGTAGCCTTTTATATGGCATATTGAATTTTGTAAGTTGACACTGCAACTCTCATGCAAACTCTTGATGTATTAAATAAACCTTAAAAGCAGGCTTGGACCCAACAATTAGCTCAGACTGGTAGAGTGTGAGCCAAGTTTGCATCGGCTGCTCCTGTTTAGTATTTTGGTGCATGTGGTCACCAGTAAGAACACTCAAAATCTGGTGGGTGAGGAGCGACGTATTTTGGCCTGGACTTAGGGTGGCAGGTCCAGGGGCATCAGCACCCCGCTGCAAAACCTGGCCAGATTGCCCTCTTTCCCCTAGTGTGTTGCTGCTCAGTGGGCCGGTTACAGATCTCTGATCTACCCAACCAGCCCAATTACACTCCATTCAAAGGCACTGAGCATTTTTAAGACATGGCGTCTTATCTCGCCGCTCCATTGGAGGATGGAGAACGCAGAGTATGAGGCGATGGTAAATGCGTCTCAGTGAACTGGCTAGCCCACCACTCACAATAGGTGAAGTTGCCTTTATACCAGTTTGATACATTTATACCGGTTTTTGGATTGTGATTTATTCTTGTCGTATTTATAATTTAGTTTTGTTTGTTAATCATATTTTTCTGCAGTTTTCCATTTTCAGTGATTAACGTATTTAATTAACTGCTTTTATGTTAACATACATGATTTAAAATTTTTAAATCACCGTGGAATAGACTTGCTGAAATGAAAGTGCCACTTTCTCAAATTGACTGCAGTATCTTTGGTGTATTAATTGTGCCTGCAGCAAAAGACAGAATGTTCTCTCGCTCTAGAGGGCCCTGTTACATTTAAAACATTTGAATATATTCTTTTGTTTAGATTCATTTTCTGGAATGTCTGGTTAGAAAATGGGATTTATCAGCAATACTATATCCTACTTTTTGACTGCTACATTTTGATTGATGTTATGTGTCCTTGTATTACACATGATTGATGAATGTATGTTTTAAAAGTAAAACAAAATCAAACTGTATTGTAAATCAAAATTCTTTAATCGACTGTCGGAGGTCCAGATTTTAATATTACAGGAGGAATATTTAATGTCATCTCATGTTTAATCGTCCTGTGTATAGTGTGTTATCCTATTATACATAGAGTTCATGGCAAATCTGCCTTCTCTGTGATAATGCTGGTGTTGGATTTTTATCAATTCAACATCTCGATTCAAAGATTCCACCAAACACGCTTCCTGTATTAAAGGTACTGTTCCACTTAGACAAAATATGAAAAGTACTCTGTGCTATGTTAAACAAATAACCCTTGCTGTCATTTAGTGCTCTCAGTAAAAAGTATGGATGGCATGCAATTTTACACAATTATTGGGTATTCAGCAGTACAATGATTTATTTATCTTATGTTGCATTTAGTTATGAAAGATATGAATGTGTAAAACAACACTTTTCATGGTAGTTGCTACCCTAGGTACCCACCAGTCCCAATTCAATGAATTTTTTTCTGAGCCTTCAATGATTATTAACTTGATGGAGGGCTCCCGCAGCGCTCCTTGACGGAGGGCTCCCGCAGCGCTCCTTGACCAGCACAGACCACAGTCGCTTATGTCCCTAAGGGCCAGGATATTTTGCCATTTCTTGACTTGTACAGCAGCATGATAGTGTAAATTGCAGAGCTCGGTACAAAAGGAGAAGAGATCCATTGTGGGCAGCCTGCCACCCAAGGCCTTTTCCACACCCTAGTCACAATGAAATGCAACTGATGAAGGTGACTGCTGGCCGCATCTGAAACCACTACCATTAAGAGTGCCATCGTGCTAGACAAACTGAACTCGGCCTAAGGGGAGAAATTTTGAGTCTGGGTAAACAAGCTACCTCTGTTTGTACTTGTGTTGATGAAAAGTAATCGCTGTTTTATGAAGAAGAGAGAATAAAGGCAAGCTTAAGACAAGCAAGTAAATATTTATTGTATGTAAGATACCCCCACACGAGACATATGTCTACAAAGGTAAAGTAGTGTTAGCACTGGCAAAACATCAACAGCACAAAGGTAATAAAACAACACAAAAATGGATAGTCTGTTTCTGGAGGTTAATTCAATCGAATGAAAACTTCAGAGATGACAGGATCTAAGGACTGTTTTTTTCATCCCCTTAGCTGGATCAGGTGTATGTAACACTGTAACAGATGGGAACACCTCCCCCAGCTATTGCACAGATAGTTTGGTTTAAAGCTCAGCAATCTAAACTCAGGAGTGGTGTAGTCCATTTTGCACAAGCTTGAATGCATTTTAGTGCATTCATATTAGTACATAGATTTAGTATTTTAAGTTAGAAAATGAGGCTTCTGTCTCTTTTTTTATTTTCCCTTGGCTGTGTCTACTGCAAGCAGGATCTTACTTAAGTGCACATGCTCAATAACACTCCTATTGTAGTCAGTGGGAGCTGAGAGCTTAGCTGAGCCTAGGGTTAGTGGTACCTAGGTGCAGTACTTCAGTACCCCCCCTGTACTAAATCACACGCACATACCATCTTGCAAACTCATTCAAACTTACTTTAACACCATACGCTAACACATTCTGAAGCAAATACTAAAGCTAATAAAATACACTAACATATACACACACACTCTAACACCATATGCTGACTTGCATGCTCACGCTGACACACATGCTAACAATATACACTATACACACATACAAACCGTAACATGCACACACCAGCGGCAAGAGAAATTCTTCGAGCAGTACCGGACTGGCCCACTTGTGGAGGAGATCAAAGCTCTCCCTTGCAAGCAGTTCAGTTACACTTTGTAAGCCTGTGCATAGCTGGCACAAGTCCCATACCATGTTGTACAATAGAACGCTGGGATAGAACGTCACACCTTGATGCATAGCAAAAAAAAAAGGATTGAGGCCCCAAAGGCAAGTAATGAGGGGACAGTCAGGGTTAGTACCAGCCAAAAAACACCACTGATTGTAACATGATATTTTACATGGGATATTTATTGAAGCTTCGAGAACTGATGTACACTGCTTTAGAGCTAAGATATGGATGTAATGTGTGTTAAATCTCACGTTATATAGAGAAAATTCTCTCTGTCTATTAAAATCTCGCGTTTAGTACATGTGTGATTTCTGGGAGATAAACATCTCCATGCTGTCTTTTGATAGAAGATATGTAATTTCCCACTTGGCATTTGAATGGTATCCCAAATGTGAAAACAGGGGTTGTATAGAGGCCTGTAGGCTGGATATCTTCCATCGCCAGAGCCTTTTTTTGTTCCTTTAATTCATAGAGTGTGTAGTCCCATTGTGTTACTTATGCATGTGCAAAATGTGTAAAAATAGATGTACATTCAGGTGTTCCAGCGCTGTAGCTGAACTATGTCACAGTAAAACACTACTTACGCATTTTCTTTCTAACATGGAAGAAAACCTTAGTGTGCTACCTAGTTTGCCTGTATGGTAGCAATGGCTGTGCATACAGGGAATAACTGGCAGATAGTATGGATTGGCTAGGCTCACTTCAAAAACAGAGCGGTCTAATCCATAACCTTTTACCGTTTTGGTCATCATGTACCTCCGTACTTCCATTTATATGGTTGGTGAGTCAGGACTGGTACATGGGTCTTGATTTGATTCATGCTGTGACAGGGCCAGCTCGCCCATCTCCAGTGCACTACCTTTCATTTTAATATATACTGTATAACAAGCAGTAATTGTTTGATGTTTTTTTCCAAACCACAAGAAATTATAAACTAGTAAACCACATTTGGAAATATTGCTGATCAACTACCTTTCTTTACAAAACATCTTCTAATAACCAATGTTGTCACATTTATTGATTCAAATATTTGGCAGTATTGTTTTCTAGCAGAAAATGTAACTGTATAGGACTGTTCTACTTTCAGATCATGTTTCTTGAGCCAGATCAGAACCCTGCAGGAAAGCACGGATATATTAGAAAGCATGTAGTGGTACTGACCCAGAGGGGAAATAAAGTTTACACACATACAATAACAATTACCATCAAAATTGGAAGTACAAGTGCAATTACTGGGCCGATCATTTATCAGCCAATGGGGATGTCTGTGTTTAGCATGTGGAGATGGAGCCCATTAGATGTTAGGAATCAGGATGTAAAACCCTCTGAAGAAAGATACCTACAATTGTGTATACTGGATTTCTCTCAATGTAATTTTTTATTTTTTTATTTGCTGATTTTATTAATTCCTGCTTTTTTGTAATAGGCAGATTAAACAATAATTTACCGTCCACAACATACAATTCTGTATGCTAAATATGACCATTTCTGTTGTATAGCAGATCAGGAATTTAGGGTTAAGTAATGTGAAACCCTAGGTATCGATAAACTACAATCCCTTTTTGCGGTGTGACACGTTTTAACTATGATGTCGCCCTACATACCATAAACACATTTCCAAGACTTTTCCTGCTTTTACCAATTTGGTAAAAAAAACTATGTATTCAGACTTCTGTCAATGCCCAACAAATTAGGCAAACCTAAGAAAGCCATTGTGTTTTCTGGCATATTATTATTATTAGTTATTGCTTCACATAGCACCATCATATTTCACAGCCCTGTACAATGGGAACACTGTATATTTATTGTAACACGTGAGATGTACACAGACCATATATGTGACTGAGCACTGCTTGTGTGCTGTCCATATGAGCCATCATGGCACCTCAAAGAATACCCTCTGCTGTCAAGATGTAGTAACCATAACAAGGCACATGGCTGCAAACAATGTAGGCCTAGTTTCCAGGAGAAATCTTAGTATCCTGCTAAGAACCACCTCAACATGAATAAAGGACCTTGTCATAGGTCGCAATCTGACTGATCCATGGCCAGGCCCTTCATATAAGCAGGAGTGACCACCAAGGAGATCTTATGACAGCAACATCAGATCCGTTAATTGGGGAGCCAAAGGCACAGATTTATCAAGGGCCCATCACTGTGAGTGCCTTGGAGGCGATACAGCTGTGAATAGAAGAGACAGTATCCAGATGCACGGAAGGTACCAGAATCACAGAATTAAAGTTTTAGCGTAGGGGAACATTAACTAGTAAGACTTGAAAGCTTTATATTTAAGGCAATATATTCATTCAGTAGTACAGTGGGATTTTGAGGTTTAAATGGAAGATCCAGATAGTTATTGACTTTAACTAATTCATCTGCTCTGTCTCTCTGTGCTCTGGATAGTCTCCATTGCATTATGGAGTATTTTGTGATAATAATGGATAACTAGGCATTTTGCATACTAAACTCCAACCTTTCAAGTTCATTTGGGCGTTACTTTGCTCAACAGGAGAAACTGACTCTTGTATCAGCGTTGCACTTTATTATAAAACACAACCCAATTAGTACTTGTACATTTTGAGTCATACATATTAATATGCTGCCAATATACCCTTGAGTATATACAACACATACCTTCCCTATAGGTACGCAGGAACATGGATTAGATTTTCGTGCCCCACCCTGAATATCTTTATAAATTCTTGCTCAACAGAGTCATGTTCCTGCACTGGGTTGCCTGGTCTACTCTGGGCTCTGTGATACCATGTTTTTGTTTAAATTCATACCAAATAAGGAGAAATGTTTGCTATATAAAAAAACAAGCTATATATGAACAGAAATGGACTACGGATGAAAACCAACCCTAGCATTTAAGGGCACCAGCTGATAAACACGGCTCTCTGCCCAATGAAGGACTCGGATGCCTGGCATTTGCCCAGTGTGCGTGATCCAGGCTTTGGCATGTATTAGAAACCTAAAGTGTGTACCATTGAGGCAACCATGTTGCTTTTCTGTTCTCAGGGCTCTGATGATTATTCTTCCACATTAAGTTATATCTTCCCTATGGGTAAGGTACTCATTATTGTTGATTGGTTCAGGCAACATTTGTAAAGGTTGGGGGAGAACTTCAGGACAAAAATTGATTAGATAATGCTGGTTCTGACAGATCTTAACTTTCACCAGCTGAGCTTTTAAACAATATCTTTAAAACAATCACAGTGATTGCTGGACACATATATCGTTGAAATAAAAGAATTTAGTTATGTTAAAAGCTGTGTTGTTATAGCTACATCCAGCATTCCAAGGCCAACAGATGATTTTAACGCATATGATAGCAGGGTAGTTTGTGGCATTGCTTTTGCAATTCTGCAAAATTCCCCAATGCATTTTTGCCCCTGCCCCCCCCAGACCCCTGTGCACATGAGCAGCAAGCACTTCCATTGATTTCAATGCCCATCAGTGGCAATAGGGCTGCAAATTCTAGGTGAGATGTGTGTTTTTTTTTAACTTATTTTGAAGATGCATATTAAGGTACCCACGTAGTACTTTTATATACATTCTTTTTTTAATGAGTGTGCCGGTTACATTAAACTGTCCCCTTAAATCAAGCTAAACCACCTGTGTTGGCCCTTTATTATGGAAAGTCAATGATTGAAATTGTATCAACTTTCCACAACTTGCCACAAACTCCAGGAAAAACTCACTGTGACAAAACAAGATATTTGTAGGGGCATGCCTCTGTAGTGAATCACTGGCATAATGCGTATTATAAAAACTTCTATATACTTGCAGTTGGTCACGTAAAGCGCACTAATGAAAATTATTAACATGAGGGGGTTTTTTTATTATGGAAATTTGGCTTATTGCGTCACTCTGGATAACAAAATTTATAACTATTTTAGTTTTTCTGTGTTATGAACACCGATCAGCCATAACATTACGACCACTGACAGGTGAAGTTAATAACACTGATAATGTTGTTATCATGGCACCTGTCAGTCGCTGGGATATATTAGGCAGGAATGGAACATTTCATCCTCCTGGTTGATGGCCAGCTGCATGTGCGTCGCTTACCTCGGTCCTTGGTCTCATCTTAGATTCAAGATAGCTTTATACCTATTCCATGCATGTATAAATTGCATCACTGTTTTAGACTCTATTACTTCTGCTTGGAGGCTGTTCCATTTATCAACCACCAACATTATATTTATTACATTATAAGATGTAGGCTTCGGGGAAAGTCACAGATCTACTTTTAGGTATATACAAGAGTTCACTCTGTCAATGGGGTATTGCCATACCTGGGAACTTCTTCACTCCGGCTACCCGGAGCCTTCCCTAAACGCAGTATTTACTGCGTCCTTCATTTCCCTCCTGTTTGTTTGTTGCGGCCTGTAGCTCCCTTAGTGTCGGACCGATTAGGTCCCGTGACCTGTGGCAGTCATCCTCCCTCACTGACACCGTGCGCCGAGAATTGATGTGATTTCTGGACACACTTTCTGGATGATTTCTCTATCGTTTATCCGGCATTGCTCACGCTGTTGCCTAGTTATTATTTTTATTATTATTTGGGGAAAAAAGTGACCAAAATACATCAGCATTCTTTACTCATTGATGAGCCTCTAGTTGATGGTTAAGTGGTTTTCCCGCTCTCACTGCGCACGTTGTGATATGATTAGGTGATACGGTGGCTTCCTGCTTACATGCGTTTTGGCTGAGGCAGGGGCATTGAATTTCTAAATACATACGGGGTACAGAACGACCATTGTGTA
Organism: Spea bombifrons; assembly: GCF_027358695.1. Taxonomy (NCBI): domain Eukaryota; kingdom Metazoa; phylum Chordata; class Amphibia; order Anura; family Pelobatidae; genus Spea; species Spea bombifrons. Next base: position 80,638,538 of record NC_071091.1, on the reverse strand, counting down.
TTTTCTGACTATGACTAGATGTAGTCCAGTTTATTGGATTGAGGCCAGTGCGTGTGTGTAGGAGCATATAGCTTATGGGGCTACCTTTACGAGTGGGCGGCGCATGCGTCATTGGAAATACTGTGGAATGCCAAAAAAAACTTCAAGCACTAGGTTTCTGTAGCAATGATGGATATAACTGTAATCAGTCTGTTCTTCAAGGGAGTTGTATAGCTTGCAGAGTGGTGGCGGTGTAGAAACACCCCCAAGCTTTACTATATTACAGATTGAAAACCATAACCATAGGGTACACACACCTCCCAAGTTCTACCCCCAGAGATTTGGGATGCTGGGGGGGGGCAGAGCTTGGGAGGTGGAGTGTCCATGTGCAGCAGTCATTCACTGATGTTGCATAAATGAAAGAATGAAATCAGGAGCGTGGGATTTCACCCCCAGGCAGGACAGCAGGATAAAGAATAAAACTGGGACGCTTAGGAAGTATGGGTACGGAGCTTTGAGTGTTCTGTATATAGGCCCTAAAATGCTAGTTGTAACTCGCCTGCCCGGAGAAGGGAAGTGACCCTGACATTAGTAGCTTCTCCTTCAGCTGTAAAAAATGTTCAGATCGCTGCCTTTAGATGGGTATTAGGTCATGGAGCATAGCAATGTATGGTAGAAAAAAGTTAAAGTGGCAGCATGGTGTCAGCTGATCAATTCTGAGATCAGCCAGCCAGCATGCAGAAAAAAAACCCATATTGGGGAAAAAACCCAGATACATTTACATAAATGCATAGTTTAAAATGATCTGATCTCTTATGGATTAGAAATCCCATCAGCATACCTGGGAACTCTCCGGGTTTGACCCAGAGATTGCCGGGTGAGCGCTGCTCCTTCACAATCCTCCGGGTCGCAGGAGCAGGCTCTTGACACGCCCCTCTCCCGCCCATTTTTCCTTTAAATGGGGGTATTTCCCGTCATCGTCAGCGGGACCGCCCAGCGACGCCTGTGTGCATTCCTGGCCGCGTCCTGCCAGGGAAGGCTCCGGGTAGCCGGAGCCCAGAAGTTCCCAGGTATGGTAACAGGAAATTGTTCAACCATGACTTCCTGTTTCACAGCGGTATAAATATTAGGTAACATATAGGGCAAATTCCCTTAGTGATTCAAGACCAAGGAATAGAGCTGTGATGTGCGGCAAAAGGCTGTTGCGCTTCACGAAATGGTAAGTGGCTATAAGAACATAGCAAAAGTATTGGAAATGCCCATTTTTTTACCATCAGGGCAATAATTTAAAAAGTTTCAGTCAACAGCAAATGTTATGAATCAACCTGGAAGAAGACAGGTGTCCATATTATCCAAACGCACTGTGAAGAGGATGGTTCAAGTGGCCAAAACATCTCCAAGGATCACAGCTGGAGAATTGTAGAAGATACTTGTGTCTTGGGGCCAGAAAGTCTTAATCTACAATCTGACATCGCCTACATCACCAACAGTTGTTTGGAAGGGATCAAGTAAAAAGCCTCTGCACTCATCTAAAAAACAACTCAACCGTTTTCAGTTTGCCAGACACTGTTAAAACTTTAAATGGGATCGGGTTCTATGGTCAGAGGAAACCAAAATAGAGCTTTTTGGCAATAAACACCAGAGGTGAGTTTGGAGCACACGTATGGAAAAGTACCAAAGCTAATGGTTAAATATGGTGGTGGCTCTTTAATGTTTTGGGGCTGGACATTGTGTTAGGATACATGGCATCATGGACTCTATCAAATATCAACAGATATTAAATGAACACCTAACTGCCTCTGCCAGGAAGTTTAAAAAGTAACGTGGTTGGACAGTGATCCGACACATACATTAAAATCAACACAAAAATGGTTTATTGACCATAAAATCAAAGTCATACTGTGGCCACCCCAGTCCCCTAACATGAACCCCATAGAAAACCTTTGGGGTGAACAAAGTATTTACTAAAAGGGTGCCAATAATTGTGTCACACATATATTTAACAATTTATTTGTTAAATGTGTATAACTGTGTATACAATTGGCAGAGGTAGTAGGATGGCAAGCAGGGCATGCTACCGTTTGACAAATATGGCATGCGAGCTGAATAGTATTAATAATAGTATTAATATTAATAATGATATATATAATTTGATAAATCTACCCCAGGTTGTCTAGAGAAGATGTTTTCTTTAGTGTTTCATTTGATTGCATGTATGCACCTTGCAGTGACTTTGACATCTTTTTTTTGTTGTTGTCCTAAATGCTTGATTGGACTGACAAATTCTGCTTTTAATAAGTACGCTTAGATATGCTCAAGGGTTGAATTTGCATAATATAGATAATCAGAGGTAACGGCCCCCCATGGACCCTGCGGTGTTAGTGTATGCTGGTTAGGGCTGGCGATAGCCCAGTGATGCTGTTACCATATGTCTAAAAACAATACTTTTGGGATAAAGTAACCTTTTCTACCGTTTCATTAGGATCCGTGCTAATCATGCTAGTTACTTTATAACTTTGCCCGTAAATACATAACTCCTAACGTGCCAGGTGTGATACGCGTCCGCCTAACAATAGAGGCACCAAATGTTCGCTAGTGTACTCGGTGCCAGGCTCTATGATCCCAGGTAACCCTGAGCGACATGCCCCGATCTTACCTGATTCTCATACCTGGGAACTTTCTCTGAAACTCTTGAAATATTAACCCTTGAAAAGCCCATTGTAAAGATTCTATGTAGTGACTCACCATATGGCTCTAGTACATGGGAACCTTGACTTTATGTAAAGATATTCTTGAGTCACCTGCATTCAAGCAGGGATATCAACTGTAACATACTGACAGCAAAGGCACCAATTGGGAGTCTTAGATGAGATGACAGCAGTGTAGAATAGGCAGGAGTCAGCTCCAGACTGTTGTAACCCCGAGGACTGCCTGTGTGTACACAGCATGAGTACGCACTCACTTCCCTGCCCCCTCCCATCGCCTGGCATAGTTCTTTAATGGATGTGAGTGCGGGATTAGAGCCCTGTTAGTGTGCGTTGTGCTGTGGAGCACACACTACCTCCCTCCGCACACCCATACCGAGTACAGCCTGATCCCTCTCCATCCCCGGCTAATCGGCTCGCCTCCTGGCTGCGCACACAGTACCCGCCGCCTCCCCGGGCACTGGCTGTTCGCCGGTGTCTCCTGTGCCGCCTCCTCGTCCCCTCCCCCCCGGTCTGTGAAGGTCATTACACCCAGGCAGTCGCGGTCCAATATAGCGCATGCGCCCGGGCCCTGGGACTGGCAGAGACACGGCGGCGAGGCGGCACAGTCTCGTATACAGAACAGCCGGAGTGGAATAGAAAGGCAATATGGCGAGGATGCCTGTCAGCGGGGACTGCAACCCGGGCACCGCAGAGCCTGACCCCCGGGCGGCACAGCACCGCCTGCAGCCGGGCAGCGCCGGGGAGGAAGAAGAAGAAGAGGAGGATGAGGATGATGAGATTCAGGAGGTCCAGATTACCGGGGAAGAGGAGGAGGAGGACGAGCTGCTGCTGCTGGACGAGGAGGACGAGCTGGAGGATGATGAGATGCAGCTGGAGTGGGACCCTGAGGACGGCTCTCTGCTGGAGTCTCCTTTCACCCGCCTAGGTGAGCGTGCAAGCGCGCTGCTCCCCCACCCCTCTGCCCAGCGCCCTACCATGGTGCCCGGCCTGCGCTCCGGGATGGTGGCGACGGACATGGAGCCTTTGCTGCTGCAGTTGGGGGGCGCAGGGGGGGCGGGTGACGGGGGAGGCTGCCTGGGGTCCCCTTCCGAGCGGCCCGAGCGAGCCCGGCTCAGCGAGAATACCCGCCTGGCCACCCGCTACGCGGTGCGCATCTTCCGGGAGTACCTGAGTGAGAAGTCGCAGAGCCCGGACTTCGAGAGCATGGACAAGGAGGCGCTGTGCCGGGTGCTGCGCTCCTTCTATGCCGAGGCGCGCTCCAAGAGCGGCCAGCTGTACAGCAAGTCATCCCTCATCAGCATCCGCTCGTCCCTCAACCGCTACCTGAACGAGCCCCCCTACTGCCGCACCCTGGACCTCACCAAGGACCCGGAGTTACGCAGCGCGAACTTAACGCTGGCTGCGGTTATACGCAAGCTGGAGGAGCAGGGGGCCGGCCCGGTGGTGCAGAAGCAGGCCATCACCAGAGCCGACCTGAGGAAGCTCTACACATCGTGCGTGTTCAGCGTGTGCAGCCCCTTCGGACTCCTCAATAAGGTCTGGTTTGAGACCTGTATGTACTTCTGCACCAGGGGGAGGGAGAACCAGAGAGAGCTGGAAGAGGACTCTTTTGGCCTGGCCATGGATGAGGATGGTAGGAGGTTCGTCTACTTCAAAGCGCTGGGACCTTACCACAAGTCACGCTCCTCGTCCTGGGGGAAGAAACGCGGTGGTCCGGGCGGCGGGGGTGTCGCCGCGGAAAGCGACGAGGAGAACCTGCCGCGCATGTACGAGACTGGCACAGAGTTCTGCCCGTATGCCAGTTTTGTCAAGTACCTGGCCAAGCGCAACCCGCTTTGCAAAGCCTTCTTTCAAAGGCCACGGGACCATTGCTGCGAGTCTGATGTTACATGGTACGAAAATAAAGCCATTGGCAAGAACTTGTTGGGTACCCGCATGCAGATGTTATCAAAGGCCGCCAAGCTGTCCAAAACATATACTAATCATTGCATCGGCGCCGTGTCTGTGGCCACCCTAAACAGCATCGCTGGCATCGGTACCAAGCTAGGACCACCTTTCTTCCTGGACAACATGAATGGGTCCAGACACAGGCAGGTTGCACCTGGCAATACTTTTATCCTCCCTAAGCCAAGAGGTGGGCTGCAGGAACCTAAGAACGAGGCACACAAGCGTCCTCTGTATGACTCGACCCAGTCCATGTATTCGGCCGGGGACATCACTTCTCAGTCTCCGAAAAGACTATGTCTCAGGCCTACTGATCCTTCAGACTGTGTGCTGGTGGTTTCGGTCAAGAGCGACCCTCAGCCATCTTGCCCAGAATCCAATGGTCACAAGGCGCTCGCAGCCTCACCCGCAGTTACGTCCCCTCAAGTGGTGCCCCCTGTTCAGGTAATAAAACAAATTCGACGAAAGGAGCTCCAGCCTTGCTGTTTGCATTTGTATACGTGTTCCAAGTTATCGCAGTAACCGGTCGCTGTTAATAGTTCTGGGTTCTGTCAAATAATTAACTGATTAATTAACTTTGTGTATCCCAAAGCAGCGTGATGATAGCTGAAATATTGGTGTATGACCAGGTGAGAGGCTTCATCGTGTGCCACCGCTGATGACGGGGACAGGTCTGTCACTTTGCTTTAGGTTAGAACACATGAAGGTGCCGGATTATCATGTCTGATCATGTACCCGTTGTACGTCTGGGCAAAGTAACACATTCTGCTTTCTCATGCCTGGCAAGCGGAAATAATGCTTGCGAGGAGTGCTGACCTGACAGGCCCTTAAAAAATGGTGGCCTGGTCATTATTTCACCCCCAACAACCTCTATTACACTGATGAGTAGGGGCGGCCCTGATCTGGGAGGCGATTGTGTGTGTTCATTTTGTAAACACAGAACTTTTTTTGATGAAACAATCAATTTATAGAATACAAATTAATATGATTATGCAACACTTCAATTAGTATCAGTATGAAAGAGTTACTCACCGCTGATCACCTGCTTGAAGTTAGGTGTGTATTCCTTGTAGGTACTTGGTGTGGTTAAAGGGGTAGTATACTGTCCCATACAGCCCCAATGGAGAATGCTTATTAGTACTTTGTTGAGTGTCCTTTAGTACATACTATCATCTACGTTTAAAGTACACATAATTGCTGTAGTCCCCCTTTAAAGTTGAACCATCCACCTGTTCTAAAGAACAGTCAAGTTAGCTTTTTTTTGTTATATGTGGTTGCTAAAGTATATCATCTGCCCCCCCACGTTTAATACCATTCTAGCGACTTGTGATCAGAGCCCTTATAAAAACAGGTCCAAAAAAACGAAATCATGCAAAACCAGAACATGTTTGCCACCAGTTCAGTACATGCTAACGTGGTTCCAGCCCTATGCTTTATGTTTTTTTCCTTTTATCTGGTGTATTCGGCTTAGATGATTGCTGCCGTTGGGGGGAGATTCCCGGAAGGGGGTCAATCAGTTTTAAGAGTGAGTGGTTAATAATAAGCAAAGTTTGCATGGAAACCCAATAACTCTCTTACATATTATTAAGTGTTTCTGTGGTTGCCAGGCTCTTGCGTAGGGGACTTTGTGTTTATGAGAGCTCAATGCATGGTCTGATGCTCTGATGGGATAACAACACATCACTCTATTATTATGTTATTGTTATTATTATTTATATCTGTAACATGTATTTTCTTGCACACTAATCAGGCATTTATATATGAATATTTATATATACACACATATGTATCTGCGTATATATATATATATATAATATATAATGTGTGTGTGTGTATGTATATGTATATATATATATATATATATATGTATATATGTATATGTTCTTGGATTTAAAGGGGCAGTTAGGCATATTATTTTTTATTATTCGGCAGAACAGTCTGTATTGACTTCAGTGATTTGGTTAAAGTTTACTTTTGTTGGCCAAGAGTGCACTATACCTTTCAGGGCCTCTCTTCTCCACGCACTTCATTGTTGAACTAGGAAAGAGCCGTATGGAGGCAGCCACCCAGATTACCTTCATGATATGGCCGGCACTGTGTGCATTTGGTACACAAGCAATCCGTTCTGAACAAAAGCAGTCGTATCAAAAATATGTAAAAAAATATTTCACTCAACGGTTCCTTAAACATTTTTAATGCACAAGTTAATGAGCGAGGAAGTGATGTCTACTAAGTGCTGGCCAACCATGTTAGTCTAATGTCCCTGACACCCTGTCTGAGAGAGAATACATATTAAGGTACTCTGCATGTACTGTAATATAGGTAGGTATATCACAAGAAGTGGGGGATGGGCAAATGCATATGGGGGGGTGCAGAACCCCCCTCATGCATTTGCAAAATGGACACCTGTATTTGGGGTTCAGCAGGTATTACTAGTTTGTTTAAAGCAATTTAAGTGCATTAATACATTTGCTACCTGGAGAAAGAAAAACATATATACGCGCTTTTAGGAGAAGCTGCAGTCTGGGGTTTGCGTTACCCAAGCAATAATTTAAAGGGGACGCTGGGCTGTAATGACTGCATACGTCGTGCTCCAAACATGTGCCCGCTTCTTGGTGCTTCATTGGCGTCTTTACGGTCATGTATGGAGTTTAACGTCTAGCTTGCAATATCTTTCAGCGGCTAATATATTTGTAGAATATGTACAGTCGCATACGTTTCTAAGCCTCGGAGTTCCCCGATGAGGCAGTATGTTCTTTTGGCCAGTATGGGAATACATAGCTAAACCTTCCCCTATGTTTGTATCCATCTGGAAGAATGAAATCAAAAAGTAAATAGAAAGTTGGTGCTGCAGCGTGTGGACGTTGTTTCAGGACTAGGGGATGAGTTGCTTCCAGGTGTTGTTAAGCCACAACTCCCATCACCCTCAGCATGTCGGTTTCTAAATGGCGATGGGAATGGTAGTTCAGGTACTCAGTACTGATGTGTGGTGTGTATTTGTGATACCGCCGTACTTAGACACATGAGCTGTGTATTCTTCTTGGATATACACGCTGGTACACATGATCTGAGGTTAATTAATATGGTAGTAAATACGCGGTCTGCTTACTCTGACGCACCGCCTTCTGCTGTATTTAACAGGGATATAGTTAGCAAAGAGTTGAGGACATGCTCGGTCCTGATTATACCTGCATTATAATCTAATAACTGGTTTGGTGATGTTAATGTTCCTGGCAGAGGACCAGCAAACCTCCCAGCTAGTCACAAACTCTGCCCAATCCACCCTGTCCTTTCGCTAGTAAAACTTAATTGTGTGTTAACCCTTCTTTCCATGTGTTTATGGAAGAAGAAGAAGAGACGTGCGGTGGAGAAATGCACTGTGTATACATTCCTAGTCCATTCATAGAGTGTAAGACACAGAAGGCAGGTAAACCCCCCGCTGTCTGAAAGGCTCCCCCCACAAAATGTTCCCATGGAGTGGGTGGCTTCGGTTAATCACAGGCTTTGCGTTTCTCGATTGAGTGATTTGATTGGTGCAGGAGCAGACATGTGACAGTTCACCGAGGTTTGCTGTTCACCTCGTTTGACATCAGAGGTCAGTGACTGTCTCCTTCTTGTTTGTTTCTTTTTTTTTCCTCTTCCTCTCTTTTTCTGACGTCAATAATCCCCCCCGGCACCTCTTAAGTCTAAAGAAACTAAAGCAAATCATCGGCCAGCGGTTCCTTAATTTGATCTGAACGTCTTTTGTACAAATGCGTAGTGTTTAGGAATCTTAACGTGCAGCTGTTTTTAACTCTTTAAGTACCTTTTCATACCTTGCTTTTTTGGCAGTATGATGTGTGGCTTAACCTTAGTACGGGTGCACGCAATGATGGCACTTTCAGTCTATTGATAATTTGAGATCAGTTTTGGGCCCGTTTGATTAGATTTGTGCACCAATGCACGTTTTACTAATCCTTGTATACCAACAGTGAACTTAGGTAAGTTGATACATCTTATTTTACTGATTTAAAGGCACAATTTAATGACCCTGACACCCCCACTGTAGAAGAAAGTATATTATAGTGTGAGTACTTTAATATGCATTCTTCCAAAAAAAAATAATAAAGTGCGCATCTGACACAGGAGCAGCAGCTGCCCCAGCTGCCCTCGTTCTCCGTGTCTGACAGTTCTTGCCATTGTTTGGCTGCTTGAACAGACCCCTGCCTGAAGCACATCCAACACGTCTCCTGCAGGGCATTTAGGTGGGGAAAGGGGCAAATGCATATGGGTTAGGGTTCAAGTATAATGAATTTAGTGGTTTGAAAACACAAGTCACAACCGAAATGTAGGACATAACTGATACTGTGAAGATGTGCTTTTTATGGGTGGCCGCCTAGAGACCACATTAACTGCATTCTCTAGTATGTTACCAAATAAACCTTAGCAAGGATGGTTTATTTTTCTGAAAGTTTAATCACGCAAAACACACAATTCTTTAAGAAGCATTTGAAGTTTCTATGGCAATAACCTATCAGTGCCTGTTTTTGTGTCACATGACATTTTTTAGTGTTCCCGGCAAAATCAGTCCAACAAAAATTTTACATGAGTGTATTGTTATTTCGGGAAAAGGTTTGGGGTATTCAGCAGGGTAAATAGAGCCCCCTTAAGCCAAACTTGTCCTGAGATCTGATTTTGGTTTTTTTGTGCTTTCCTAAAGCTGTCTGGACACACCGGCTTCCATATGGGTGAAATAAGGGTGTGGATGTCCCAGTAAAGTGATACTTTTAGAAGATTATAGGCACACTTAAATGTCTGTTTGGTATCTTGGTGTGCTATGTTAGAAGATATTCATTTCAAATCGCCTTGAGGGCTGATGATGATCTTAGCACATCATAGATTAAACTGGTGGGGCTACAAAAGAGAAGAGACAGTATGGTCTTAGATTTAGAAAAGCCGTATGCCTAACCCATGCATATTTAAATTCCCTCACTGTTTTACCCTTTACCACTTCTGCTGGGACCTTACTTAATTCAAGAAAGTATATTCCCATACTTCAGAGTTTGAGTATTTAAGTATTTAGTGGCGTGACTGTCCCACCCGATTCACCTGTCCTTGGCTTATCTTCATTTGATCTAGATTCTGCTCCATATGAGCTCTACTAGCGCTGGGTCACTGGTCTGTCCTGCTCTTCTGGGCAGCTCAGTGGCAGTCGGTGCGGCAGCAGTGCTGCAACACGGGAAACGCTCCAGATATATTTTCCAGCTCTAGGTATGACTACGGTCCTCTTGCTTGTTCAAAATTTTACTGCGTGGAAGTTGATGATTAATAGATACTTTAAATTCAAAGAATCATCACAGTCCCAAAATGATGTCACTCGAGGTTTATATATTACTGCTGGAGATGCCTGCCAGGCCTGTGGAAGTCAGAATGTCAGCTCAGAAGAAAGTAAACCTGTCCGACCCAAAGTAATGAACCAAATATGCACAGAACTATGTTATAGTTTTGGGGAATTGTCATATGAGCCAGCATGTATCTACAGAATCATCTTCAGCTGCCCACAACCCATCAAGACTCTTCTTCATTTGCACATGTGGAGTGTGCTTCTTACCAGTAGAATGGGAATGGACAATGTCCATGAGTCGTTATGCATAGAACTTTAAAGGGAAACATCCACCATTTTTTTTTTTTTTTTTTATGGTTTTTTGGGACTTCCCTCCTTAGACATTGCTCGGGGCAGCTAGCCAGCAGGGCATACGTTGGCAGGACTACAATTGCTATACAGACTTCGGTGTAAAACTAGCCTAATATTAGACGGTATATCTTTTTTTTACTGCAGTTCTGTGAATTGAAAAATGGAGGTGTGTGTAGCTGCCGGTGGCGCATTTTTAATCATCCGTGGATTGGTTACTATAGTTACTGAGTCTCTAATGGGAAATTGGGGATTTCAATTTCCATATTCGTTTTGATTTCACGTGTAAAGGTCATATCAGCTCCACACAATTTGTATTTTTCTCTCCCCAAAAAGTTGGCAACAAAGGCATAAAATATAAATTTTGCTTGTATAACCTCATGTTTTGTTTCATATTTTATTTTTTTTACTTTCCGTTCTCCTAAATGCCGGACTAAACCCTTTAACCAGACTTCCCACATGGAATTTAGGGTATAGCAAAGCTTGTGGCTAAGCCATCAGTATGTTCCTCTGCAGTACAAGGCATGGTTCAAGGTTTTCTGTTACAACTTGCCTGTACCAGAGTAACGCATGGATTATACTAACCATACAGCTTTTAGGACAGGTTCTAGGATGTTATTCACGCCATTAGTCATATTTACCGCAGACCTTCTCCCATTGTGGTTTTACATAGCTCGTCTTAAAAGTCTTGGAGCCGTTCTGCTTCCTTAGATAATTATTTGAGATCTATTGACTCAGACCACACACCCCGTGCTTCCTTCCCATGTGCGGTTCCTTTGGAATAAGTCTCGCTTATGGTCTTTCCACCTATCCTATATTTTAATGATGAGAAGCATTGTACATGCATAAACATGAATATATAGCAGTGCATGCGCCATATGCATGATCATAAGGCTTGGCATAACCCAATAAAGCCTAGTTTTTTATTTTTTGCAGAAAAAGATTATATTTACATTTTTCTGCAAGGGAAAGAACAGGACATGTCACACCTGGACCCTAACCTTGTGTGCCATTTTATATTGGTCTCTGGCTCCTAGAAATTATTGAGCTTGCTCCCAGATTTCTCTAGCTTACACTTCATTTTGTTGAGCCCTGTTCTAGGATGATCCATCTTGGCTTTTGAAGCATTATAGTAGGTCATAGTGCCAAGGTATTTTATTCCCATTGTGGCCAATGGAGTGTGCCGGGTCATTGAACCATTCCATTGGTTACACTTTTGAACTTTATACCAGAATCATTCATTATACAAGCTCCTATAGTCCGCAGAAGGGCTGTTTTCCCTTGCCTTAAATCATTTCCAATGCATTGTGTACGCCGTTCTGCGCAGATGCTATTATGCTGTGTTTTGTTTCCGCAAAAGATATTTTGGAACATGGCGCTTGTAACCACAATACACAAGGCGCTGGCATGCGTGCAAGTATAGTGTATTTTCGACATGCTCAGTGGTGTAACCCAGATGCTAAAGTTTGATGCGCCCCCTTGTTGGTTTTTCCTAACTTTTTGTAAACGGCTTTTTGGTGTACAGTATATTATATGCCAAACACTCCCGTCCTTCTTGGAGCACTTTAACACAATAAAGATTTGAATGAACTAGGTACATAAGCATTTTTGCTTAAAAAAAATAATTCTTTAGACACTTTAGAATTGTTTGTAGGTATATTTCTGCACAGTGAGGTATGCTTGGAATGTACCTAGAGCTGCACTTGGGTAGTAGAATAAATATACTCAAAGCTAAGATCTTCACCCAATCTTACGCTTTTATTACTTAATTTAGCATGAAAGGAGTCGTTCCTATCACTAGAATGCAATACGAGGATAATACGCCATTCTACTGATCCGTATATAATTGTCTGCATACCGTTAGCTATTCAGAACCATTTTCACTCGGTGGCTACCTCTCTATTTTGTCTGTTATTTTTTTCTAGCTAGATTTCAGCATGCCGTGAAGTTAATTTTAATCTGACTGCAAAAAAGATCAAGGCAACTGCAGCGTGTAAAAGTTGTTTTATATATTTTTAAACATACCCTTGATCACAGGTATGGACTTAATTTCTGCCTATAAGGGAATTCATTGGTAACTATAATTTACCTTTAATCTATGTTGTTTTTAAATGTAATTTCTGCAGTGTCCTATTATCTGTCTCTATGGCTGGACAGACGTTTGTGGAGTGTTAATGGGCTAACGTGTGAATTTTCAGGACAGTTAAAGATTTCAACATTCTAATTCTCAGCAGTCCCCATTTTTAGGCGCTGTCCTGGGCAGCTGCTCCACTGTACTGCTTTTGCTATCAGTGGTTAACATGGGCCTTTTGAGAAGATACAGTCTCCTCGGACAAGCCCTGGAAGGTGTAAAATCAATAGAGATCTCAGGTATTGCAACTTGTACGTGGCCACCTGAAATGTATGTAACATTGGCGGATCCGCAAGGGGTCCCTCCTTGAGATAGACGGGGCATGCTCTGGGAGTAGGGATAAAGAGGAACTTTTGGCACCTCTTTATCTCCCTAACTTCCAGGAGGAGGCAGGGTCAGACAATGTGATGAACTGACAACAGGGTCATAGGCGTTTGTGTTAGTGGGAGTGCCCCTTCCAAGGTCAAGCTCTGGATCTGCCCTTGGTATGTAATAGTATACATTATGAAGAGCTACTCCTGCAAAAGGGCTTGGCTGGCCCATTTTAATACATATTTCAATCAGTGAGATTTCTCCTTATTTATTGTGCTATGCAATATACAGGGCCAACTCAGCCCTTTTGTAGCAGAGTATTTCACATAATGCTTGGTGGAGTCAGCGAGTTGAGACTTCAACCCTCTTTAGTGACTTTGTACCTTTAGAAAGCCTAGTCGTGTTATTCACCTCTTCTTGTAAAACCCATCCGTTGGTGTTTTACTGCTGTCTATTCCAGCCCTGTTGGAGGCTTCTACAGTAATTGGATGATTTTTCTGTCTGAAAGCTGACCTGTGGCCAGTGCGAAAAATCCCTAAGAGCGTAGCTTTGATGAATTAGTTATTACTTTGTAGGGCACATCAAGCACCAGTTCCTGGAAAATTGCCAAATGTGTTGATATTTTGGCTCACCACAAACACTCCTATGTATGACAGGTGACCAAAACAAACACGTCTGCTGATTATTTTTATGATTGTTATATCTATGAAATGTTGAAAGCAGTAAAGACTATCCAACACTTGCACCCAAAACGGAGTTCCAAGAACAACCCACCCAACTTGATATGTTAAGTCCCTTATATCCTTTTTTCTTCCTACTTTAGCTTGCAAATTATATTTTGTAACATTTTTATAACCCTAGGTAAACAATTCTACTGTATCACGCATAGCAGGGGGTGATTTCTAGCATTCTTTATTTCAGTTAATGCCTTTTGTTTTGCGGACGTTCTATTATCTGTTCTCACTTCTTCTTGAGAGTGTTTAGTATCTACGATACATCAATCCAAGCAGCCGAGTATTTATTGAATTTTTTTTTTAAGACCCACTCGTTGACAGAGAACATTCTTATTCTTGGTGTCATGATATCGCTATTATTTAGCTTGGTAAGAGTCACTTTCAAATGCCACCACGATCCCAGAGCAATCGTGGCACAGCACATGAGCTTCTTATAAGAGTGTACCGGAGTATCGGCCACTGGTTCAAACTAACAGATAAGGATGTCTGGAGAAAGTTAAAAACTCTGATGGACTTTCATTGAATTTTAACTGTTAGCCTTTTACTAAACACAGACCTTTGGAAATTTTGTGCCACTCAAAGCCTATCATTTTTTTCATGCAATTGTCCTGTTATTTTTTTCAATCAGTAATTGCTTTTCCGGTACTGGGTGACTCGTACTTAATATCCGCTTGAAAGCCAAGTCTTTTGAACTATAAATTGTAAATAAAAACCTGCCCTGACTTGTGCAATAAAACTACAGATGAGACAGAATCTTCTTTTGATAATAATTCTTTGCCGGGCAATTGAACTGTGAGCCAGTAAAATGGGGATATCTAATGGATTGTATTGATTTCAGGGCTGCCAGCCAGAGGCTTTTGCCAATACATTTATGGAAGTTATAAAGGATTTATGAACAAAAAAAAAATACCTAGCTGTAATCATTTATTGATTTTGGTTATTTTTCCAGCAGTACCAATAATGTTCACACTGCATTTCAAAGATGATAAGCAGATAGTCTCAAGTCAACGGTGATAAAGGTGGTCGTAGCGGTGTGTTCAACAAATGGTGGGTGGAAGAGAGCTCAGTGTTGAGCTTTAGCACCTCGTAATGGTAGGAAGACATTTCTCAGATATTCCGTTGTAAACCATTTTGTACAATTAGGTCAAGAAGTGCGGGACTAAAAGAATCTGCTTGTCTTTCCTCGTGCCGAAGTCCTGGTGGTATACTGGTGTTGTCTTTCTTACAATGACGTAGATATGGACTACTTTTGGCAAGGATGTGATTTCGTGTAAAAAATGCAGAATATGTGACTTTTTAACTTATCACGTTCACACACCCAAATCTTTTAAGGTTCCAAATTAAATGAACAGTATCAGTATTGATTGAAATTATGTCAATGTGGGCAAAATGAGTAAAGTTAATAAAATCGGCACTTTATTTTAGGAAGGACACTACAGGTACCACATTATCTGGACTTGAATAAATCTTTGGGTCTTTTTTTTAGGATTAATGGCGCTAATTGATGTGGGATATTTAATCCCATGATGTTAGTAATGATTTCGGACTCCCTGTGTGTCCGTTTTTTGCACTCATCTAGGCTCTGTGGCATGCCAGGCTCTATCAAACCTGAAGCTTGCCGGAGCTGCTTCTGTATACATTTTATACACAGGCTGTCAATGTGTAGATATCATTTGTAATCAGGTCTTGAGATGAGATGATGGCCGGTGCCAAAAGTACTCCAAATCCAGCTGCATATTAATGTGCATCCTGAGAAAATAGTTTCCTGGGGCAGGTGTTTGCCTTTTACAGCTGGATTCATCTCGTATCTGTGTAATACACAGAGGGCAGTCATTTGAAGACCCTCATATTCAGTTGATGCCTGTTCTTCTGTAAGCATTTTATTAGTTGCTTGTACAATGGGCCAAGATACAACAGCAAATGACACACACTTGTCCTTGGCCCAAGCAATGTTGTTGCCAAAATACCAAATTTAATTGCAGAGGTTATGTTGTAATAAGTACCAGTAAACGGGTATATTCATTTTAAGTTGAACCCTGATGTGTATCATATATCATTCATCATATGTATTCTTTAAGTGTTTGATGTTTTCTTAACAATTGACAAAAATATCCTTCAGATTCTCAGCCCGTCTGGCATGTAGCAGAGCAAAAGTTGTACCCTGTGAGGTATGTACCTTAAACCAGAGCAGCGCCACCAGTCCAGGTACAAAAATGGCTCTGCATGCCGGGATATGACGTAATGTGCAGCACCTTTTAATGAACCCTATGGAGGTTGTGCTAAGCCAACACAGCTGACATAGTGTAAATAGGCCAGTTAAGGATCTCCCCTGTAACCATCAGATTGTTCACTGTCGCCCCTGTAGACCTGTTGCCCAGGGCCAGGATACGTCACTTGTTATACTTGACTTATAGCATAACTCCCAACATTTCAGGTGTTCACATCAGCACCAGGTTAGAGCTGCAATGGAGATCACCACGGATCTTCATTGATTTTTCACATCCCTGGGTCATCCAAGGGGATCAGGAGTTTAGGAGGTACTTTCTGCACACATGCTTGTTAGAACCTACCCAAGATCACTTAGTGAGCTGCACTGGAGCTGATCGTCAGTAAGTATATCATGTGGCAGCAGATATGGTTAGCACAACCCATCTCCTACACAACAAATGCTGCTTCTCTAAGCGTAATTACATAGAATTTTACTTTAAACTTTAAAAAAGTATGAATTGAGAATCCTTATTATCTTTTTTGTTAATTAAATCCTATTAAGTGAAAGAGAAAAAAAAACAGGGCCACATATGAGGGATTCACAATCCAAATAAGTTGTGTGGCAACTTTGACTACTTAACTAGATAAAGAGGACTTGTCAGCTCTGTCGATTTATTTTTGGCAAATGAAATATTGGTTAAAGAAAAACATCAGATAATATGGTGTAAGAGGGAAAAACAATGCAAATGGTATTTGTGCGATTTTATTGCATTATCTTTTTTTTGGATCATCTCTTATAGAAACGATTGAACGTGTCAGCCCTTTCCCCCCTCTCAATCAAATTAAGGATGTTAATGCAGTGATATCCATTATAACACACAACACAATGAAAGTGATGGCCTTTTAACTGAATGTAATACCATGTATATAATATCTATAGGCAGGGGTGGACTGGGGATAATGAGGCAGCCCATGGGACTTTATGTTTTTATGCTCGCGTAGCGTGCGGCCGGGCATAACCAGCCAGCGGCTGAAGCAGCAAATCTGGTGAGCATAGGGAGTTGTCAGTAAGTGGCCCAGCATGCGGGATGGCCAGTGCATATGTAATATTCACATACATTTACTCTTTACTGTCTTATGGTGTTATTTGCCTTTGACTAATGAGATGATGGCAATCACCATGCATGTGTATATTTTTTTAGGACACCCGGCCCAATATGTCCAGACCTCTGATCACCAGATCACCTGCATCTCCTTTGAACAATCAAGGCATTCCTACCCCTGCACAGCTCACCAAGTCCAACGCACCCGTCCACATCGATGTTGGTGGACACATGTATACCAGCAGCCTGGCGACTCTCACAAAGTACCCTGATTCCAGGTAAGCATGCCAACAGTACGCAGAATTCATCCTGTACTATTGTTACAGTCTTGTGAGAAATTACTATTGTCTGGATAGTGTAAACCTTGCCCTGATGGAGTGATAAAAATGTATTTTTGCTCAGAATCTCAGATTGTCCAAAAACCACCACCATAAAAAGATTGATCATATGTTGAAATGATTCTTTAAAGCCCATGTCATGCCATTAGGAAGCCCAACAGAACTTCATAATTGAATGAGGAGATGTAAGTAGGAGAACCGCTGTGAAAGGCTTTGAAAGTAAGAGTCAAGATTTTGAAATGAATCCTGAAGTACACATATAATAAACAAATGTATAAAAACAAACATTTTACTAGAAGACATGGTTATTATTATTAATAAGATATCATAATAAAAGATTATTTATTGTAGTAATAGGTTTGCTAGATGCTGTCTTTCTGTGCCCAATTTAGTATTGGGCACAGACTGGTAACTCTGGGTAAATAGGTTTGTGCGGGTCACAAATCACAGATTTATTTCATCTTTTAAGAAAATAATAGTTTCCTGGTTTGCTTCACAGTTCTCCAAAAAAGATCCCCCTTTCACTGCTGATAAGAGCCTCACGTTACATTTTTTTATATATATATATAAACCAAGTTAATTCTTAGTGTATAGGAAAAAAATAATAATGTATTCCCTGTGGAAAGTTTCCTAAACAGAAATAATTACAGTGCAGGTCTTAACAAATACCCTTTCTGTGAATAAAGGTGACCCGTATCTGTACTCCCAACAGAAGGTAGGCGCTGTCTTGGTTACAGGAGTGTGTTTATGAAAAACCTTTGGCACTACGCGAGGTCTTGTTTGACTGCCCTTATATTACAGTGCAGTTACTAAGCAACTTTGGCACCTATGTCAAGTTGCACAATGAAACAAACTCAGATCATTTGGGGTTTTACGCTCCGGGCGACAGGTGTGTGTGTGTATATCCATGTAATGGATATTTGCAGACTGTCCATCTGCAGGAATTCTGAATTGCTGATTAAATTCGGCCAGCAAACTGTATGGATTTGGAATGTGTTGAAAGGAACTTTCACAACCTGTGATTTATGTGTATTCACACGGCATGTATTTAGCAGGGCTCATCTTAGTGCCAGGAAAGTCAGGCAGTTGCCTTGGGGTTCCTCAACCAGGAGGGCGTAGGCAGTCACAATAGAAAATGCACCCAATGTCGGCCTGGTGTCTGACAGAGGTGCAACAGATGTGTTCGCAGAGTGTGTGGGGGAGGCATGGGAGGCATGCACAAAAGATCTAGGCTTACATTGGCATTTTAAATGTATAAAAAAACATGGAGTGTTTGTGCAGGGACGGCAAAAGGGGCTTACTGCCTGGGGCACTATTTGGTCGACGACCGGTCCTGGTATTTAGTAGTTGAGCATTCATCCTATACGTGATATTTGCAACATCTGCCTCACATTGAGCAGTGTAGGTTAGTTTATTCTCTACAATTATTCCCAAGTCCTTTTCATTTAATGATTTGGCTAACACAACATGATTTAAGGTATAATTTATAAATATACTTCTTTTCCAAAATGCATAGCTTTGCATTTGTCAACATTAAAGCTCACCAGCCACTTGGTCGCCCAGTGCTCCAGTTTGATAAAAAAATTAAAAACTCTGCATGCAGGGAAATAACATCTAGTTCAGACTATATTTACCTGTATTAATTTGTGTCATCAGGAAGCACTAACCTGTGGATTTCAATACAAACTGGAAGACAAGCTTTGTGTTTGAAGTGTTGGAATTAGGTTTGCTTACACCTTTTTGCTAATTTAACACGGAATAACAGATTTTCCTCTCTATGATTTGGGATGTCACAACAAATATTACATATATTATTAGATTTTGTATGTTTCTGCATGGTATTGCAATAGAAACTGAAGTTTTTTAAACGAGGCTCTTTGCTCATACTTATCCCAAAATTGATTTTTTTTCCTCAAAATGCCAGAAGAGGATTTAGGGGTCCTGTAGCCTGGATAACAAATGAAAATCTTTCCTGTCTTAGAGCAAAGTGAGCAGTCAATGCAAATATAAAAAATGATCCTCTAAGACAGTGCCCTACAGTATTTCATGTCTCCATCATGAGATGTGGTCTTTAATCAAAGCCTCTCATAGACTAGCTTGACAGAGATATAATCTTGAAAGTATACAGGTGAACGAAAGCATGTTGGGTATGGAGAAAAACCTTGGTTTGTAGAGATATGAAAGTACTTTTTTTTTTTGCTTTATTAATTGTATTCTTTCTTTGAAAATATAAACAAAGCATTGTCCAAAATGTCTTGGTATATCCCTGTCAGCATGGCAAGACATTTTGGACAATGCTATGCTTCCAAAATTGTGGAGGCAGTTTGGGGAAGACCCCAAACTTTTGAATTGTAGTGTATCTATATAAATATAATAATAATAATAAATAAAGCTACGAAATAGCCGCTATTTAAAATGAATATATTAATATATATATAAATACCGTATTTGCTCGATTATAAGACTACCCCGATTATAAGACGACCCCCCAAAATCAAAATATTAATTTAGGAAAAAAACAAAAAGCCTGAATATAAGACGACCCTATAGGAAAAAAAGTTTTACCAGTAAATATTAATTCATGTAAATATATTTTTTAAATTTCCTTTTATTTGCCAACCTGCCCCCCCCAGTTATGCCACTCTGCCCCCAGAAATGCTTTATACCCCCCCCTATTTGCCACTCTGCCCCATGATATGCCTTATACCCCTATATGCCACTCTGGCATATAGGGGGTTAAAAGGCATATCATGGGGCTGAGTGGCATATAGGGGGTTAAAATGCATTTCTGGAGGTATATATGCATATCATGGGGCTGAGTGGCATATAGGGGGTTAAAATGCATTTCTGGAGGTCCAGAAATGCATTTTAACCCCCTATATGCCACTCAGCCCCATGATATGCCTTTTAACCCAGCATGTACTGGCTGCCTTGGCTTGATAGGAGTGTGATTGCTGCTAACAGCAATCACACTCCTATCAAGCCAAGGCAGCCAGTACATGCTGGAACCTGGGGATGATAGTAGTGGGATTACAGCCTCCCTATGCCATGCTACAACCCCCACCCCCCTTACACATCCATGCTATCACACACAAACACACATTCACAAACATTTAAATACTCATTCATTCCATTAATCACACATACTTCACACATTAATCACACATACTTACCCAAAAACCCTCCCCCACCCCCTTACCTGAACTGCAGATCTCTCACTCGAAGACTTCTGCAGGGGACCGGCTGTACCAGCAACTTCTCTGGCCCCGCCCCCAGAGGAGGGAGGGGGAGATAGAGTTCTGTGAGGAAGCTATAAGCTTCCTGTCCTCCTGCTTCTAACGGAAGAGACGCTGCTCGCGACCGGTAAGCAGCATGGCCCCAGCCATTTTTTTGGGGTCTGATTAGAAGACGACCCCGATTATAAGACGAGGGGTATTTTTCAGAGCATTTGCTCTGGAAAAAACCTCGTCTTATAATCGAGCAAATACGGTATATTTTTATATATATATACACACACACTCATTTGGTGTTTAGCTGCTCTAATGTTTCTCTGGGATGATTCATAATGTGTGGTAACCCTAAGGGGGGCAGGAGATATTTTCAGCTGAACGCTTCTCCGGGCACATGATAAACTTACCGCCGGTCCGCTCCAGCGCCGGCTCAGCAAGGCTTTGTTGTTTTCAATTGGAGTGGGGGGTTTTCCACTGACTTGCTGCTTTAGTAAATTTCTATTGGTTTGACACATTAAAAAGTAAATCATATATAGCTATAACAGGCATTACGTGACCTGGAACCTGTGGTTTGAGGGGAGTAGAGAAAGCCCAATGAAACACAGAAACCTAGAACTTAATGGCAAATAAGAACCATTAAACAGTGATATATTAACCTTGATAAGCAGCACTGAGTCTACTGCCCCCTATACCTGCCACCCTAGGGCTAGGCCCTACTGGAATTGGCCAAAGTACGCCACTGGCTGTTATGACTGAAACCTTACTCGCCCTTTGGTGTTGTCTTGGATTCAGGGTTGTCTTGGATCCCCTGCATGTGTAAATTACCTGGCTGTATTAACCTCCTCTGTGTCTGCTGGGAGGCTGTTCCACTTACAGAGAGAGATGTTGTCTTCCGCATATAACAATCAGGTCCCGGCTTGGTTGAGCCTACTGATGCATTGACTGCCAGGGGCATCCTCACTATGAAATGATAAATAATAAACGCAACTTGTAGCGTAGGAACAGGAATTAATGTCAAAAGGCTAATCGAGGCCAAAACAAAAGACAATACATGCTAAGAAGGATACCCCAAAATATATTAACTGCCTTGCTACATTCTGCAAGGAAGAGATGTCAGGCGTAATAGGTACCGAGACGTCAGGAGCACATGCCCCACTGTAAAGGATTGGAGCGAAAAAATGTGACCGGGGAGACAACAAAATCTCCAAAAGTAGAGGACACAGGCACAGGATCTACGGCTATAACAAGAACGGCACTCGTGTGGCACATTGCACATGTTTTTGGTACCTTACAAAGTATATCATTTTTGCTTTTTATATTAAATCTTGAGCTGCCTTACTGGAAGTCAGATTGAAAGAAAGTGCTAGATTTCCAGAAACTCACATTAAAAAAAATATAAAAAAAAAAGAATTTTAAGCCAAAACCAGCAAGCTATCTGTGTAACACGTTCCAGGGCATATACTCCACTTGTTTTAATTTTAAGTCAGATGTCAAGAATAATATCAGTGAGGAACTGTAAACCGGTTTATATTAACAAAGTCTGACTGTCTATTTAGAGACCTGCACCTTCAGTATGACACAACAAAACAAAATGTCACATACTGAACAGTGCCTCCTGGCTTAGTTTAAATTCACTTCCATCTCTTGCTCCCAGAGTGGCTGTGTGTCAGACGTCTTGGGGGAATGAAGACTTTTTTGCAGATGGGAATGAGTTTTTCTCTTGTAGTTTGTGAACCTCACCTCTAGCAAAATGACCCAGAGAGCAAATGGCCTTGGGAAAAAAGTGGTGCTTGCTCCACTGTATGTGCGAAGTATTATTATACTCATCTTTTATTTATATAGTGCCAACAATTTACTGTACATATATTCAAAGGGCATGACAAACCTAAAATTGACAAACTAAGATGAACACACACTATATGGACAAAAGTATTGGGACCATAAGACCTACAAGAGAATGTGGAGTTGGTCCCCCCTATGCAGCTATAACAGCTTCCGCACTTCTTGGAAGGCTTTCCATAAGATTTTGGAGTGTTTCCGTTGGAATTTTTGCCTGTTCATCCAGTAGAGCAACTGATGTTGGACGAGAAGGCCATCCAAATTCATCCAACCATTGTCCAAAATGTCTTGTATGCTCAAAGGGACATACCAAGACATCGCAATTTGGCCCTTGTCAAAGTCACTCAGATTCTTACGCTTCCTGCTTCTAACACATGAAACTTGAGGAAGTAATGTTCACTTGCTGCCTAATATATCCCACCCACTGACATACATATATACATATATATATATATATATATAATTTTCTTCCGTGTCCCTGTCTCCTTTCCCACAGCTCCGCTTCTTCTCTTTCTTCTGGAAAGAAACTGGTAGACCCGTTACCCGCGGCTCTACCCTTTTGCAAAAGTACTCCAGTCCAGAATAATGCAGACAGATTAGCAGAGAAGCACAGAAACCATTCTCTTTCTCCTCTAATCCATCTTCATTATTCTTAAGGGCAGAGCCGCGGGGAGAGAGAGTGAGTGAGAGTATGAGACAACATGAATCAGAGTGTGTGTGTGCGAGTCAATGAGGGTAAGTGACAAAGAATTGAAAAGGCCATAATTTTGGCTGAACCAAAGGGCAAGAAACTAATTTTGTTGCCTGAAAACTAATGGACCAGAAACTTTTGCACAAGGCTACTGAATGTTCCTGTTAAATTTTCATGGTGTCCTCTCTTCATATCCATGGATGGATATCTGCAGAATCTCTGCAATATCTCTGCAGAATCCCCCCATATGCATTGTCCCCAATTACGCTTACAGTGGGCAGAGCACATGCTAAGCTAGAAATGGAGCTCAAGTTATGTATATAATAATAATAATTCGGAATAGGTAGAAAACGTCTTTTTTTCTTTTTTTGAGCTCTAATAAAACGGTACAGAATACATAGAACTATATATGAGCAGAATGTTCATCTTTTTTAATTCACTAGAGGCTCACAGCTAAATGTTTTCCTAATGTTTTGTTGTTGTGTTGAACATGTTTTGATTAAGTTTCCTCTAGTGTAATGTTCAATCTCTGAAGCATTTAAACTTGGCAGTGTATTTTACTGATGGAAAATAATAGTATAGTGAAAGCAACATTTAAGCTTTCTGCAAAATAGTTCAAGTCGGAAGGTACTATAAAAAAACCAAAACACTAATTCGTGTTACTGTGAGTGTATCGTGTTTTTAATTTACTGATATTCTCTGTAAAACAAACAAAAAATAATCAAAGTGGTCATGGGGAAGCAAACTGCCAAACTGTATTTATCTATGAATGCTTGCCATCTATTAACGTGGCAATCTCAGCATAAAGTATTATCTTTTTGCAACACGTTTAATTCACCTGATATCATAATTAAAATTACTATAATTGTTTTACTTAGGTAACCAGTTGATCTGAACCAATTTAATGGAATTTTTTTTATTTTCATTTTTTTTTGTGATCGCTTTATCTGTCAGTCTGAAACTGTATGTCATGCTTCACAGTATCTGCATCTGAGCTTCTTTGGGTTTGCTCTTTACTGTCAAGTAATGAGCATATAATGCATGTGTTTCCAAGAGGCCTCTTGACACCCGGCAAACTGAAAACAAATTGTCGAGTCACAACTGGGTGCCCGTAAGCAAAGCCGGAGAGCAGGCAGGCAGGCAGAGCACTGGGTGTCCTTACATGACTTCTACATTCTTTACAGGCACGTGCAGAGTTCCAGGTTGAGGGTTTCTAAGGCAGGGGCGGTGTCATATGTTTAGATGTATAATTATTAAAGGTTTCATAATCCATCAGTAAACAGTGTGTTCTGTTCTCGAAGCATTCCTGTAGAAGTATTTGTAAATTGTTGAGAAATCCCAAGTGCACACAATGCCTCGGATCTTAAATGGAAATGCTATATTCTCACAAACATGGGTGCGGGCAGTGCTATACTATTTCATAACTGTCTCATTATATTATTATTTATAACCTCGGCCCGTCAAAGAAATGTCACAAAAAAACCCATCTCAAAGAAAACTCTACTACAGAGAAAATGAAAACACGAGGGTCAGAATTGGCAGATTTCGGAGTAACGTTAAAAGTAGTGCTCTTACAGGGAATTCATTGGAGCCTCGTTGCCCTGTTGGTAGCCAGAAGACCAAATGTACCCTTACAGGCTTTACCTGGAAAATTATTTTAGTAAATCATTTTGCTATAACAGGCAAATTGTTAAATCTTGAACCTCACATGCGTACTGAAAATTAGGCAGTGTTTTTTTTTCTCACATGGAGGCCATACCTTTCTATCCCTGTTACACTATTACATTATTAAAAGAACACCCAACATTTCTTTTAATTGCTAAAATTAGATTAAAAATACGTTTTCATGCAGCTGCGTTTTAGCCATTTGTATATGTTCTAGCTCTTTTATGTTAACCCTATCCGCTGTACCAACGCCATGGCTCATTATACTGTCTGTGGTAGTCAAGAGAATAGCTCAGTCTAATTACCCAGTCTGACAAAGGTCTATCGTGGAATGGACCTTATTAGCATTGCCATAAAGAAACAGCTCAGCGTGGTGTCTGAGCAGGGACCGTCCCAAAAAAATATCACATGACTGAGATTAATCTCTAGGTAAAAGAAGTTTTTTTGGTGCAAATTGAGACAAAACCAGGTTTTTGTTAACCTGCAACACGGTATAGAGCGCTGTATTCTTTCACAGAGCGTCACCTTTTATTTTAATACACTGTGATCCTTTAGTTTTTTGATGTTTGCACTTCATATTAAGATGCTAAACAGTACTGCTCTGAGGCGAGACAAGAAAGCAGACGGATATTGGGTGACAACCGTGTAGTAAAACACACATTTGTGACGGCTTTGTACTGACATCAATAACTGAAATTCAAATGTTGTCAATAGCAATAAAGGTAAAGCCTCTTAACGTACTGTAAAAATGATGATTCTCATACCAGAAGGAATGAAAGGAAATGTCAAGTTGTTTTCGGTAATCCTTTTGAAAACTGCATTTTTTTCCCTTTTTTATCTGTTCTACTAGGAAGTACTACCATTAAATTCAACTTAATAATCACAAAAAGATATAAAGGTGCCGTTTATTAAATAAAGACATTAGACCACAAGTGTAACTATTGATACTAAACAAAAAAAGTTAGTTTAGTGTAACTACAAGAGTTTGTATTTAAACAATACTAGGCAAACCGGTTGGAAATGTTCTCATTACATTTAAAGAAGTCATTTTTTTTTTTTTTTCTTCCATTTGTACTATTTATAAAAAAATATGCAGAGCCTGTGACGTAGACTACAGGCCATTAACAGGTTTGGTAGCCGGTCTAATGATACAATGAAAGGATTGTAATTCTGTCTTGATATGTTTACACTGATATGCATGGGCTTTAAAAGTTACTATTTTTTTGCGATTCCAGAATTGGCAGACTTTTCGATGGTACGGAGCCTATTGTTCTGGATAGCTTAAAGCAGCACTATTTCATTGACCGCGATGGGCAGATGTTTCGCTATATCCTAAACTTCCTGCGCACATCAAAACTCCTAATCTCTGATGATTTCAAAGTAAGTCCACGTGTCGTTTTGTGTATGGTGTAGCGGCAAGCCATGCACGTCTGTCTTGGAGCTGATTATCACAATGTCATACTGTTTGATTTATTTATGATGTATAGTGTGAGCGTGTATTTGGCTTCAGTCTCCGGTTTTAGTGTGATGCGGTAAAGTGTTCTAAATGGATTGTCACATTAACACACTTTTACAAAAGTAAATGATGCATGTTTACTTAAAAGATATATTTCAATGCTTAGCATAATCGTCGTCTTTTTTTTATTGCCTTCAGGAAAGGTTTAGATTGAGGCAGCCAGTGTTTGTTTAACACAGCCCCAAATTAATGTTTTATAACTCCATTTGGCTTCTGTCATTTGTGATTTCAGGATTACTCTCTGCTCTATGAAGAGGCAAAATACTTTCATCTCCAGCCCATGCTCCTGGAGCTGGAACGGTGGAAACAGGACAAAGAGGCTGGCCGTTTCTCGCGGCCCTGCGAGTGTTTGGTAGTCAGAGTTGCGCCTGACCTTGGCGAAAGGATCACGCTGAGCGGAGACAAGTCGCTAATAGAGGAGGTTTTTCCGGAAATTGGGGACGTGATGTGTAATTCAGTCAATGCGGGCTGGAACCACGACTCTACACACGTTATTCGGTTTCCGCTTAATGGATACTGTCACCTCAATTCAGTACAGGTAATTGTTACTTTTCCAGTGATCCTTGGTATTAGAGATAACATTTCTGTATACCCATGACATAATTGACAACAAAGTGCATGCGATTACTACTGCAATTCTAACACATTTATAAGCTTTTTTATATCTGTACAACTAGTGTAGTAGCATACCGCAGAAGTAATTCTGAGAGCTATTGTTTTATTTTCATTCCATCTCGGCTCTATACATTTTCCTTAGAATTACATGGTTGTCCGGTAGACTTGCTCTCAGTCTGGGTGACTTCACGAGTAAATCTGTTTTGTGCGTTAAGAAAGGTAACACATCCGCACAGGAGATGCAGACATCCTGCTCCCCATTAGACTTCTTCCTCAAAGTGCTAAACGTCCACTGCGACAGCAATTATACGTCAAGCCGCAAGTTTCAAGTGTTTCAGTAGATAAGTATTTAGTAAACATATTGCTTCGATTATTTGATATAACTAATTAGAATAACTGGACCATATTTTTCTAAACATAAGGGAGAAAATAGGATTATCCTGCTGTAATGCCATGAATGTCATGCGAAATTCTATTGCGTGGGCAGCCTAATTGTCCAAAATTGTGTTTTTATTTTTAATCCATGTGGGCGGCCATTTTGGGCAGACTCCAATGCATTTTCCACATCGGTGCAATCATTCTATAGTTAACTCATTTTACTCATCCTCTGGCTGTCTCTGCTGAAACCAGGATGTATAAGCAGGAAACATACTTGCTGTTTTTGCTCGGTAGCGCAACCATTGAAGTCAATGGGAGCTGAGCACTGAAATCAGCAAGTGTAGCAGCTAGAATGGGAGTGTTAGTGCTTCCTGCGTTCACTAGGGGCAGCCACTGGGAGGACAGAAGTCTCATTTTCTAACTCCAATAACTAACGAATGACTGTACTGATGTGTATACAGTAAAATGAACTGTAAAAATAGGGGCGATGTGAGCCTTGTTCTGCTTAGATCTGATCAAGCTCATCTGTAACTCTGTGAAGTGGTAGCACTTTAGACATTTTTATTCCTACAAGTTGCAATTTTTTTTATGAAATTTGCATATTTTGTCAAGGAGAGACCCCCAGCGAAACAAACAAAATACTAAGCAAAGAGTTCAGAATATTCCTTTAAATTTCATTGGTTCGTTTACACCCTGTCTCCTTGTCTCTGCGCTGCGCAGCTCTGCTTTTGAGAAGCGGACAAAGAACAAACACTTTTTGGAGCGGCGGATGAAAGAAGAAGATAGAACAAGAAGAAGACGCACATAAGAAGCAGAACTGCATGGCACAGAGACAGGGACCAGGAAGTGGAGAGAGTAGGGAGGCATTCCGAGAGTGTGAATGAGAGTGTGAAAGAGCATGAGAGTAAATGACAACAAATTGTTTTTGAATGTAAAAGGCCTCGCCCCCATTTTCATCAGAAGTGAATGGGAAGGAAATGGAATTCCATTGTCCCAAAACAAATGGACCAAAAACAAACAGTTGTCCAAATTGTTTTTGGTCCATTTGTCTACTGAAGTCTACTGAAAGGTATGAAAAACGGTTATCCCCCCATGGTGTCTTATCATTACTGTACCACGTTAATACATAAAATAAACTCTAAAAAGTATATATTGCTACATGCTATTGGTATATAATGTCATAACCATGAAACAGTCTAGTAATATCTTATGTTATGAACATTCTAATTACAGAGCAAGTAAAATAAATGTTTACTCTTCCTTTGTCCCCTTAGGTGCTGGAAAGGTTGCAGCAGCGTGGCTTTGAGATTGTAGGCTCATGTGGTGGAGGAGTTGACTCTTCCATGT
This sequence comes from Spea bombifrons, assembly GCF_027358695.1. NCBI lineage: Eukaryota > Metazoa > Chordata > Amphibia > Anura > Pelobatidae > Spea > Spea bombifrons. Next base: position 80,610,129 of record NC_071091.1, on the reverse strand, counting down.
TTAGCGAATATGTACTAAGACGAGAACTGAAAAGGACATCTCGCGCACCTTCCGTCATTCGAATAAAACAGGAGCCGTTAGATTAAATTGACTATTTTCTTATGCAAAATGGGACAGTTCATAGGGCGATGGTACACAAACGTCCTGGAATCAACACCAATTAAGGCATTTTAGTCACCTCAAAAGACATTCATTGCTGGAATTCTACTGCAGCACCAGGAAAACACTCTACGGGATGTTTTTGAACATAGGGAAATATAGAATATGTAAAATCATGGTACGCTACTGTGATGGTCACCACACATTATTCACATGATATTGTACATTCACATGAATATATACCATAATAAAACCTATGTTCACAGTTATTATTCTGAACATCGAGTTTTAGCCGCTGGAAAAAATCCTTCTATAGTTGAAGGGCTTAAAGGCTCAAAGTAACCACTACATTTTTTATTCTTCAACTAAAATTGAAAAGGGCAGTCCAAAATGATCAGGGAGGTTAGATTTATTGGCTTAAAGCCTTTTACTTTCAAGATGAGCTGTTAGAGGGTTGCATGCCCCCGGAGGGAGAAGACTTCAAACCAAGGAACATATATGAAATCAGCGTTGTTTCACTGCCAGATGCATTTCTTTAGTTGGAGGCATTCATGATCTGGATATAATCATTTTGGGATACATTAACAAAACCAAACACCTCTAAAATTACCCTTTTTTCATCAAACAAAACCAGAACAGCCACTTTTAACTTATGAAAATGAGTAGTGACTATAGAGCCTTTAGACGCTACTACATGTGATAGTCATGGACAAAATCTGGAGTGAAAGTTTGCTAGTCAAAATCGTAAGTGTGCCATGTCACCAGTAATTCCTTTTTATTATAAAACAAATATATATATATATATATATTGTACCATGGCCTCTTGGGTTCTGTATCAGAACTCAAGTCTAATATTTATCTGCTGAATTGAAATCAAGTGTGTTTAATCCACATTTCTGTTATGTTCCTTTTTTTTTTTTTTTTTTTAAAGCTATCCTTCCAGGTGTAAGTTTTGGGGTAACCATTGATATTGTAATGGTATTAGTGCAAATAAGAATTTAAATTAAAATAAAAATTTCAGCACTTAGTAATTTAATAAATAAGGATATTTAAGCAACAGCCATCATTATGAAAATAAGAAATCCAAAATACTTTAATAGGCATCTAAGAGGACTGCCCTTTTTCAATTAATAGATGAAACCATGGCTGGCAATGAGGTCCTTCAGCTGCTCTAAGACATCTCCCATGATGCTCAGCTAACAAGTGCTGGTAGCTTGTCTATCACCGAGCTGATTTCCACTGTTCTTTACATATATATATTTTCTTTGGCATCATATCGTACTATTTGCCGAGAGTGGAAAAAGATCTCAAGCCCCTCTATTCATCACAGAACAGAACATCTTGCAGATCATAATTTAGCAGAATGAAGTGTTCCGTTTTAAGGACAATATTTAGATATTGGATGTAACACTATATTGATCATAAAACATTCCTGCATTCCGAATCTTTGTAGAAAATATTTTAAAGGACCCACACCACAGAATTTAGACAAATAAGAACTGTCAGTGGAGTTTTCTTGTGACCAGCACTTCCAAATTCACCTGAAAAGTATGGTTTTTTCCTTCTTGCATTGTATACATGTTTTTTGTTCAAGACTGAATGATTGACATACATGACCAACGCGTTAACTCTGATGCGACGTAAAAGCCCAGTGTAATTCCTGGAAGAAAATGTTGTTTCTGAGGGGCTGCCGCCTTAAAATCCACACTAAACATGTTTAATATTTTGGTTGAAACTCAATATGTATCTTGCAAAATCATCTGTTATAAGAAATATCTTCCATGTTCCCGTTATAATTTTTATTCAAGACAGACAGATTCTTTACTTGACTTTTGTATACGTTATAAAATTGTACTCCTTGCTGCCAGAAAGTAGTTGTGTGGTCTTGATCATTTTTATAGGGGTTCAATCGGTATGTCTTATTTGAGGAGCAACAGACTTTGTACAGATTTATATTCATTGTCTTTCTGTAAATGATCCTTTGATTTACACTATCCTATTTTATTAAAATATTTCTATCACTGAATAGTTAAAGGTAGCTACATATCCTTTAAGATATGACCACTTCTGAAACACGTGTAACATTTCAAAAGGTTATCCAACCTGAAATAAACCGGAGCAAAGGTAGGTATTGCAATGTCTGTTTTTTGTGTGATGATGGTACCAGGGCCCGACTAGGGATAAAAAGCCCCGGCCCTTTAAAGCCAGCTGCATACGTGCAGCGGCACGCCATTCTTACACTCTTGAAACATGTGGCCACCTACTGAAGGACCAGATCTGAGTGGTAAAGGTAAAGGCCGCTACATGTCATGTGTGCCAGATGGCCAGCCTGGGCCTTTATGGTCCCCAAATGAACCAGATGGTATGTTAGAAAGTGTAACTTAAATTTCATTTTTACAAAGTGAGTATGCATCCGTATTTTCTTCTGTCTAATGCACCAGTTATAAGATATGTTACACAGATTCAAAAAGTGTTAACGAGGGGCCAGTCAGGAAGGGAATGATCGCTGAATGCTGAGTCACAAAACGATCAAAAATTGAAGCGCAAATCTTTTATCGCAGATAAAAAATAACATATAGGCATTTTAATACAATTAAAACATACGCGATATACACTTTTAATACTTTAATCATTAAGTGTATATGCATCTCAAAGTAAATTAAATCTCATGAGCAGTATTCCGAGTCCACTATTTGTAACTATATATGTAGTACCAAAAAAGGGGGCCATATACTCAGTGACTTTTTTGTGAGGAGTTTAAAGGGACAGCCTCACCAATGATCAATGTATAAAAATACTTATTACTTTAAAAAGCTGTTTTTTTAAAACCTGCACTGCTCCACCCCTTCCTTTGAGATTCGTCTAGAAGCAGCCAATCACGGTTAGGGAAGTGTTCATATTGAAATAAGTGGTGGTGTTTTCTGGTGTATCACGTCTTATCAGATCCCCCGGACATCCCATGCAAACCAGTAGAGGGGATGGGGTATCTGCTTATGTGTACTCTATATAGGGTAAAAGATGACACTCTGCTACCATATGCATTGGAGTGCATATAATGGCTGGAGTGTACCTTTTAACACAGATGTACAGTATCTCACAAAAGTGAGTACACCCCTCACATTTTTGTAAATATTTTATAATATCTTTTCATGTGACAACACTGCAGAAATGACTCTGCTACGATGTAAAGTAGTGAGTGTACAGCCTGTATAACAGTGTAAATATGCTGTCACCTCAAAATAACTCAACACACAGCCATAAATGTCTAAACCTTGGCAACAAAAGTGAGTAGACCCCAAAGGGAGTGCGACCCCCGAACAAAATGAAGGGGACCTGGTGTCCACCGCGGCCCTATGGCACTTGTCATTTTTTTCACAGTGAAGTCACTGAACTCGGGGCTTAAAAAAAAAAAAAAAAAAAAAAATTGATAAATGTCATCCACCCAATGCCTAAAACTATTAGACTAATAACTACCGTGTTTCCCCGAAAGTAAGACAGTGTCTTACTTTCTTTTTATCCCTAAAAGCCCCACTATGTCTTACTTTCGGGGTATGTCTTATATTGGGAAAAAATTGAGAGTGATGGGAGTTATGATGTACTTTTAGAGCATAATTAGATCATGAAAAAGACATTGGAAATGGTACAGCATAACACCCATCACTCTCACACACTTACCAATCAACACACCTACCAATCCACACGTATACCAATCCACACACATATACACTAATCCACACACATATACCAATCCACACACATATACACCAATCCACACACATATACACCAATCCACACACATATACACCAATCCACACACATATACACCAATCCACACACATATACACCAATCCACACACATATACACCAATCCACACACACATACACCAATCCACACACATATACACCAATCCACACACACATACACCAATCCACACACACATATACACCAATCCACACACACATATACACCAATCCACACACATATACACCAATCCACACACATATACACCAATCCACACACACATACACCAATCCACACACATATACACCAATCCACTCTCACTTAATTCTTTCCTACCTTTCCTTTCTTCTTTCAGCTTCTTTTCCTCCTCTTCGCTCCTCTTCTTCAGTTCTGTCTTCTTCCTGGTTCAGAGGGCACGGACAGCGGTGGGCGCGGCTTCAGTGTTGTGCGCCGGGATCTGACAAGAAACCCCGGCGCACAACAGCTGTTGCCGCGCAGATCACAAGGGAGCGGTATCAGAGGTCATTAACAGACCTCCGGCTCCCTTGAGTGATTTTAAGCCGGGTTGAACCCGGCTTAAAATCACTCAAGGGAGCCGGAGGTCTGTTAAAGACCTCCGATACCGCTCCCTTGCGAGCCTGCTCCTCCAGCGGCGGACATTACTGTCCGTCTCTGGAGGGGTGCCGGGTGCCGCAGGTTGGCACCCCCTGGAGTGTGGCGCCCTGTGCGGTCGCACACCCCAAAGGTCGGCCCTGCTCTAAGGGGCCGGCCTTAGGGGTCTGCGGCCGCACAGGGTTTAAATAAAAACATCGGGGGTTTTTTTTCAACTTTATTTAACATCCTCCATGTTAAATAAAGTTAAAAAAACTTTATTTAACATGGAGGATGTTAAATAAAGTTAAAAAAAAACCCCGATGTTTTAATTTAAATCCTGTGCGGCCGCAGACACGTAAGGCCGGCCTTGGTGGGGACTTCCCGGCCCCTTAGAGTGGCGGACCCGGCAAATCCCCCGTGTTTCCCCGAAAGTAAGACATATGTCTTACTTTCGGGGTACGGCTTATATTAGCCGACCCCTCTGAAACCCCCGATACGTCTTACTATCGGGGGTGTCTTACTATCGGGGAAACACGGTAGCAAGATGCTCCATCTACCAAAAAGTAATTCAACATATGTAGGTCAATAAAATAAAAAGTAGGTGAAGTGAGGTGAGGGGCTACAATAAAGTAAACACTGTTAACTTACCTAAACATGATGTTGGAGAGAACTAAAAACCAATATCTGTTATGTATTTCAAATTCAGGAGCAAAGGTTTTGTTACTAGACACGTGGTGACCTTTTCCAGATCTTAGACAAAACTTGACGAGGATCGCTAAGATTACTATGGCACGATAACGGAACACCCATGACAGCAGAAATACACCGTTAACTCATGGTCCTGCTAGATTAAACCAGTGTTACTGGCATTTAGCCAGGGACAAAATTATCACTTGTCTGGATCCATGTTGCCCTTGTGTTACTTATTTGAAATTAGCTACAATGCTACTTTTATTGTTTTTTTTTGTTTGCGAGGCCATCACATCTAATTCTACTGCGTCAGGATTTGAATTGGCTTTTTTTTATTTTTTTATTTAGTGTCCAAAGAAATATGCCCCTCTTGACCCTCTTCACATCCTATATAGTAACGGGAAATAAACAGATCTAACAAGCTGCTGCTGCTTCGATCTTCTGCTAGAGAGCAGGATCAGCTTTGCCTGCGCCCAGAAAAGTATTAGAAAGCAACAGTTTAGTCTCAAATTGTATTTGTATTTTTAATACATGTCATTTTTACCCAGTCCCCAATGCATTTTGATGTGCAGGCATTCCTTAGTCACTGGAGTTAGAAAACAAGACATTTGCCTCGAAGTCCTCGCTTGACTGCCTTCTACTGAAACCAGAGGATTAATATGTTCACTACGTGCACAGGGTCAGCTGCACTCCCATGGAAGTCACCGAAGAAGCATCCAATCACATGTATGACGGCAAAACTCCAACGCCTCTAAAGTCTTACAAAACAATCCAGATTATATTTTCTCTTACAAAACTGGCTTTGTTGGTACCTTTTAAAGCATATGTATTTTTATGCAAACCCCATTTATGCATAATGACAGCTCTGCTCTCTGCAGCTGCACGCTTACACACAGACCCTTTGGAAGAAGGCACTGTTTCCAAAATCCATATACTTTCTCACTACTCTTATTGAAGGAACAATGTAACATTTCATACAGCCTCACCATTGAAAAATGTATATTGAGGTAATTTAACATGCACTTTTCCACTGTTAAAATTTGTAAAAAAAAAAAAACAAACAAAAAAACAAACAAACAAACACCTTGTTGGAGCCAGTTGTTGGATGCTTTAAGCAGCAAATACCTGTCAGGAACACTCTATACACATGCACACAGGGACTCACAGACCCCTGGAAATCTCATCCAGGCCAACAGGCGGTGAGTACATCATCCTTTGTACTAGTAAGCAGGAGATGTGCTTGGCTTAACAAAGGTTAAGGAGCTGGACAGAGAAAATGCATAGAATAGGATGGTCCATGCATTGCCACTGGATAAATACATTCATTTGAAGGTGAATTTATGTCCTTTGAAAAATGTATTTTTCCTAATACTCTGAACTACAGTTAAAGTTAAGTGCAAAACTGTATGAAGTATGTGAAGAAAGTGTGACTAATTTAAAAATACCCAGATTGCTGCATTTTTTGTTCAACCAGAACTCTGTTGACCCAACAGAAGTATACTAAAATAATTAATCTCCAGATATTCACCTTGACTTTGCAGGCCAAGTTTGTGGACAACATTCTCGAGTCTACAGCATCCTTAAACTTTCAGTTTAGTGCTATTGCGTAGAAAGATTTAGAACTGCCTGCATCTTGGTTTCTGCCAAGTTCCCATGTAACCTTTTATTGGGCCAACACAGAAAAAGATGTAGCGTTACATAAGCTCCTGGGACCATGGAGGTCACTTCTTCAGATGGATTCCACACTGGTTTGAAAGTTGTGCTTTTCCTTTCATTGCGCACATCATTTTCTTGTGAAGTTTATCTAGGTTACCGTTGCTGGATATACGTTTCAGGATACGACCTAAATGCTCATCACAAGGAAGCCCGTTAAGAAATAAGTGTATAGAAAACTAATATATTCCCATTAACGCTGCTAAAAGTAGAATGATTTCTTATGGAAATAAATATTTCAAGCAAAAGACTGCATTTGGATTAAAGGAGAGCTCACAACTTTCCGTGGTTGGTTTACTGAGGAGTCGCAAGCACTTGCAAAATCCAACTAACAAGGGAAATTTAAGTAAAACCGCAACTACGACAAAATGAAATAAATGTATTATGCAACGCTAAACAACATTCCACTAAAAACTGACACATCATAAAATGAAATAACTGTTTTAATTATTTTAAACAATTATCAGTGACCAAACATGGAAATAATGCAAAACACTTAAGAAAAAAGCAATTAAAGACATGGCTCAAAAACTTTTTTTTTTGCCACTGAAGCAATATCCAGTAGTCTATTGACACCTATTGCCTAGGGGGTTATATACAAAAACCAATACAAAGGTTTCCAGGTTAATAAATAATAATTATGGTGCAAAGTAATCAAATAATAATTTTTCGTGCCTGCAGCATTTTTATCATTTTGCTAAATATTAATTTAGCCTAAGGCAAAAGGTAATGTGTGTAAGTGCCCTTAAGAAACACTTGTCCCCCATACATAGGATTGACCTGGCATTAGTGGTGGCACAGAACATTCATTAAAGCTGAACAAAAAATAGCACACACACAACCTATATATATATATCTATATGGGTGTGTATGTGTGTGTCTGTGACATTACTGTATGCATCAGATTTACTAATATACTTTGATATTCTCGTTGATTCAGACCTTTTTTTTCCTCTGTTACTTGACAGGAGACCCAGTCCAATGCAGTCACAAATCTGCTTCTTGTAGTTTTTCTGAAAATAACAGCAAAAAAAAAATCCCAATGGCCTATACCATACCTATGCATTACTGCCTACTGGTAATTTTCAATTTTAACCAGCCATTAATCAGGGAAAGTGTAAGCAAGCTGCGTTCGGACATCCCCAGGCTACATACATTTAAGAAACAAAAAACAAGCTTCTTTTGCTATAATGTGTGTTTAATTCTATAAGAAAAAAACTCTGTAAACAAAAAATGCTTTCCTGGAAGGATATATTTCCTGAAACATTTTTCAGGATAGTGCAAGAACGTAGGTCAATATTTCAATATTTCTTTGGCAATACCATTACTGAATGTTCATTTCAGAAGAGCACGATACAGCGATAAAGAATATCTAGTTTCCTTTTCTTGTTCCATACAGAATACTAAATCCCTGAGACTAACACGAGTTATCCTCTGGACAAGTAAGGGCTTTGACAGGCCAAAAACAGAAGATCCAGACGTATGCAGGTCCTGGAAAAATAAACACAAAACAGAAATCTTAAAACCAACTTAAGTAAATGTGTCGAGCTGTCTTGTAACCCCAGACTTGGCAAACCGCATGACGGACAGATACGTCCTAGAACGCGCCCATACAGATGTACTTGGTTAAAAATCTCAACAAAGAGGGCTTCTTCCTATCATCATGAGCCATGGTCATGTCAGACATTAGACTCTGGTTAATCTTGCAGGGAATGATTAACTTTCATGTTACACAAAAGCAGGAATTAATAGGTTGTTACCATTGAAAAAGCTTCTTAAAGATGTATGAGTTGTGATTACATCTTCAGAGGCATTAATAAAATGATAGATTTGAGTCAATGTATTTTCTTATGCTAGACATTAATAACATGTATGTGGAACAGCGCATTTATTCTGGATCCATACATACATGGAGACCTGTGCAATGGATTTGTTTTCCAAATGACAAACCTTAACAGTAAGAAGTTACATAAAGTCTGATTTTTTTGTTTATTTGCGGAAAGCCTAAACACGATTCCATTTGCTATTAGAAAAAGCAACATTTTATATTTGCCTGGCTACTTTATGTCTGGTGTATTTAAAAAAAGTTGGCTCTACAGGTCAAAGAATAAAGGAGTCTCATTGTCCCTTTAGACATAACAGCACAAGGTTGGGTCGTTTATATGACAGCCCTGTGTGATCCAGGGGAAATTATAGTAATGCTATACAGCTGCCAGTGCTGGGTTGAAAAGGAGGTCAGATCCGCAGGAAGCAGCAGAAGCCTTAGGCAACATTATTAATGAACGAACCCCCAAGGGAGATTCAGAAAGCAAGGAGCGATGTCCTTCAAACTTCTGAAATCTACAAAGGGGGAAGTATCAGATACTTGTGCCTGACAGTCGAAAGCACAAGAATGGTTTTATCCATGACAGTAATATAAAGTCTGGACAAAATATATACATTTTAGACTATATAATGTTTAAGCAAGCTATTAATGGGCTTGAGAATAAGGAATAATAGAAGACAATGGAAATGTTAAACTAAAAATCTTAATCTTCTACATATTGTATATGGGAGTTTGGTGTTTTTACCCTGTTCCCAAAACAGACACATATTGCATCAAATCTGCTGGGAAGCAATGGGATTAATAGTGATAATAATTATACACTCGGCGCTTCCAATACAAGAATTACATTTTTCAAGGTCATGGAGTGTGTGGGCCTGGCCCTTTGAAGCAGTTTCACTTTTTCCACTTTTACAAATGATATGATTACAATTAAATATATTTACCTCCAGTCCGTTTATAATGCTTGAATCTAAGGGTCGCTTTCGTCTTGGTCCAATTGCAGCTAAAGCAGTAAGATTGGCTTCTCGGTATTGCATTTGTTCGAGTTCCAGCTGCTGCATCTGTATAAGAAATATTTCTATAATAAAGTATTTTTTAAAGAGCTAGACTATAGAGAATGAGATTTGTACATCGGTCTGCGGTATGCAGAATAGAAGTAAAAAACACCAATAGCGTGATGTTGTTGCATGTACATACTCTTCAGGATTTCACCTGTGTTGCATCAATGACTTGGAAATCCTTATTCTTTCGATTCTCCCTACTTATTGTAGCTGTAAACGCTAAAAACCAGCCTATCCTCTTAGTATCCACCTCACAGGGCAGTCTCAAAAAAGCTCATATATTTCTCCCAGCTGTAATGGTATTGTTAATGTTGTAGCAGAGCGACAGGATCTATTGGTACTCATTTGTAGGCAAGCTAAGGCACTGTTCCTCATTTTCCACCCGAAGTCCCTTTCCATCTTATATCACGTTTGTAAGCAAGGTGTGCAAAAAGGGGCAACATGCAGTGACGTATCCTGGCCTAGACGGACTAGGTGTAGAGTGGCAGGTCTAGCGGCCAGCAGTCCCCGGCTACAAAACTGGGATGCTGCTGAACGGGCCGGCTACAAGGGAAATCTTTGCTGTGCAAGGGAAGGCTGTGCGGCTTTAAGACACAGAGCACCTGGAAGTGATATCATGCCGGCGCTCTGTGCCTTAAAGGTATGGCGTGCCTTTTAATGCAGAGCTGTCCTCGGTCAACACAAAAGGTCTATAAACCGCTGGCTACATGCTCTGTGCATGGTGGTGTCCAGAGAATCTACCCTGTTAAGAGTATTAGGGCTGACTGTGGAAGAAAAACATCCCTGGCATTTTAAGGCTGCTAAATGATGTATGTGTGGCTACCAGCCGATATGCATAACCACATGATACGTTTATACACCGTATGCAGCTGCACGTTGACGCGCCGGGTATACCGCTCAACCAGTAGAAAAGGAAAGTGTGCGGCACATTCCTGGTGTGCCAGAGTCCGGGCCTGGAGTTACAGGTACATAGGCATGCTTCACACATCATTACAAAAGACCAGACTAGTTGGATTTCTACAAACTTTGTAAAGGGAAAAGGGTATTGTGTGTTACTCGCGACGCCAGAATAACTAAACATCTTAACGGTCATTTTCCAAAATCTTCCAAATCTCTGCCCGCCAATAAGCAGCTCCCTGGAAGTTCTCTTTGTTGCACCCTTAGCCTTCACTATTAATAGTGATATCAAGTTTTTCTTTTAAACAAACAACCCGTGGCAGCCACCTTGAAGACAACCGCAGTAGCATTTTGCAACAACAAATTTCATAGACCAAGAAGCGCAGTATAAAGAAAAGGTGGGAGAAAAAAAAAAAAGGTTTGCTCGTAAAGTACGTGACTCATTTAGAACAAAGATCCTCAAAATTGCATGAAATCAGTCTAGTAACTATAGAAACCAATTTCTTCAGCTCCATATCACTCGTCTCACACCTCAATTGTCTTTATTATCATCTGCTGTCAGATCCTTAATCAGAAATGTGAACAGGCTTGATGATTTATTCAGGAGGAGAACGAAACTGTAGGTCAAGTGAAAGAACAAAATATATATATATCACACACACCTCTCTCCACCCTGAGGTTCTTTCATTCCATTCTGTTCCCAGTAGCTCTGGGCCAATTCTAGCAAGCTTCAATATTAAGGCTCAATTAAAATAAGCTCTAATTAGTGCGGCTTTTTTTCTCTTAGGCTACAAAAGTCAGGAAATGGATATTGGGAAATGTTACAAAAAAAAAAAAAATCAGCTACCAAGTGAAAGGCTGCAGACATAAATGAATGTATTTGTTGATTTGTACAGTTGCTATGCAGAGGCCTCTGGGAGTAAAAGCTTAACCAGCCTAAGCTATAAACTAAAACCCCTGCAGCTAAACATGAACTGAGCGAAAACAAGGGCTCCATCTCACAGCTCAAAACTGCTGGGCTCAGAAAATTAAAAGCCCTAGGCATTTTCCATTTAAAACGAAATCCCAGCACCGCCTCTCAGCCAAAGAATTATAAGCAGTATCAGATTTACAAAACGAACAATTACCCTGGAAAAATGTAGCCTATTGTACAGACCCAGATGCTAAAATCTAAGGTACTTCTTCTTTCCTCCTTATTTTAGCTTTACGGGAAAAAAAGTAACAGATTTGGTCTCCCCTCCAACAATGCCCCCCCCCAAAACACGGAACTTAAATAATATAAGAGTTACAAAGAATCTTTAAAAAAAAGTTATTTGTCCCTTGACTGAAAAGACTCATTTGAAATGCTACCCTTGCCTCTAGCAGTTCCTGTCCTACCCTAAGGCCTGTTTAAATGGTATGCATCTGCACACTAAACTCTGACCTAAATGCCAAGAGATTGTTTCCATCTTTCCCATAAGCCCTCTGCATCTACAGATTTTCTGCAATGCATTACAAAAGCACCGATGGTACCTGCAAAAATTGCAGTTTTTAGCTTGAAATTAAATAGGAAAGGAACCAAAAAAGGGGGAACAGAATCTTCTAAACTTCTTTTCGAATCTTACCTCTTTGGCCTTTTGCTTCAATCTCAATTGTTCCGGGTCCTCCTTGTTTGAACGACTCTGTTTAAGACAAAGGATGAATATTATTACAGATCGAACCTTTGCCACTGCAGGCTATCGTGCAAAGAATTAGAATTTAAGAAAGGGAAAAAAAAGAAATTACTACATTCTTAAACATGCAGCAACCTTTAAATATTTAATGCATAACAATTTTCTCCAGTGATTAAAAAACTTTGCTGGAGGGGGGGAGGTGCCTCATTTCATGATTTCTAAGACTTCCTTCATGCATTTTCATCCTTATTTTCCATATAGGTCGACTGTTTGAGTTCTAGCCTGGAGGAACACCAAGCTGAATGAGATGCCAGGGCTGTCACTCCGGTCAAGCTATGACATGACCTTTTCTTTAGTACTTGCAGTGGCATATGTAGCATAGTAATAACATGATTAAGCTATAATCCGCCACAAAAAAAACACGCAAAGATAGGAAAAAGAAAACAATTGAATTTTGGGTTAAGGCCGTCACATATTTGAAATGCTGGAGCTTTTTTAATGTTCTTACTTTTAACCTTCAGACACTGAATACGTGGAAAGAGACATACTTATATCTGATCAAATGCAAAACAAGTTGCTAAATATAGGGTGTGCATGGCGTCCCACTTCTATAGTTTGTAACAAAGATTCTTAGTACAAAACCATTTACTGTCAGAAAAACGGATTAGAACCCCACGATTACTTACAGATATGCCAAAAATAAAAAGCCTCTGTATTCTTAACCCCTTAAGGACAAGGGGCGGTCCCTAAACCCATTGAAAACAATGCATTTTGAGCCCGTACATGTACGGGCTTTGTCATTAAGGGGTTAAGCATTACCATAAGATTTTTTGTATTTCCTTGTAAATATAAACATGATTCTCTGCATTCACACAGAGCTGGTCACATACAAAGCTAAGATAACCCTTGGTCTACAAAAATGAACATAGTTTTAAACTTTAAACTGCTAAATTCAAAAGTGAAAAGAGGAAAGGAAAGAGTTCAATTTTGAGTTCACAAAAACCCTATGGTGTGTGTGTGTGACGATATCTCAGGAAGTCTCTACGTGAACTCAAATGGTTTGTCTTACCTTAGCTGCTCTGAGCAACATTTCTCGCTCCTCTTCATTTTTACGCTGTTTCTCTAACTGCTCAAGCTGTTCCAGAAACTTAAGTTGTGCTCGAACATCACTAGACTGGAGATATCGATCAGATTGCTGGAAGCAAAGATATTAACAATTTTAATTGATAAATACACACCTGACAAATATAGGACAAGAAAACAACGATGCAGAAGAGTTGACTCTCTCAAGAGTATTGCATTAGCCAAAGTACCGGTGAAGACCATACAAACGGGCAGACTTTCTTCTTCTAGTTTTCTTCTGGAACACAACCAGTTAGCACATGCCTTCACACATACTTCTATATGCACATATGCACTGGCCACTCAAATCTAATGACATTAGAAACCAAGTACCAAATTACAACTTGAAAGGGCTAATATACTAATTCCATCATTCAAGTTAAAAAAAAAAAATAATGGTTTTGGTTTCTTGGTATTATTAATTATGGCCCTTACATTAGGAATCACACATTTGTTTAGGGAAAATGGTGAATTCTAACTTGGAAATGTATTTCCTTTCCTTACCCTCTGGTAATAGATTGGAAGATAGCAACTTCTCTTCCTCAGGAAAATAATAAGCAAACAAGCAAAAAAAAAAAAAAAAGACGTTTTTTGACATCCAAGGAATTCTGCACCCACTTCTTCTCATTAGATGGAAAGGGCAAAGAGTTGGCACAAATATGAAAGACTGAAAAGATTTTGGGCAAGAAAGATGTAAGGGTAACAGAGTCTGCAAGGATAGGAGACTCCAAAAAAACATCCAGGATTGGTCCTTTAGAAATCTTCAAGACTGTGGCCCAGGGAACTGCTAGCCTGCAGCAATTTATCAGACTTAGAAGGACCATAATATGTTGAAGAGAACAGAACATTCCCAGACACGGGAATAGCATCCTCAGACAGAATAAAAACTTCCACAAACCGGCAAGCCATCCAAAGCCCTGCACAACCGTCATGACTTAAACAATGTGTTCAACCAATCGTCCAGATTGAGAAGGACCTTTTCCAATACACGCCACATGGTGTCACAATTTGGGCTGGTCGATCTTAGTCTTTGACTTAGACACGGTAGATGTCTTATGCTGGAAAGGGGTTGATTGGATCTCTCTCGAAGAATTCTTCTTGCATCTTTGAAACACAAAGGCATTGGAAAACCTAATAGGCACTCTTCTACAAGGTAATTTAACTTTTTGTTTTACTAAGAGGATAGTACAGTGCCATCTACAAATATTGGCAGCTTTGGCAAATATGAGCAAAGAAGGGTGTTAAAAATTGTCTTTATTATATAAGCTGTTGACCTTTTCTTCAAACAATACACTAATATACTCTGCTCTCATGGATATCAAACAATTGCAAACACATCGGTCTGCTGATCTTCAAGGTTATCAGTTTATCCTCTCCTTGAACATGGAATAGTATCTCCTCATGAATCTCTGCTTCCTCCTCTGGAGGTAATTTCATAGGAGCCAGGATCTGGTTAAGAAGGGGGAAGAAAGCTACTCCTCTTCGGATGGAAACATTCAGGAAGAGTAACCATCTGGGAGAAGACAATCTCATCTGTGAGAAAGAGGAGCCAGCAGCCTCTGGCTGAGAAAACGGGAACCTGTTCCACAGTAACATGGAATGGGAAACTCCATCCACTACATGTGATGTCATCCTGTACATGCAGGGGTGGGGGGCTCAAAGGAAGAAGTGGTCCATCAAATGGGAAAGCTCCCTCTGCTCTTAGCCATCAGACTCTCAAATGAAGGTAGTGCAGATGTTTGGGGCATTTTAAGTGTTGTCTCTGCCCTTCATTGGAAGATGCACTCTCTCTCTACCATTGCTAAGAGAGATAGCAAAGAAAGTTTACATTCCAGATTTAGTCAGTCTCCTTACACACTGCAGTATACATTATACAGGAAAAACTGTCTGCGCTTCTTACCCTAATAAAGTTGGCAACAAATATATAAACATAATATAAATGAGAGGTTTTGGTTATATGAATTGGCCAAAGCATAATTAAGCTCACCCGCCACGTCAAGGCACACTCTCAATAGGGTGAGAACCTACTCTCACCTCCTACGTAGTGGACACACAAAGCAGTCTATACTGCTACCAAAACCTTATTAATGTATTGGGGGAGGTGCAATTAAACCTCCTCCCTATTAACCCCTGGACAGCAAGCTGCAACCAGACTGATGAGGAGCCAACAACCTCAAATATGTGCAAACAGGGAAAAAAAGAAATGTCGGTGCGCTAAGCTAGTCACAGGCTCGTATTATACATTTGTATTATTTGAGCCTGTGACTAGCTTAGCGCACCGACATATCTTTTTTTCCCTGTTTGCACATATTTGAGGTTGTTGGCTTCTCATCAGTCTGGTTGCAGCTTGCTGTCCAGGGGTTAATAGGGAGGAAGTTTAATTGCACCTCCCCCAATACATTAATAAGGTTTTGGTAGCAATATAGACTGCTTTGTGTGTCCACTATGTAGGAGTTGAGAGTAGGTTCTCACCCTATCGAGAGTGTGCCTTGACGTGGCGGGTGAGCTTAATTAAGCTTTGGCCAATTCATATAACCAAAACCTCTCATTTATATTATGTTTATATATTTGTTGCCAACTTTATTAGGGTAAGAAGCGCAGACAGTTTTTGTTTTTTGTATACATTGTACAGCCAATACACTGTTTCTTGCAGCATGCTTACACCTGTTTGGTAGGCCTCGTATTATACATTTGTATTTTTTGAGCCTGTGACTAGCTTAGCGCACCGACATTTCTTTTTTTCCCTGTTTATACATTATACAGGGCCAGCCCAGTCCTTCACACTTATAATATAATGAGAAGTGAGAGAGTTCAAACCGCAATCCCTTTTACCAACAGTGTTTTTCACAATATGTGAATAAGGCCCACAGCTTCCATTTATACAAGCCACTTGCAGGGCCGGACTGGCCCACCGGGATACCGGGAAATTTCCCGGTGGGCCGGAAGGTCCGTGGGCTGGGCGGCCATGAAGACAGCGGCTGAGCTGCCCCCCAGGCTGCCCGAAATCTAATCAAAGCGGCCGCTGGGTGCTGATGCGGCCGGCATCAGCACCCAGCAGCCGTGTGCGATGGCCGTCTAGTGATGGGAGCAGTGTGAGGGGTGAAAGCTCCGCCCCCTCACACTGACCTTTTACCCCTCACGCTGCTCCCATCACTTTGCGGCCATCAGATTGCTGGGAATGTAATCTGAACGGCCGATGCGTGCTGATGCCGCCGGCCGGCTCTGCTTTAATACTTTTTTTTTTAGTTTATATGGCAAGCCGATCCAGCTTACCATATAAATAAAAAAAAAAGTGTTAAAGTAGCTCCGGCCGGCGGCATCAGCACGCACCGGCCGTTTAGATTACATTCCCAGCAGTCTGATGGCTGCATAGTGATGGGAGCAGCGTGAGGTGGAAGCTCCGCCCCCTCGCACTCAGACTGCTGCAGCACCGGATGTCAAGAGGAGAACAGTGTGCAGCTACCAGGAAGTCAAGAGAAGTAGAAGGTGAGTAAAAAAATGTATTTTTTGTACTGTATAATGTTTTTTGTATTTGTTAAAAAACAAAAAAAATCGGCATGTGTGTGTATGTAAGTGTGTCCCACTATATGCCACTCAGCCTCCAGAAATGCCTTATACCCCCCTATATGCCACTCTGTCCCCTGATATGCCTTTTAACCCCCTATATGCCAGAGTTGCATATAGGGGTATAAGGCATTTCTGGATGCAGAGTGACATATAGGGGGTCAAAAGGGATATCTGGAGGCAGAGTGGCATAAAGGGGGTTAAAAGGTATATCATGGGGCAGAGGAGCATATAGGAGGGTATAAAGCATATCGGGGAGGCAGAGTGGCATATAGGGGGCATAAGGCTTTTCTGGAGGCAGAGTGCCCCATGATATGCCTTTTAACCCCCTTCATGCCACTCTGCCTCCAGAAATGCCTTATACCCCCTATATGCCACTCTGTCCCATGGTATGCCTTTTAACCCCCTATATGGCAGAGTGGCATATAGGGGGTTAGAAGGCATATCATGGGACAGAGTGGCATATAGGAGGGTTGAGGCATATCAGGGAGGCAGAGTGGCATATAGGAGGGTATTTGGCTTTTCTGGAGGCAGAGTGCCCCATGATATGCCTTTTCACCCCCTTTATGCCACTCTGCCTCCAGAAATGCCTTATACCCCCCTATATGCCACTCTGTCCCATGATATGCCTTTTAACCCCCTATATGCCAGAGTGGCATATAGGGGTATAAGGCATTTCTGGATGCAGAGTGACATATAGGGGGTCAACGGCGTATCTGGAGGCAGAGTGGCATAAAGGGAGTGAAAAGGGATGTCATGGGGCAGAGGGGCATATAGGAGGGTCTAAAGCATATTGGGGAGGCAGAGTGGCATATAGGGGGCATAAGGCTTTTCTGTAGGCAGAGTGCCCCATGATATGCCTTTTAACCCCCTTTATGCCACTCTGCCTCCAGAAATGCCTTATACCCCCTATATGCCACTCTGTCCCATGATATGCCTTTTAACCCCCTATATGGCAGAGTGGCAAGCCTGGGGGCAGAGGTGCATAACTCGGGGGTAGGTTGTCAAATGAAAGGAAATAAAAACCAAACATGTCTCAATCATAGCTTTTATTAAATATGGAAAAAAATAGTCTACATGAATTAATAAAGAAATAAAAGTTTCTTACCAGAATTTCGTGAAGGATAATGTGATCAGTGTTTTGTTCCACTGATTAAAATGGAACTCTTTCATCTAAAAATGTTCGCAGTAGTAAATGTTTTGATCCCATTATGTGTAATGTATTTCATTTATTAGGGCCTTTCAACACTTTTGCTTTCTGGCATTTTAATACAAATAATGAGATAAAAAGAATGGCACATAGTGTGACTCGGGTGTGTATAAGGGGTGCGTGTGGGTATAAGAGCTTCACCGTGAGATAAACTATATGGGGCTGGTCTCCAAATTTTTCCAGGGCTGCTTTTCAGTCCCAGTCCGGCCCTGGCCACTTGGTATACCTGTTTTAATATGAGATTCTTGGAAGCAATCTTTACATACATATGATACATAGTGCCACCATTAAAACTGAAGTATACAACGCTCATGTCCAGACAACCGATTTGGTTAATGCTCAGTACCAAGAATTTTGTTTCACCTTGTAGTTCATAGACCTGTGCTGCGCTGCCACTGTTAGTTTTTCAATCAGCCCTCGTAATCTTTCTTGCGTTGCATGGGAGACCAAGTTCATAACATCAGAGCTAAGTTCCTTAATGTCATGCCTCTTACCTGTGAAAGCAGGGAAAATCCATTACATATTTTAGCAGGATGGGATAATTGAAATAATTAGCACAGCAGGTATTCTGTTCCCTCTAGAAGTCATACCCATTAAGAATAGAGGCTTTAAGATTACAATTTCCTACTAAAGTCACAACATCAAAGATATTATACATTGCATTAATAAAACGTAGCCTGAAGCTTCGCGAAGTATAGGCAGTGTTTCGTAAGGCCTTCAGAATATATCAGCTTGCAAGGTCACTTTTAGGACACCAATATTAAGTATACAAAAAATATTGTCTTGACAGAAGAGAATTTTAAAACAATAACACACAGCTACTGTAACAATCAACATTTGAATTAGAAATGTTGTGTTCATGGCCAGTGGATAAAAATACACATTCTCACATTTCATCTTTTAGAAACAGAATACAATAATTATGACATACATCTAAAGAAATAGAAACATCTTTAGTCCAAAAAAAAGTTAGCTAATACACATAAGTGGCTTAATGTGCTTTGTTATTTAATGATGTGCTTGAGCATTATGATGCGCTTTAAGAAATACTGATAATGTTTTATACGGTCTTATACTTGCGAGCCAGAAATCTAAGAGGAAAATGCCCTACAGAGATACAACGCCATAGACGAGAGAGGGAAATAAATAGAAGAAAATACGTTTCTTGCAACTATAACAAATAAACCTCGGATGAAAGCTTTTAAAAATAACTTTAGCACATCCACTGTGCTTTGCCTTACCTATGTCTAGGATTCGGTTTTGCAGAGCGGATATAAAAAGGAAAGGCTCATCGTGGCATGACCGAATCACTGCACCCACAAACTGTGAATTAGTTGCCAAGATGCAGGCATTTTCTTCATTGATGTTAACACCAGCCATAGAAGTAACATCATTAATATCATCCTCCTCTCTACAAACAAATTAAGAAACAAAAATCTTATTTTGAGAACCTGAAATACAATGTTTTTAAGAATTTTACAGTACACTTGGAATTCACTTTGCGTCTGAGAAAACTTAAGCACTTCTATGTACCAATGATGCAAAGTACAAAGATATAAAAAAATTAAATGTGATTAAATTTGGAATCATTTCTTATTTCTGAGAAACAAGTGCCCAATAAGTACTCAAACTTCACAAAAAACATGTAACGTTACCCAGCCTAAAGCCGACGATCATCTGACACACCATGGTTCTACAGCTCTAGGAATAAGATCTGTTGGTTTTCCTCTAAATTGGTATAAGTAGTGAGTGAAAATGAGGGTCACCCACTGCAAGTGCAGTGTGAAAATATGATTGGATTGCCCATCTGTTTTGGACAGAAAGGGTGTTTATTCATTAAAGGGAGAGATGACAGGAGAGTCTGCTATGGTTTTAATTCTCTCTCTTCACAACTCAATATGAAGGGCCAGCACTATCAGGTTTCAGGTGAGGTTATTATTAAATGGGAGAGAACACTTTGAAGACGTCTCACTGATTTAACTATGCATTATACAGCGCCAGCCAAGCTCTTTCTGCAGCAAAAGCTCATTGGCGTTGGACTTTCATAATGTATGGTGTCGACTCTCCCTGATCCTACAATCCTCACCTTTACAACATGGCTGCATAACATAATGCAATGTACGACACAATGGTCCTGTTGTCTGATTAGAAACAGAAATCACTATTCTGATATATCCTTAATGTATTCATACACAACTAATATAGAATATATTTATTAGCTGTGCACATCTAATTTTGATTGTATTTAAAACATCACAGAGCTTCTAACTTTTGAAAGTTACCCTACTTTTCGGCCTTCAGAAACATTTAGAAAAACAGATAATTATTACAATCTCTGGATGTTGGGTCCAGGCTTCTCAGTGAACCATATGCACATGAACAAGGTGTGTATATATATATATTATATATATATATATAGCTGAAAAACACAGAAGGAAAGGAAATCTGGACAATTTTAATCAAATCATTTGGCTTCATGTTTTCAGCCAATAAACTATAGAATACAAATCCAGGTCATCTGGTATGTTAATAATTACCTACATTAATTTACCTAAACTTCAGGTTGTAGTATTTTAAACACAAAAATGCAAATCAAGCAAACATTCATTAGGGTCTTATTCAGCTCAAGTTCTAATGTGCATTTTTGGAGGCTGGTTTTAGTGCTAATTGCATTGATTAACTGGTGACAAGAATACCGGTTCTCAGTTGGTTCCAGTAGTCAACTTTAAATGAAGTTCTGGTCCTAAATTGCTTTCTGTTGAAATTGAAGGACTCTAGAAATGCTATATGAAAATGGTAGAATTTCATTTTCACTCCAATGTAATGTCCGGGAGATATCTCAAAAGGTATGCGTGAATTTTACCACAAGACAGGAGGTTTCATAATTTGCATAAACTTTCTTTACTGTACCACCAATAGCAGCAAAGAAACTCAAAACAACAGAAGAACATAGCCAATGAATGATCAACATCTATATATATAATTTCCCCACTGTCACTCCTCTTCCTCTTCTTTGTTATTATTGTATTTAATAAAATGAAGATTATGCCATCACCGAGGCTAAAATAATCTTAAATTCATTGTTACAGACCAACTAAAGTCTAAAACACAACATAAGTGTTAATTTTGTTTAGTCGTAGTCAACAGCATGTTTTTTTGGAAAACACTACATCTATTAAAGATCCTTTTATGTAACTAGGCACATGTAATGTGGACACACAAACAAAGTCTGTTTTCATACATGAAGCAGAAGAAAAAAATTACTATCAAGGGAAAGAGTATTCTAGGCTAACAGAACAAAAAGGAAAAAAGAAACAAATCAAATTACTTGCAGATCACTACTGGCTACAAAATGTCAGATGTCATTAAGATGCACATTATGTACTGCAGTTTTATTTTTTTTATTTTTATTTTAGGCAAGTTAGCCTGCAAGGTATATGTAAGAGTGCTAATCGATTTCCATAAGTTTTTTTTATGCCCACATAACCACTCTATTTTTCTGACTGATGGACCCTGCAGGATTTATGCTATTCACAGAAGTTAGGTCCTTTGCTTTTGGCACATAAGTCAGGCAACAGATATAATGTCTAAAGATGACTACATGTGGATCAAAGCCACAGAAGGCTAAAACTTTAAAAACCTGGGCCTGGGAAGAGAGGAAGCGGACAACTTTCAAAATATAATATTCCACTCAGCCATGTATTATGAGATTATCGCATCTGAGAAATGCTGCAACATGTTTTCACCATTCCTATTTAGCAGTTTTTGTGAAGCCAAAGTTGATATATCCAAGATTGTCAGTGATCTGCTTTAGTTCATCAATCTATGTCTATATGTATTTATATACACACATACATACTCATAATCTTGTTATCATGGCACCTGTCAGCGGGTGGGATATATTAGGCAGCAAGTGAACATTTCGGCCTCAAAGTTGATGTATTAGAAGCAGGAAAAATGGGCAAGCATAACGATCTGAGACTTTGATAAGGCTGTGATGGCTAGACTACTGGGTAAGAGCATCTTCAAAATTGCAGCTCTTGTGGGGTGTTCCCGATCTGCAGTAGTCAGTACCTATCAAAAGTGATCCAAGCTAGGAAAAGCAGTGAACCGGCGACAAGATCATGGGCGGCCAAGGGTCATTGATGCATGTGGGGGGCAAAGGCTTGCCAGTGTGGTCAAATCCAACAGACGAGCTGCTGTAGCTCAAATTGCTGAAAAAGTTAATGCTGGTTCTGACAGAAAGGTGTCAGAAGACAGAGTGCATCACAGTTTGTTGCATATGGGGCCACATAGCCGCAGACCAGTCAGGGTGTCCATGCTGACCCCTGTCCACTGCCGAAAGCACCTACAATGGGCACGTGACCGTACCACTGGACCACAGAGCAAAGGAAGAAGATGGCCTGGTCTGATGAATCTTTTTTTTTTCCCATCAGGCAGGTGGTCAATTTTATGGCAGTGTATATAGTACAATGTAAAAGTTTTAGACAGGTGTGAAAAAATGCTATAACCATGCTTTCAAAAAAAAATAGACATAGCTTACTTTTAATATTTAACATGGAAACACTCATTCTTGTAGTGCTCTCCAGCCTTTCAGCAAACAAACTGCTACAGCCAAATCTTTAATTTTGACGCATCAGTTCAGAGAACCTAATGTCATTTTTCTGCACCCCAGTTCCTGTATTCTCATGGATAGTTAAGTCGCTTTGCGTTGTTTCCACATTAGAGGTATGGCTTCATGAAGACCATTTCTGACCAGATGCCGATGCTGAGCTGGCACTACTGGACATTTTCCGACTGCGATGGGAAGCAAGCATGATGCTTTCACTAAGATTTCTTGGCCAACCACTGTGTCTATGGTCCTCAACATTGCCCATTTCTTCGTAGCTCTTCAAGAGCTTGGACATCTGGAAACCCTTGTTTGCCTGTGAGAGACCTTGCTGATGCAGTATAACTACACCTTGGTTCTTGTTGCTGCGCTCAATCTTGCAATGGTGTATGATTTTTTTTAATATTAATCCCTTACGTACCGATGACGTACCTGGTACTTCCTGGTTGGGTTTCACCCACAGACCAGGACATACCAGGTACGTCATCGATGATGCGCGATCCAGCGTCGCTATGGATGCTGGGATTGCGAGGGGCGGCTGCTACTGACCAAGCGTGTCCCAAGCGATTCGTAGCAGCCACTCCCCCTCAATTCCGTGCACGTGATCGCTTTGAAGAGAATCATGAGCACGGAATTAAAATATTTAAATAAAACTGCGGTCTTCAAGGGAAGACACAGTCCGAGAAAGCCGGTACGGAAGGGGTTAAACAGTCCTCTGCAACCTCACCATGTTTTTCAGATTAATTCCCCCTACACAGCTGTTTCGGCTGTAGGTAATGATTGTCTTTCAGCCTACGTATTATATTGATGCTCATTAGCACCTGTATATGATTAGCAATTACACCAAACTCCTAACTGATGCTGTTTTGAAAGGGTGGTCACACCAAATATTGATCTGATTTAGATTTTTCTCCTGTTCACTCACTTTACATCATTTGGTTAAATGATAAAAAACGTACTTTCTACATTACAATGTACAACGTAACATTTTTCAAGTTTGCTTAAAACATATCCATAGTATTTATAAATAAATATATACTACTACACTATGTATGTATATGTAAACATATACACATAAATACAAACATTTATAGATAAGCAGAACAATACAGAAAGAGTACTTAGTGGGTGGTGAAAACACAGAAATAAGTCTTCCAACCTTGTTATGACCTAGGGATATAGTCCTTTAGGCCACAGTGAAAAGCTCTCTCTACACATAAAAATGGATGACTTCTTTTCAAGAAATACGGAATTCTCCCTTAAAGGCATTTCCATTAACTTCCTTACATTTCACATAAAAAAGCTATTAATTAGCCTCAGTGCCTCCTCACAGGAAACCCTAATAAATGAGCAGGGCCACTCATATGTCTTTGAAGCCGCCAAATTAATTGATCTACAAATGGGATCTTTCCAAGCCAAATACATCAAGATATATTACATTTGAATTATACATTAAAAAAATCACAAAAAGTAAAAAAGGACAAAACATCTTTACCCATTCAAACACGATTGAAAAAAGACTGTTCTTCTCAATGTAGTCATTATGGTCATGAACATAGATGCCAGAAGAAAAGACCTCACATCTCTAGGATACCAAATAAAGAAGACTTGGTATGTGGTAAATGTATTACTAGAAGTTTGGCAAAGATTTTTTCCCTCCAACTAATTGGTGTTTAAGGAGTAGCTGGAAAAAGAAAACTCTTAAGTCTATGCACAAGAAAAAAAAAACAGGCAATAGCTACGAACAAAAGCTAGGAATAAAAGTTCCACATAAAAAAAAGTGATCACAATTTAAAAAAAAGATAAAATCTTTCCCAATTAATAAAAAAAATAACAAAACAGAATTGTCTTATGCATTAACACAAGGCTACCTTTTCTGCTACTGATTCCACTAGTCAAGGCCTACATCTTAGGGTTTAATAAGAGGTGAGTTGCGCTGAAATATTTAATCTCATTTAGGGCTGCAACTAACGATTATTTTAATAATCGATTAATCGGCCGATTATTTTTTCGATTAATCGATTAATCGGATAAAAAAAAACAATATGCAAATTTTTCGTTTATTTAAAAGAATTTAATGAACTGGATGTTAAAAAACAACTTAAAATTTACATTAACATTCTTATTTTGTTATGATGTAATAAAAAACAATATTTTCAAAGTACAAGAACCCAAACACAATATTTATGAAACAAAATAACCCCAAACATTCTGAAAAGAGGTGGACTATTACTGTTCAAGAAACTTTGCCCCAGCACTTTGCACTTTGCACCCAGCACTTTGCACCCAGCACTTTGCACCCAGCACTTTGCACCCAGCCCTGGCACTTTGCACCCAGCACTTTGCACCCAGCACTTTGCCCCAGCCCTGGCACTTTGCATCCAGCACTTTGCACCCAGCATTCAGCACTTTGCACCAGCACTTTGCACTTTGCACCCAGCCCTGGCACTTTGCACCCAGCACTTTGCACCCAGCCCTGGCACTTTGCACCCAGCACTGGCACTTTGCACCCAGCACTTTGCACTGTGCCCCTGCACCCAGTCTCTAACTCTGCCCTGCACCCAGCCCTGCCCCCACATTCTGCCCTGCCCCCACACTCACACTCTGCCCTGCACCCACTCTGCCCTGCACCCACACTCACACCCTGCCCTGCATCCCCACCCCCACTCTGCCCTGCACCCAGTCTCCCACTCTGCTCTGCACCCACACTCACACCCTGCATCCCCACCCCCACTCTGCCCTGCACCCAGTCTCCTGCCCTGCACCCCCCACCCCCACTCTGCCCTGCACCCCCACCCCCACTCTGCCCTGCACCCCCACCCCCACTCTGCCCTGCACCCCCACCCCCACTCTGCCCTGCACCCACACTCACGAACCGCTCTGTGCGAATGGAGCCACTCGCACAGAGCGAACCGCTCTGTGCGAATGGAGCCACTCGCACAGAGCGAACCGCTCTGTGCGAATGGAGCCACTCGCACAGAGCGAACCGCTCTGTGCGAATGGAGCCACTCGCACAGAGCGAACCGCTCTGTGCGAATGGAGCCACTCGCACAGAGCGAACCGCTCTGTGCGAGTGGAGCCACTCGCACAGAGCGAACCGCTCTGTGCGAGTGGAGCCACTCGCACAGAGCGAACCGCTCTGTGCGAGTGGAGCCACTCGCACAGAGCGAACCGCTCTGTGCGAGTGGCTCCATTCGCACAGAGCGATTCGCTCTGTGCGAGTGGCTCTGTGCGATCCGTGCACATAGACATGAAGAATACTTACCTCCGGAACGCGTCACATCCGTCACGTAGCTAGAAGGCGGAGACTGCAGAGCGTGTAGCAGAAGCGGGGAACGCTCGCGGAGGTAAGTAAAAGGAGCCGAGTGCTCCAACAACGAATTGATCACTCGATTAATCGATAACGGAAATCGTTATCGATGATTTCCGTTATCGATTATTATCGATTTTATCGATTCGTTGTTTCAGCTCTAATCTCATTTTACATCATGAAGGGCAAACCCAGGTGAAAATGTCCGTAAAAATACCGCACTGCTAGAGCTAAGATATTATCGCACCAATTTCAAGATCAATTAAGTTGCGTTGCTCTTGCAGGACAAGCTCCGCAGGGCTCATCCTCAATCGTCACCTCCATGAGATTAAATCCGTAATGCCGACTAATGTGCAACTAATATTTTGATGAAGAAACCTCATAGCGGACCTACAACTTCAAGCTCAAACATAACTGTGCGTGTTTGTATTTGTGTAAAACACCTTCGCAATGTCAGAAAACAGACATCAATATCGCAGTTACCATTAACCGCACTTTTCATGACTGCAATGTTCTATGGGTCAACGTCTCGTCAACATTAGCTACAAGACGAACTTCTGACTATTTTGGTAGCGCTGTGCTTTCAGCATGTTATTAAACAAAATAGTAAAATGGGATGAGATATTTTTTTGGTGGAATAACTCATCTTTCCATATTATCATTTTTGGTACTCTGGTTTTCCAAAGTGCTTTCTTTTTATACCAAGAAAAAAAACTTCTCAAAGGCCCTAAAGCAAGACATAAAAGAGGACAAAGTATGGCAACACCCTTCGTGGAAAATTATGGAGGAAAAGATTGAGCTTCTTGGGGGGGGGGGCCCTGTTTCTTTTTACCCGGCAGAAGTAATCGCAACTTCCAAACAAACAACTTTTAGTCTGGAATTTAATAGGCCGTAGCAGTTATATGTGCAGACTGGAAATAATTGTGCCACTCGAGTGTGGCATTTCCAGTTTTAAAAGTATAAACATTACCCTAGGCCTGTTAAAATGTACCTTTTTCCAAACCATGCTAATGGAACGCATCTACATAAAATAAAAAATATGCATAAAGGTGCTTTTTTATTTCTCAGTGGAAAAAAGTGACTTTTTTTTGCATACTGTGTGGCTCCTGGGTTAGCGGCAACAGTTCTTAAAACCATTATACAGCTGTATGTTAACTCTTTCGGCTCTGACACACTCTGCCAAGGTGCAACAATCCAGATTCTCTCATCTGTCTCCAGACCGCTATGGGGGAGCTGGGAATTTGCAATCATATTTTATTGCATGTTTGTGCCATAAAACATTTCCGAATAAAAGGATGAAAGAGCATATTCCCCCGCGAATCCACTGAATTTAAATTAGTCTAATAAGATGTAGGTATTATTGTCTTATTTTAATGTTCTAATGCTGCACTAAGCCCCTCGGGAACCTGTGTTAAATTAGGTACTGCACCTAATTGAAGCCACCCTGATGGGGATATAAAAATGAATGAGCTGCCCAGTCATGTGTTGGATAATAACATGAGCCTCTGGCACCCTCTAGTGGTTTAGCAAACCAATGAATTCTTCAGTAAATCACAAATTCGCCTGTTTTGGCTAATACAAGCCTGATATTAAATCATAGAAACATACTACAGCAAATATGAACCACTTGGATCACATAGTCTACCCATTTTTCCTGATTCAAAGAATCAGACCTTAATCAGTTCTTGCTCTTGTCTTAGATTCAGGATATCTTTATGCACTTTGACACATTTTCTAAATTCCCTTACTGTATTAGCTTCTTGTGCTGGGAGGCTGTTCCATTTATCTACCACCTCAACTTACTTACATTGCCTCTAACCTCGTTCAGGACCAGGGCTTTCTCATAGCTAAAGGAACAGGAGGTTTTTTTGTCATTTTTAAACCATGATTCTTCTTTCCCATATTTGATGAACCTGCACAAAGTATACATTGTTTTGTCGGGTCTTCTTTTAAAATCATATATACATAAAACATAATTATTAGTGATAACAGAAAAAAAAAATCTAAAATAAAAAAAAATTCTTCTGTGTTGTAGGTGCCACATCTAAACAATGACCCAATTTATGTTCAGCAACATCTCCTGATTAGTCATATCCCACATGCATATTTTTATGCTTCAATAGGGCCACATCCACCTTTTACATCTTACCCTATATTACTTATATTTTAATAACTTTGTTTCTCCATCTCCTCCCCCTTATCTGCCAGTGCTGATCACACTGTGATCAGCAAGTAAGGCTCTATAGACATGCACTGGGGAGCAATCCGAGATCCGTACAGGGTCTACATGAGTCTCTCCTTTACTCCAGTGAGCTTCTGGTGGGTGTCAGGACTCGCCTACTGCTTGCGTGATCTGGCATTACTTGTATAACAGTGTCTGCCGCTCATGCCAAGCACCATTACAATCAATCAGTCTGCAGGAAGAAGCTTGTGCGAATGAACCATAAACGATTCAGAGAAATTTTTGTTTTTGGACTTTCGGTTCGGATGAAATTTGGAGGTTTTTCTTTGTTCATTTAGAAACAATATTTGTTGCCACTCAATCTCACTCGTGTTCTCTCACACACTCTCTCTCTCTCTCTCTCTCTCTCTCTCTCTCTCTGAGTCTCCCTACCTTATCCGCCGACCACTTCTGTGTCAGTTTCCTGAATCTCAGGTGGTTGTCTTGATCTGGCCTCCCGGACCACTTACGCAAAAGGGCAGAGCCTCCTCACACACTGTCTCCCCAGACTGGAGGAACAGGGGAGAGGCTGTCCCTGTGACCCTGGCTCTTTTAATGGAAGTACTCCTGGAGACAGAATAATGCAGCGGCATCTGCAGAGAAAGAGAAGCCTTTCTGCAACTCTCCTTCTCCGCAAATTCATCTGCATTTTTCTGGCTTCTCTGACCAAAAAGGCAGGGACACAGGGGGGACAGCCTTGAACCCGGTCCTTCAATCAGGCTCTATTCTTTTGTGGAAAAGCTCCGAGGGGCAAGGTTAACTGAACCGATACCGGGGAGAAGCGAACAAAGAAAGAAGACAGAGGATGAGGCAAGAGAAGACACGGACACAGAAGTGGTCTGCAGAAGGTATGGAGAAATTGAGAAAGAGCATGAGTGAGAGTAAAAAAGCAACAAAATGCAAACGAAAACTCAAAACTCTCAGCTGCGTTTTCATTTGTTTTGTTAGGGTGCCTTCTCTTTTTCGGACATCTGTACATTTCGTTAACATTGTAATTATATATATTTAATCTTTCACAAATGTATGCATATATCAATATATTGTGGTTGTAGTTTATTCCCTTTAACTGACTATCCTTATATACTCTGTGTGTTTGTATTATAGATATATAATTGTTACTTTCTCTGCGTTAACAGACAGTTCACCATAGCTGAAAATTAAGCATCAACAATGTGTTCTACAAAGATTCGACTAAAAGCTGCACCTCGTAATTCTCAGCAGGTGTAGGTAAGCTGTAGGTCTGGAGCATCGCACTTCTCACCTAGATAATGATATACTATTATGAAAGACCAACTCTGGTAGGTTTTGTACAAGGTTTGACCTTTCTGTAACCTTGGCACCTTCTTTCTGGACCACTATTTACCACTAATTATAATGAAGATTCAACCATAAGCATAATGAGCATACATTATTGATACATATCTGCTGTTCTCCTTTGCACCTTACAATCTTCACTACAAAACCCCTATATCTTACCACTTCCAGATAAATTCAGCATCTTTTAACGTAAAATAACAATTGTATTGTCCGATTAACAAAGATATATTCAAGCTTGCAAATAAACATCCTAATAAAAAATATAAATTTACAGTTCTGTCAATCACCCAAAACGTGCAGAAGTGCATAAAACGAATTTCCATATACATTACAAAATTAGAAAATCATACCTGTTCTTATGTTGAGTGCCCACTATGTGGCCTATAAGCAGTAACATTTCACAGTTTTTCTGTACGCTTAAGAACTTTGCCCCAGAAAATCTGTCCAATGGTGTTTATCGCAAAGAACAGCATTACACTGACAAACTAATCAAAGGAAGAATCATGAATACAAAATGCTTATTCTGCTTCTTTCACACGACCCTCATCATTTAGATAGCTCATGTTATTTTCATTACCTGAAGCATGTCGTGCCATTTTCTTTTATGGGTAGAGGAGATGCTTGAAGGGAAATAACTTTATTTCCTGGCAGGGTGATTTGTTTCACAACAGAACCTGAGAGAGAGAAAACAAGAGGAAACATATCCAATTAATTAGCGACTGTGCATTTAAAAGACATCCAAGTACACTAAAAAAGGCACTATAATTCCACTCATACTTTTACCAAGGATGACCATGGTGAGACAATAACTCTTCCTAATAAAGCTCCAACTAATCGCTGCTGGGGGTGTAAAGTTTGCTTAAAAAAACCCATATATCATGGCTCTAGCGAAGACACAGTCGGATATGTTTTTGTAATAACTGCAGGCAAGTAGCACTTCTAAAGATCTCGTTGTGGATCTACCCGATGTGCTAAATGGGATATTCATCAGCATAAAAAAGCAGAAGCTGATGCCGTCCCATGTGGCTAAGAGACCCTGCACATCATGTGCCATTGTTACAATACACATCCCAGTACCCATAATCAGCAATGCAGACCGGCCATGTAACCAATTCTTGTAACTGTAACTCAGGATTGCAAAAGTCTTAAAGAAAATGTAATTAAAAGAACTATTACAAGATACACAAAACAAGTTTTTTTTTGTAAACATGCAAGAAAATAGAAAATGTCTTCTAAATGGAAAAGCAATTACCATAGGGCAAAAAAATAGATGAAAGTAGCACGTGTTGTTTTTCTTGGCTTTTAGCACATACCTGGTGGCAACCGGCCAGCCTGGAGAAGAGAGCTCACGGTGATTTTTCTTTCTCCGGGTTTCTGACCTGTAAGGATCGAAGACTGCGGCAGTGCGGCCACGTGCTGCACAACGCCTCTATTTGGCTGCTGGACTACCTGAAGAAGTGGCGTAAAAAGTTAGAAGGCAAAGAAAAAGCTGGTCCCTTCATGCTTCAGTTTGCAAACGGAAAGGCAACCATCAACATGTTCAATCAACCAAAACTGCTAGTGGCAAGTGTGTCTAGTCCGCAGTTTACACACATCACGCTCGTGAAACCTCAAGCATACTTTTGTCTTGATATGACAACGAGAAATCTCACCAGTTGTTTACATTAATATCTAACAACATAAACTTGTCCAGATGGCCCTAATCCCTTGAGACACGCAGGCCTATCCTACCGCAAGTCATGAACGTCTCACGATTCATCATTACTGCAGTTTATTCAAATGTCAAGCAGTAAAATCTGCAAGGTTTTTTTGTGCAGTTTTATTTCACATGGAATTAAATCCGAGAAATCAAAGAATGCTTTTTCGTGATTGTTCTTTTAATCGCACAGGATTTATAAAATTGGGCCACTTATTTAGCTTTAAATACATTCTCAAACAATTATCTATGTCAGAGGATGACAAAAAAAGCCAAGAAAATGCCCTCATTTAAAATTAAATAAAAAATTGGAATTTGTATTAAAGTTATATGTATTATAATTTAAACCAGAACACAAACAGACTTTGTATTGTCTCTTTTTCAGTTACTCAGTACGCTGTACAGAACTTTATAAACCACAGACATTTCCACTGATTGTAACATTAGAATTCTCTCTGTTTCTATAGCTGGTGGTTTTCTATTTTTTTGTATTTTCTAACAAGAATGCATTCATTTATGGCTGTCCATCTGTTATCTATATAGTTGTGTCAAACTGTAATCTACTCCACCTATCAACATCTCAGAGCAAATTCACACACTGATAAATCTCGATGTGATACGTTTGTTGAGGATGACAGACTGCGGCTTTTTTTCTGTGCAACTATATGATATTTTGCTGCCATCAAATGACCAATGTATTCCTTTACACATTATATGGCCAAGAGTATGTAGACACCTAACCATTAGACTTATGTTTCGGAATTCGTACGAATTGCAAATTTACCGAAATTTGTTAAATTAGGTTATTCGTATGAAGCCCCAAAAACGAGGGGAGACCCACCACAAATTGGACGAAACCAAGCAAAAAGCTCAGAATTTTTATCAAAAATTCATGTCCACATTCTCTCTCTCTCTCTCTAAATGTTTCCTTACCTTCTATACCACCATTTCTGCTTCTGCCAACCACCGCTTTTCCGTCATTTTGCCCTCATTTCACATTAAGGCAAATTGGCAGCGCTTGCAGTGACGTCCTCTCCCCCGATGAGAGGATCGAGAGAGGATGCCACTGTTAGCGCCGCCAGGCGCTTTCATGCCCCTATTGTTAGGAGTGCATGGATAAAGTTTGCTTTATATACTGTATAAATATATAATAATGTAATAAGAGTGCAGTATTCTTTCTCTTACCAACTGTTTTATGTTCACAGTCTTCAAGGTGTTTACTGGCTGAGTGGGCATTGAAGTTGTTTGTTGAACCCTGAGTGTAGTTGTACCAACTTGTTTTATGGTATGCACAGGAGGTGTTGCAGTAATCTTTACAAACGATGGAGGGTTAGACCCAGTCACTGATGATGGTGGTGTCTGTTGCCCACATTCTAAAATAAATTCCTGTGAATTTGGCATAAGACGCCGTAGGGCAGGCAAGCTTTTCTGCATCAATAATAAGACAAAACATATAATGAACTCAGATGGATACATATCACTTGTACATAATTAAAAACCATAAACAAAATAATTTCATTTACCAAAAAATAGTTTTCATCTATATATTTGAAAGTATAGTATATTAAAGAAAAACGTGCTGAAGGACAGTTCAGAATATTCTTGTTTCCTAACTGACAGTGAACAGTGGCCTTTACAGCCATGAAACCCCATACGCAACAAACTGCGATGCAATGTGTGTTCTGACACCTTTCTACCTTCAGCATTAACTTCTTCGGTAATTTGAGTTACAGCAGCTCGTCTGATGGTTTTGACCACACAGGCCACCCTTCGTCCCTCACGTGCATCAATAAGCCTTGGCTGCCCCTGTCGCCGGTTCACTGCTTTTCCTTCCTTGGAGTTTTGGAGATGCAGTTTTGGAGATGCTCTGACCCAGTCGTCTAGCCATCACAATTTGGCCCTTGTCAAAAGTCACTCAGATCCTTACGCTTGCCCATTTTCCTTGCTTCTAACACATCAACTTTGAGGACAAAATGTTCACTTGCTGGCTAATACATCCCACCCACTGATAGGTGCCATGACAACAAGATCATCAGTGTTATTCACTTCACCTGTCAGTGGTCATAATGTTACGGCTGATCGGTGTATGTGCTCAGTAAAAGTTAGACATTCATATATCTTTCTTTTTTTATGTTTTCTTTCTTGTTGCAGGTAGCCTATAGTGCAGCATTCATCCCAAAACATGCCTGACAATAAACTTCAGGGGTGTTCCAGTTAGTTGTGTGGTTGAGATGGGACAAGGAAGGTTAGTGGTGTGTCTCTAAAATGCTCGAGGGGGGGGGGTTCTTTAAGGGTATATATAGTTTGTGGCAATTATTTTTATTTGTTTTTTAGGTATAGTTTTTCCCCAAATCACATGGTGCACATTTTTGGTTCACCTGTGTTAATTCATCAAATTGAGGAGACTTTGGACTTTTGGAGTATTTGTAGCTGTGAATATTAATATTTTCTTCTTTTGTTTCAAATATTGGTCCATTGAGTGGAAAACAAAAACACGTACCTTCAAAAAAGGCACCAGATAAGGTTGTGGTGAAGACTTAAGTTCTTTATACAGTTTCGTAGTAAACTCTTCAGTTTCCATTTTTGAATCCTAAAATTAAAACGCAAAAGGGTAGAAAAAAGTTTTAACTAAAAAGAATAAGTCATTCTGACAATATGCTAATCTGGTCAAACCACTCAATGAACTCAATACATGCATATAAAATACTTTAAAGAAAACATTTTGCATTTAAGGGAGGGTTGAGGTAATTTAATAGCCCTAAACTGAGAGCATTCTACTCGAGCTATTCCCTCCATTGAAGCTATTGGGTACATAGGAAACTGCACTCTAACACAACAATATGGTTCTTAGCCACATAGGGTATCCTTGGAGAGTGGAAGATGACACCAAGTAGAATAAAATTGCCATTTTGAATCTCCATCTTTCCATAAATTCAGCAAAAAAATAAAAGTTGCTCATATATAGCATCAGTAAAATAAGACTCTTGAGGCTGCAAGGAGAAGTAGTATATATAAAGCCATCAAGCAGCACGGTAACTTTTTGCAGCATGCTGTTCATTATATGAAGACAGATTGTATCAAACCTTACAAGCAAATTCTTGACAAGGTTCTTCACATTTTGTCCCATAGTAGGGGACTGTGGTCCACTTGATGCCAGTTTTATTAGGGTTGCAAGGAAGTTCTTACATTTCTTCACATTGTCCAATACATCCTAGAAGAAAAGATCAGATGTTTCAAACTTATTTGGTGCTTAGATGCATTTAACATCTACAAATTTTGCTACAGGGTGTCAGGGCATCAACTAAAGTACTAAAAACATTTCTATGGAACCTAACAGTTGCTGCTCATTCACAAATACATTACCACTGTTTATCTCTTTAACACCATTTACTTATAAGTTTTCAAAACTGTTGCGACTCAAAGGATAACATGAAGGGTTGCATTAGTCCTTTAATGATTAAGACCCAATATGTGTGCAGGAACGAGTGGGGTAATATAATAACAGGCTCAATATTAAAACCTTGCCAAAAATCATGCACCTAGGTCCCAGTAACCCTGGGCGTATTGTTACCAAAACAAAGAAAAGCTATACCCTAAAAGCAAGAATTGCTTAGTTTTTGGAATGTATTGCAGACAACAAATTGACAGTGTTTAACTTACTGTTGCATTCGAAGGCTGCACGTTTGCTGTCACTTTTGGAGGTTCTGCTTTGCAAACCATCACATTAGGGGTTCCAGATGAAGCAGTTGTAGACATTTGTACTGTAACAGGTGCAACAACTTTATTACTACACACTGAAGATGTAACAATAAGAGGGGCTTTGACAGGAGCCGATAAAATTAGGGGGTTCGATTTTCCTTGCTGGGTAGCTGCGGGGGTAACCGGCGTTAACTTGACTGCTGAGGAACTAGTCACAGCTGTCTGAACCAACGATGGGCCGAGAGATTTGACAGCAGCAGTACTGGAAGAGGTAAAGGTTTTATCTGGAGGAAGCATACTTGTTACTGAAGTCGGGGAAATAGTTACAGTACTTGCTGACATAATGGAGGTGCAAGCATTGACTGTTGCAGAAGCAGCTAGAGGTGTAGGCGTTCTTATTGGTAAAACGGTTATAGGTGAACTGCCAGGCACCATCACTGAAGTAGCTGGGATCACCATGGTGGTTGAAGTTGTTGCTGGCGTAGCCACAAAAGAGCCAGTTGATACAGATTTGACTTCTGGAGCCGGAGCTCGAATGATAACTGCAGAATTTCCATGGCTGATAGCCGTTGTCTGAGGGGTAGGAGGTGTGCAGATTTTGACAATTGTAGGTGTAGACACTGTTGTATTTGCTCTACAACCAAGGGATGAAGAGACCTTGACTGCACCACTTGTTGAAGCTAAAGACTGACAGGAAAGAAAGAAACATTACATTTAACACAAAAATGCTGACAAAAAATGCTGAAGCAAACATGCTTCAGGAGTCAAAGTTTATAGGTTTGAAAAGTAGCCTTTTGGTGTCAATGCTGAAAATACATAACAGATGTTTCAAATGCCTCAAAAAGACCAACACTGATAAGCAATGCCACTATAATCTATATGCGACTAGAAAACAGTACGAAAAAAGGCCACAAAATCTATAGGGGAAACGGGGAATGATTAGCTGAACTGAATTTATTTACTCTAAAAAAGAGACATACAAGAGACATACAAGGGGTAATCTCTCTTTTTTTAAGCAAGAAAGAGTATTCTGGTGTACACACAATAATTTAAAAGTTTTTGATTCACGGACTTTTCCAAGAAGTCACGAAGGATATTCTTCCCGTTTTAGTAAAATAAAGTATGGTCATGTATCACAAAGCTCATCATTTACCATCTTCTATCTACATAAACACACATGCACACATTATACAAAATGTGGTGCACACGTATAAGGCAAAAACTCTTGTGTACTAATAGGAAAAACGACTATTATTTTACAGTAGTTTTCCTGTATTATATATAACCTGCCAACGTTAAAGAAACATACCTGTGAAGCAGAACTTCTTTGAACAGTGGTCAGAGTCAGGGAGGCGGTAGGGACTGGAGTCGGTATAGATTTCACTGTGGTGTTTGATAGCAGCTGAGGCTTGGAATTCTTGTAAAAAAAAATAAAACATTCACAACACTTAGACAGATGGGGATGACAAGAAGGTTTGTTTATTAAACTTTCCTCCATGGCTAGTGAAGAATAGTTCAAACTAATGAAGAATAGTTTCCATTGATATGTATGTCAGTTATTGACTGAGGGGAACAGTAACCATGCACATATTATGCCACACACTACAGGAAAATCTGCCTCTTTGGAAATACACAAACATTCAGTCAGAGAAAAGCAGAGTTAGGTTACCTGAACGGCACGTATCTGTACAGTTGGAGTATTTGCAGGTATGGCGTTCTTTGCATTAGAATTTTGCACTTGCGCTTGGGCTCGGGCCAATGCTTGTTGAGACACCAGCATAAGTTGTCCATTTCCACTCCTGATGAGGACCGTACCTGTGATTAAACAAAATAAACTGTAGCAGTAGAACCATCTAGAAAGACATCTCAATCAGCAAACAGCTCCACTGTGTCATACAATTTATTGTTAATCTAACCGGGAAATATTTCGGAGAACTGTTCACTCATAACTAAATTCTCCATCTTGTTCTTTTTTTTATATTATATATATATATATATTATAATAAACGTACAATGAAAAATATTAGCACGTGAACGCGTGATTTTGATACAACCCTTATATGAAAAGTTGCCCTACAGTTACCAGATCGTTACTGATTTTAGGACATTACAAACAAATGCAATTCATGTTACGGTAAAGAAAATAGCTCTCAATTTCAGGCATTGAGTGGGCCCAACCAATTTTAAGTCAATAAGCTTCCATTTTGGTTAAAACTACTCTGTCAGGGTACGTTCACAGGCCACAGACTGGGTTTCAGTGAGTATTGAGCTAATATTGCATGCATTGATGAAGGTATTGTAAATCATTATCTCCCTAATTCCGTTTCTCTGTCTACTCTCCATATACCACAATGCTGTAAACTTCTCTTTTTCTTGAAAATAAAAAAATGTGTAAAAAAAAAAGCAGAAAAACTATTCTGTCAAACAAACAGAGGAATAAAGCAGGTAGTTTACTAAGTATCTGGACATTGCCATGTCTACAGTGAGTGGTCCGTGCTTTTGGGAATATCTACATGGCTTACACAAATATGTAGTATTACATAGCTGTGAAAAATAAAGCCTGTTTATCGATTTTAATAACATTTACATTATCTGGTGCAGATCATTTTACCTTTTAAACAGGAAGTTCCGGTAACTACAATTTGATGACATCACTGCAGCTATTCAGAATGTTTACTCATGGGGCAAACTGACTTAAAACACACTTATCTCATCTAGCATAATATATGATTACATTATAATTAAATGCAGCATTAATAGGCAGTGCTATTTCCAAGTTACTCATATCCATATATTCCAAATCAAAATTGTGTGACTTTTTATCCAATACGCATTGGTTGGTCTCCCATTTCCAACAACCCCAAAGTGTGTGTAAATATATATATATAAAAAAATACGAGGGACGTTCAAAAAGTTTTATATTTTCATTTGAAACAGTGAAGGCGGAGGGGAGTAGTAATTAGTCGTGTCTTAGTTCTGACTGGCAAGCCAGTTGCCCTTGCAGTTTAGTATGAGAGTTTTCACCATGGGGTGAAGATGGCTGCGAAACTTATAAATTGCACCAAAGGGGAACTGTGTTCTGTCATACACTTTTTACGCTTTTTGTGGGCAGAAGGTGTGCCGGGAGCACAAATTCATCTTCGCATGTGTGCTCAGTATGGGGATAAAGTTCTCTCTCGTAGAGTCGTCTATGAGTGGATTGAAAAGTTTGAAAATGGCCGTACTGGTGTGATGGATGCAAAGTGCTCCGGGTGTCCAGCTACAGCCAGGACCACGAAGAATGAAGAAAGAACCCTGGAACTGATTCGTGAAAATAAAAGAATAACAGTTGAAGAGGTTGGAGGAAAGCTGAGTGTGAGTGTTGGATCTGCCTCTGCCCTGATTCCTGACAGCATTAAGTTCAGTAAAGTGTGTGCCAGGTGGGTGCCTAAGCAGCTGACAGAGGAGCCCGTTATTGTGAGCCCGACACATGGCCCGTTATCGTGAAGAAGGTGATGATTTTCTGCAGAAGATAGTCACTGGTGATGAAACGTGGGTTCACCATTATGAACCTGAAAGCAAGTGGCAGAGTATGCAGTGGAAGCATCCATGATCTCCTGTAGCAAAGAAATTCAAGAAGCAACTGTTGGCAGGAAAGTTGATGTTGACCATCTTCTGGGAAAAAGTTGGTACGACATTGGAAAAATTGCATCACAAAGGAAGGTGTCTAAGTAGAAAAGTGATTTTGAAATAAAGAGTTTAAAAAAAAGTGCGGAAACTTTTCGAATGTCCCTCGTATATAAATAATATATGCCGTTCAAACTGACGGACTCCAACTGTTTCTGGCACCTTGGTGCAATAGGCATTTCATCAAATATATACCATATTATATATAAATCACATGATTCAATGTATGTTTTCTGCCACCACACTGTAAAGATGGTTGCCAGGTTTTACCGGACCCTTTTGGGTTTTTCGGTCCCTCAACCATCATAGCAGCTGGAGCCCGAGTTCTTTTTCTGGATCTGCTGAAAGCACCCAACAGTAAAATGCTTTTGCAGGCATCCGCGACTAATCTATGGGGATTACACCCAGGAACTTCATTTATCGACCAAAATGTATAGTATATATACAGTTCAGGACAATGATATCATGACCGGTTTTAGGGTTCCAAATAAACAACCAATCCAGTAAACAGAGAAGGAAATAAACTCCCCAATCAGGGTAAAGGAAACAGAGTATAAACAATAGCAGAACATGCCAAATAACCAATAAGAGTTTGGGGTGGGGAAAAGGCATGAGAAGAGACTTCCTTTCACACATTCCATCAGCTCACAGCCATATAATTTGATATGTATACAAATCTACACACTAAATGTTAAACCACTTGTTTACGATAACAATATTTGGCTTATAGTATAAAGGAAGTCACAATCAACATCGGTGACATTACTCATCAGACACTGCATTATAAACCTTTGACTTAAACAGCATGAATAATGCGAATTAAATCTGTCACGCTCAAGAGATTTTTCAGTGACAGTAAATGTCAAACTGATGATAAGCCTTTACGGTACATGAAGCAATTGGTAGTAAATGATGTAATAGGCTCCTTTTTAAAGGTTTATTCATTCACCCAGGAGAAGTGCAGCATAACAAGATGATACAGCACAGAGAACTCTAAACCAAAGCTGAGGTGTGATTGTTTCTGTAAACCTCCTGATATTTCAAACACTCAGAAATGAGCAGATCGACCAGTACTGAGTGTTTATG
The DNA here is from genome assembly GCF_027358695.1 of Spea bombifrons. NCBI lineage: Eukaryota > Metazoa > Chordata > Amphibia > Anura > Pelobatidae > Spea > Spea bombifrons. The sequence goes on along the minus strand of NC_071091.1, from coordinate 80,570,356 downwards.
TACAAAGAAACCACCGCAGTTCATGATGTCATAACTGCATGGAAACAATTTGAATGAATGATATAAATGAATACAACAAACCCAATAACTATTTTTCTCCCACTTTTCCCCCTGATCTGTTTGTGCTGGTCACAATGTGATCAGCAAGCACGTCTCCATATCCCTCATTGGCTGATTGCAATAATCGTGATCAGCCAGCAGGGGGAGGCTCTCCTGTCCATAAGTGGACGTCTGGTGGTGGAAGTAGTGACACTTACCGGAAAGGGAATGGCCAATCATGAGATCAGGCATCACTTGAACAACAGTATACCGGCGCTTGCACACCATCAGTTGGCAGGAAGCTATTGATGCTTCTGCAGACAGAGGAGAGTTCAGGCTGTTGGTAAACATCCTGACCTCCCATGTAGCAGCAGGGAGGTGTCAAAGTCAGGACGTACCTGTCCGTCATAATGGGCTCCTTGCCACAGGTTTTAAGACCATACAGGTAAATCCTAAGGGGACTGAAGGGGTTAAAGGACCACTGCGGCTCATGTATTTTTTTTTTTCCTGCATGCATTAATTATTGGACATAGAAAATGAATTCTGTCCCGCTTATCGTCCCCTGCTGCCTCTACAACAGAAAGAGCGGTTTCCTGCAATTAATTACATGCATTTAGAAGCTGCAGCTTCATCCATCCATGCATTTGCAAGACATTAAGAGCAAAGTTAAACGGACAGCCAACGTATATGCTTTATTGTACATGATAGCTGAACGGTCCCTTTAAATTTCCACGCGGTCTGCAAATACATTTACATTTTGCATGCAGAAGATGCCAGGTGACATACTTACCGCCAGTCAGTTCTACTACTGGGTTGCTAGGTGGAACCAATAGAATGAAATGTCAGACTGTGGAGGTGGTGTTCTGCTGCAGCTTCTCCTGAAGGTAAGCAGTCATTTGTTTTTTTTTCTCCTATGTTTCCTGAATGCATCCTAAAGTACTTACAAACTACCTTAATATGCATTTGTTGAATATCCCGCCAGAGACACCAAAGCAACTCTTTAATATTATCATTAAAGCAGCGCTTTCAATTGGCTAAACCAGCCCTGTATAATGCATAATTCAATGTGCGAGTAGACTGAATAAATCTCACTGATTTAATTACACATTAGGCAGGGCAGCTGAACTCATTCTACCGCAGAAGCTTATTGCGTTCACAAAGAAATGAAAGTATTCCTTGGATATACTCTATATAACGGTTACCATATACAGGTACCTGCACTGTAATATCTGCTATACTTACCTCCTATTATAACTTCTAAAGGCATATATATAAACCACATACATATAGGGGGTGCCTTCCACCTTCAATAAAGTTATTTGTATTAACAAAAAAAGCTCAGGAAACAAAATGAAATGATAAAGTAAGTCCATTTTATTGAGCACGAAGTGATTGAAAGAAAACACGCAGTACTTACCTGGAGGGATCTGGAAATTGGCAGGTAGCTGTATTGTCGCTGTCTGGGATGCCTTAGGGGGGGGCACTTGCTGTGGCGCTGTCACCCTAGGACCACTAGTCACTATAGATGCGTGACTAGTCACAGGCGTCAATTTGGTGCCCACAGGCGCTGAAGGCACAACTGGCTGGGATGCAGGGACTAGGCTGACAGTCACGGGCGCTTTAGCAGCTGCGGCAGTGGGATCAGAGCTTGCCGCTGCTGGGCAGCCTTTGGGAAGCACAGCTGAACCCCCCGGACCTCCATGGTTCGCCGGCAGGGTCTGGCTCAGCACAGACGGAGCTGTAGACGTGGCTTGGTTGGCTTGCATCCTGGACAACGGCAGATAACTATCGACTCGGCCGGCATATCTGACGCCTGCTGAGTAAGAAAGACTCAGAAGCCAGGAGGGCACGCGGCTGTGATTATAGTGTGTGCTTCACAGTGTCAGGCAAGGTGCAACGCAGAGTAACCGTAAATAAATCACATCACGGGCCGGTTGTGTATAATATATATGCAGTAAACATTTAGCCGCCACTTTACACAAACTACCAGCCACTTACACCGTCAAGTCAACCCTAAAAACACCAACGTGCTAGGTAGCGGCTAGTTCCTACCCAGTAGAAGGACTCTGGTGATGTCAGCAGACCATGTGACTGTTTGGTCACATGGTACAAAGAACTACATGAAAAAGAAGAAGCAGCAGCGCGGGACGTGCAAACTGCAAATGACTTCAAATGGGCTGTGCTGTTGTTTCTTTTTCCAATAACATGGGATGTGAGGATGAAGCTTTAACAGAACCCCTGAAAATACAGAATATTATGGAGGCAGAAGAAAACTTGAATCTGTGAAATAATTCACAGTGAGTCTCTCTCTCTCTCAGCATGTGTGTCTCTCTCTCTGTGCCAGCGAGTGTCTCTCTCTGTGCCAGTGTGTGTGTCTCTGTCTCTGTGCCAGTGAGTGAGTGTGTCTCTCTCTCTCTCTCTCTCTGTGCCAGTGAGTGTATGTGCCTCTCTCTGCCAGTGAGTGTATGTGTCTCTCTCTCTCTCTCCCTCTGTGCCAGTGAGTCTCTCTCTCTCTGTGCCAGTGAGTCTATCTCTCTCTCTCTCTCTCTCTCTGTGCCAGTGAGTGTGTCTTGCTGTCTCTCTCTGTGCCAGTGACTGTGTCTCGCTTTGTCTCTCTCTGTTCCAGTTTTTTTGTTTGTTTGTTTGTTTGTTTTCTTTAATTAGATGTTTATACTGTTTTCTTCTTCTACAGTCTATCTCAACCACTCACAAAACATTAACTTTTTAGTGACATGGGTAGATTAATAGATTACGTCCTCATGGTGGCGGCTTTTTGGAATAGGAGCCAGGCATAAACTGTTGCCCACGGAGTATTGTGCAGCGGACAAGTGCAAAGGTAGTGGGAACAGCTCAGCTGTGTGCGTCGGACTGCCATACACAAGGGAGAATATCCAAGAAAGGCTCCATTGGCTGTGTCTTTCTCCTGCTCAGGTGATTAGGGACCACACAGGGTTAAGGTGCGAATCCAGGACAGACGGAAGACAATTGGAGTTATAAAAAGGGCACGTCGGTACCCATTAACACAACAATTATTATTAGGAATATCTATGGGTGTGTTATGAAACCGCGTTAGATTAAATAAAATCTAATAGACAATGTTTCTGCCTTTTTGTTTCTTGCCTTTTTGACCATGGAAACAAGATTTCTCACTATGAACTGTCTAGTTCCTATTCCTGTAAGGGACCTGTGTGAGCTGGAGGTATGAAAGTCATTTAGCTGGATAGAAACTAGATGTTTCACCGTAAACCGTCTAGTTCCTATCCCTGTAAGGGACCTGCGTGAGCAAGAGATATGAGTTCCTTTGCAGTATAAGAACTAGGGATTGTTATCCTTGGTATGAAAGTCCTTTAGCTGGATGGAAACTAGATTTCTCACTATGAACCATCTAGTTCCTATCCCTGTAAGGGACCTGCGTGAGCTGGAGATATGAGTCCCTTTGCAGTATAGGAACTAGGGATTGTTATAGGGTATCCTAGGGATTGTTATCCATTGTTAGCTGAAGGTATAAAAGTCCTTTAGCTGGATGGAAACTAGAATGCTCACCATGAACCATCTAGTTCCTATCCGTTAACAGGACCTGGCCCCGATGGAGCAAAAGGTCCTTTACAGGGATAGAAACTAGCTCTCTTTACATGAGTTGGATAGTTCCTATCCCTGTACAGGACCTGACCACTAGGGGGCAAAAGGTCATTTTGGTGTATAGAAAATAGCTCACACACACTGAGCAAGCTATTTCCTATCCCTGTAAAGGACATGGTCCTTCTACCGGATAGGAACTAGTCGCAACCCAACGTGCTACGCTGGCAGCCATGTTTATATAGCCATGCGAGTGCAGCACATGCACAGTTTTAATGTGTGTGCATCTCCCATTGGCTACGGATGACATTTTACCTGGGAGGGAGGAGCAACCGCACAGAGATAATGACTCCTGCGGTATGCGTGCTTTATATGCGTGAGCCGGTCACCGACTGGGTGATACCCGGATGTGAGGGGAAACACCCGGGAACGTCCATGCTTGGCCCATACACCTGAGAGGCTACTCCTTGGTATTGCTGGAGACGTCCAAAACCTTCCTCAAGAGTCAGGGTTTTTTTTTTGTCTGCTTATCATCCATTAATACTGTTGATGAAGGAACTGTTCGAATGAAGCTATGGACTGTTATCATTCCGTATCCTGAGACCTCTTCCACCTTTACCAACTTCACTGACAGAAAGACATGCTGTACTACACGCAGGACCCGGCTGGCTCTATCACTCAGCAACAGGCTTCAGACTTCAATTGTTGAGCCATAGAATTTCATAAAGATGGTAGTTGCTGGGTGTTCTAGTATAGTATAGATTGATATATTTTACCAACTAAAAGTTTGTCGTATTGCCTAAACGAGCAACAAGAAAATGATATGTGTGTGTGTTCTGTTTAATCCTGAAACCTACCTTTGCAGTTCTTGAAGATGCTGATTACCATATCTGGTTATATATAGTCTGTTAATCTTGCTGTGTGTATGAATAATGCTATGTTCGCAGCACTTTACATATTCTATTCACTTTTTTCATAGCCTAAATACCAGAGCTTTGCCATATATTGGTTCATTCATTATTCCCCTATAATGTCAATAGTGTACCAATGTAAACTGTATACGACATCGAAGCATTACAGCAACACAGTTTGAGCGAAGAAAGCAATGTTTGTGAGAGTAAGACTGGGTGTACGAGGGGAAGGATAGCCACCTTGACCCTTCAGGGTGCCCAGAACTTCTGGGAACCAGTGCCACTATTGTTTGGGACCTAATAGCCCCCCTTATGAACAAATTGTGCCACTTGTATGTAGATAACTTCTACACAAGTGTCCCTTTGTGCAAGCTTCTGTATTGTTTTGATACAGTGAGAGAGAGCTATGCCTAAGTAATACCACAATTTGTAATATCATGGGGTCTTTCAAAAATATATGAAGGTAATTTAAATAGGTGGTTTTAAAGATGCTTGAAATAGGCCATATTTGAAGAAGAAAATTGAAATAGCATTATGCTACTTCTACTTGCAAAAAAAAGTTTTTCAGTTTCTCATCACATTTTTTACAGTAAATGAAAAGATATGATCAAAATAATGTTATCTAAATAAAGCCCTTGTCGTGAAAGAAACAATATATATATAATTTGTGTGGGTACACTAAATCAGAAGGAAGAAAATTACAGCCTGGTCCCTAAAGGGTTGAAACTCTTTATTTAGGGATCTGGGAGAGGTGGGATCCCTAAAGGGTTAAATGGCAGTTAAAAGATGGGGGTAGATTTCCTTTTATACAGCACACTTGAAAGCTATCTGTCTCTCTCTCCTTTTTACGAAGATGGAAGAGGGAGAGCAACTGCACAGCAATCACATGACTACTGCCCCCTGATTGGTCCCCTGAAGCGAGAACCAGCCAGTCACGGCATGAATTGCTGAGTACCGCTGTATTTTCCCTTGGACACATTGGTACGTCCAACAGGGCATCTTGCCTTTTCTTCTATGAACTTAACCCCTTAAGGACAATGGGCAGTCCCTAAACCCATTGAAAACAATGCATTTTGAGCCCGTACACGTACGGGCTTTGTCATTAACCCCTTCGATCCCTTATAGACGTACCGGGACGTCCAAAAATCGCCTATTAAGAAGCTGTTACATTTCAAATGCCTGATCACAAGATCGGGCATTCCCTTCCGGGTTGCGTCACTGCTGACATAACCCGGAAGGTCATCGGAGGACAGGATATCCCCTGCAGGGGATATCTTGTCCTCCGATGAGGCACAGACGCTGCGATCTCTATGCACGTCTGTGAGTACCTGCATAGAGATCACAGTGTGATCGGTGCAGGGGGATCACGGGGAGGAAACAGAAAAGCAGGAAAAAAGTTTATTAATTTAAAAAATAATAGTAAAAAAATCATTAAAATAATATAAATAATAAAACATAATAATGTGAGCTGTGATGTCATTGTGATATCACTGGCATGTTCAGGAGGTCCCTAAGAGGACCTCTAACCATTTTTTGTGTATAAAAAATAATAAAATTAAAAAGATAATTAAAAAAAACTGGAATGTCTATGTGGTCATGAGAAGTTTAATGCCACCTAGTGGCAGATTGTTGAACATTATGTAGACCTCTTCAGGGGGTTTCTTGTTCATAGAGGGCTGAGGTAGCCCTGTACTTTGCATATATTAATCAGGGATATAACTCAGGAAATCTCATTGATTTAACTATACATTATGCATGTCCCAAAAGTAGCCTTTTACCAGCCAAACAATCTGACAAACCCATGCATGTGGGGTATCACCGTACTCAGGAGATGTTGCTGAACACATTGGGGTGTTTGACAGTGACATATACCAGGACCTGTATAATTTTAGCTAAATTACAATTTGTGAGGAAAATAATTAAAAACAAATTACTATTACAAAGTTTGACAAAGTGTGGTTGTATAATTAGTGCATGGAAAGGGTTAAGATAACAGCATTTGAAATACCCTGGGGTGTCTAGTTTTTAAAAATATATGGTTTGACTGGGTTAAATTGAGTTAACCGGCTTCAAAGATGTTCCAAAGAGGAAATGGAGGCAGAATGACCAGATTTGGAAAAAAAAAAGTTTTGGAAATCATAAAACGCTACTTGTACTTATTGCCCTATAACTTACAAAAAACAGCAAAAAAAACATTAAAACATTGGGTATTTCTAAACTCAGGACAAATAGTAGGATCTATATAGCTAGTTTTTTTTTTTTTTACTTCCTTTTGTAGTTGAGTAAACTTCACCATGTTTTATTCTTTTTTTTAATAGTAAATAAGACGATATGATCAAAATAATGGTATCTGAAGAAAGCCCATCTTGCTCTGAAAAAAACAATATGTAACGTGTGTGGGTACACTAAATGGGTGAGGAGAAAATTAAAGCTGAACACAAGCGCCGCAAAAGTGTTACAACAGCCTCAGTCCCACAGGGTACAAAAAGAAAAAATAAGCCCGGTCCTTAAGAGGTTAAAGTCAATGGATCGATCGCAAGCTAACATATCAACACTCACTTATTACACTTTTATCACCAAATCCCCCCCCACCCCAAAACAAATAAAAAAAAAAAATCACAAAACATTCTAAGGCACGTGATAAATGACCTCATGTGAGAGGGTGCCTATTGTTTGGACTGTTCCTTTCCTCAAAAAGGTGTGGGTGGGTGTGTTCTTGCATCACGCGAAACAACTTCTTACTATAATACCGTATCGTACGTTCGAATACGAAATGTAATGGAAAATGTACAGGGAGACAATAATTATATTCATTTTCAGGCTTGGTGAGCTGTAAATGCCATGGCTCAACCCCCTCTTTTTCTTAAAACATGAAGTGCGCGAAAGTCATCGTGATATGACCGGTGGGTTGTACCACTTTTAGAAGAGAGAGACGGAAGCTACATTAACTTACACGTGATATTACTAGAGCGGCTTGGCAGCAGGTCGATGAAGCGTGTAACTGTACTAACCTCTAATGCTAACATATAAATTAAAACAAACACGACCATTACGCACGAACAACACCTCCGTAGTAAACTGCACCAAGTTATCCGCCGCTCGCGTTACACAAAGGATTATGGGATCGTCATAGGGCGAAACTACGTCCAGCTGTTACGGGGGTGGGTGGTTTTAGAGATGGAAAGTCTGTGTAGCTTTATTTATAATAGGTGTTTCTTACAAAGCGCTTTATTCTATGAAATCACAGGAAACTCTCAGTGAATAAAAAATACAGCAAATCTAAATAATTTCACTTAGTGGTGGTTTCTGATTTCCTGCGATATCCCCCCCGTTATTTGTCAGCTTGGTCTGTCCCGAGAATCTCGCAGTGTGTACGCGCGGATAGGCTTCAGTTCTTTTAACCAAGTCATTTAGTTATTTGTGATTTGCTTCTTCTATTCAAGTCTTTAGGTTTATGTGCAGAATCATGTCGGTGGCTTTTGCGGCTCCAAGGCAGCGGGGGAAGGGCGAGATCACGCCAGCCGCCATACAGAAGGTAATACAAAGAAATGGAAACTAGGAAATCGGTGCTGCCCGCATGTACAAGGCTATGTGCCCCTGCCCTATACGCGCCACCCCCCGGGTCTTGTATCCCGCATTCATAATGGTATGGTCCACACCTTCCTTGTGCATCAGGAATGCCATAAGTCATCAGGCTCATCTTCTTATGAGACGCCCACCTATTGCCAACCCATAGAACCAGGTGCCCCATCCTTATCGTGTGCCAAAGCACAGTAACAGGCCTGCACTGCTCATACCTTCAGTGCCACAAGGTCGCTCAGGCTCAACACACTGGCCATTTTTGTTCCAGGACATCTACACATTGCATATGTTGCAGATCAGAAGAGTGTCAGATACTTTAACTCACAAAAGGGAATCGACTATTCACGCATACACTTATCATATTGTCTGAATTGTTGACCCTAGGCCTATCTTATTTGTATTCTTTGTGCTAAGGATATCCCACTTGCCTCCATTGCTCCTCACCATTAGATAGGACACTGCTTTTGATAACGTCTTGGCCGTATCCTCAGCAGATGCCACTCAGTACTAATTTGAAGCCCTAGCTAGGGCTTTGTGCACCTGTGAAATGAGGATATAATATCTCAGGGGGGCAACAGACCATCAGGAGCCGTGCTGCCGAAAAACAAAGCAATTGCCTTTTTTCAAGCGTTTGTTTTTTAGAGGGATTTCACACCCATTTCCTTAAATACTAAAAAAAATTACGTAGCACCTATCCCACTCAGCATTTATAAACTAGAAGATTGCTCACATTTCCTAATTTAACATGAATATTATTTTTTCCTTAGATGTTGGATGAAAATAATCATTTAATACAGTGTATAATGGATTACCAGAACAAAGGAAAAACCTCTGAATGTTCACAGTAAGTACCGGCTAAAATATAGTGGTCGAAGTGTAATTTTTCTCAAATGTTTGAATTAAATATTCCAATGAAAAGTAGCTTTGTGATTTATTATTTACTTGCACAGTTCTACCAACATGCTCAGGAGCACTTTTGGGGGAGCAAACAGGGGATAACATGTGCAAAACTAGGATTGCGGTAACAAATGAGTTTGCAACAAAATGTTTGAATCCCGCTAATTAGATTGGTCAAAAAAACAAAACATCCAATCACTCTATGTATAGTAATGTATCTCATGTATAAATATTTGATGGGAATTTGCCCCACGAAACAGCAACAGTTTTCAATATTGGGCTTTTGCAGTACCTTTATTGGTGGTTATGTTCAAAAAAACGATTCTGGTGCAGCAGTGCACCAGTTCTATGGTTTGGTTGCTGTGGTGGTAAGACCACGCTTCACCACATTTACCTACAACCTTCACAATTCTAAAAAAAAATCTCACCTGGCTGACTAACTACCCTATCGCTCTTCTTCCTTTTACCTATAAGTTGCTTGAACGGATTGTGTACTAACTTTCTCTCATCAAACTCCCTTCTTGACCCTCTAAAGTCTGTTCCCAGACCCCATAACACTACCGAAAACAAAATATCCAATGGCTTGCTCTCTGCCAAAGGTTGTTTCTCCCTTCAGAATACTCCTGGATCTTTCTGCTACTTTTGATACTGTCCATAACACCCTTCATCATGACTCACTTTTTTCTATAGGTATAAAAGATACAGCTCTCTCCTGAATCTCCTCATATCTGTCTAACTGTTTCTTCTATGGCAAGACATCTTCATCTCTTCTACTTTCTGTTGGTGTCCACCAAGGATCAGTCCTTGATCCTCTGCTGGTCTCTATTATTATTTATTGTTTTATATAGCGCCATCAAATTCCGTAGTGCTGTACAATGGGTAGACAGGACATAACAAGTAGTATGTAACATCACAGTTTGAATTACAGAGGCAACAGGTGAGGAGGGCCCTGCTCAAACGAGCTTACAATCTAGAGGGCGTTAGGGTTGTATTACACAATAGGTAAAAGTGCCGGTGTAAGGGATGGACCAAACACACTAGTAAAAGTATTGCGTAAGAGGGTCTAGGAGAGGTGAGCTAAAGGAATATGGGGGGGTGTTATTGTGCAATATTACAAGAGTCCTTAATGAAGTGGGTCTTGAGGGATTTTTTGAAGGACCGAAGGCAGGGGGAGAGAAGGATGGACCAGGGGAGGGCATTCTAAAGGATAGGGGCAGCCCTGGAGAAATCTTGTAAGCGTGTGTAAGAGCTAGAAATCAGAGGAGCGGATAGAAGGAGATCATACTTCAATTAATTATACTTCAATTGCTGGGAAAACAAATCAACGCATTTGGCTTCCATTATCATCTATATGCAGATGATACTCAAATCTAAAATTCTAAAACTGACATCGTTCTCTTCCCTCCCATCTCCACCCCAGTACCTGAATTCTCTATCGCCATTAGCAACACGACTGAGTATCTCTCCTGCTAACCAGGCCTGATGCTTTGGGGTCATTGACTCAAATCTCTCCTTCATCCCTCATATTCAGTCCCTCACCACATCCTGCTGCTTTCAATTTTTTTTTTTTAATCTCTCGCATCCGCACATTCCTCACCGAAGAAGCCCTCTCTCTCCTCTGCAATCTACACAGTGCTCTTCATCTGCTTCCCCACTTTGTGAAGCCCTCCACTAGCTCTTTATTACCTTAAGAATTACATTTTAAATCCTTACCAACATAAATCCCTCCATAACACTTCTCCTCCATACATTTCTGCCCTCATAACAAAATACTCCCCTACTTGATCTTTACGTTTTAACCATGGGCTAAGGCCCTCCTCACTCATAGCCTCTTACGAGACTTCACACGTGCTGCCCCATAGCTCTGGAACTCACTTCCAGAACCCACTTCTTCAGAGAAGCATACCATCTATGTATCTAGAACTTTGTCCTGCTAATACAACCCCCACACCACCTCTCGCCTTTCTCCACACCTTATGTTTCTCCTAACCCAATTCTATCAGGATTGTAAGCCTACGAGCAGAGCCCTCTTTACCTATTGTAGCGGTTTGTCTTAGTCTGTCAATTCTAGTTTTGTCATACCCCTTGTTTATGTGCATTGCAAGATGCAATGTGTAAATCGCTGGTGGTATATAAACAATACAATTTTCAAAGTTTGAACTATATTCTGTTTATGGACAAAATGCTGTCTCATAAGTTGTTGGGTTTTTTTTGTTGTTTTTTTTTTTTTTATTACTCAGAGAGGGTAGTAGATAAATGGAACTGGCTCATATCAGAAGTGGTAAAGGCTAATACAGTGATGGAATTTAAAAATGCATAGGACAGGCATAAAGCTATCCCAAATCTATGATTTTTATAGTATTTGTGTGTAATACTTAAAAGGTTAAATGCTTTTGGAATGGTTGCTTTCGTAATATGAAATTGTCATCCAGTGATAAGCATTTTTCTTTTTCCTTCATAGGTATCAACAGATGTTACACACAAACCTGGTTTACTTGGCCACAATAGCCGACTCCAATCAAAATATGCAGCCTTTATTACCAGCAGTGAGTAAATATTTAATGGGACATTGTGAGTTATGTCTAGTGGGAACAAACCGGATTTGCATTGTCATGATTTTCTTTCTGATTCCCACTATTGTATGTGATGTTTTATTGGTATTTGGGGCAGCACCTTTTAATGAAATACTACTATTTTTTTTTATTATTCTGCTTCAACATATGGGAAAAAAAACCTCTGCACTCTTAATTTTTAAACAATACCCAAATATAGTGTAATTTAGCATTCCACATACTTTCAAAGCACATAATAGAGTTTGCTATGTTGTGTATCATGACCCCTATTGACCCCTAGCAAATGTTTAGTTTCCACCATGTGTAATATGCATATACTAGCATTGGTACGCATGCTTTTGATGTGGAGCACGAAGGGTGACGTCAACATTTGTGGTTTATTAAGATCTTCATTAACTAGCTGTGTGTGATAGGAATAGTATTTCACAACAAACCTGGGAATTTGGGTTATTACAGCCACAGCGGGTCTATCGCTTCTTGCACATGGGGGTTGAATGTCTGAGAAAGATGGTGGAAGTAGCAGCCAAGTGGAGTTCCAGTGTTTGTAGCCATCCAGCTATCTAAACACAATAAATGTAACCATATCCAACCATGTTTTCCGGCTAGTGAGGAGGAAAGTGGTTTGCACTTAGGATGTGTACAATTTAAGGTGAAGGGAAGAGTAGGATAGGGACCCATCCAAGATCAAATGGATTAAAAGGCTAAGATAAGTAAATGGTAGAGACAGAGAGAAGAGCCAAAAAGGTGGTGTCATGAAGGTTTGGGGGGGGGGGATTGAGGTGATAACAATGCAGGGCAGATCAGTCGGGGCGGCGCTGATAATGGAATATGCCCTGGGGCTGCAAGTAACACAATGCTACAATAATAGTCACCTTAAAGGGGCTGTTGATCATGGGAATTGTAGTTCTGTAGCTGCTGTGATCTATCTGTTGGATCGCCTGCTCTGTAGTTTAGACTAGTACATTATTTGGTCAGTAAATATTTTATAACATTTAGGCATCTGTGAAGCCGACGTAAGTTGAATTAAAAACAAAGAAGTGTTGTCACACTAAGCAACGCAACTATGGTTACTTTTTAAGATTGTGGGAAGTGAGCCAAGTCTGCAAAGACACATTTTTTATCCTTCGATTTTAACACCGCCGAGGTATTGATTTTGAGTTTTATTCTCGCCACTAAATGTATTATTATGATTGTCCTTCAGCTACCCACACAGAATATGCCTATGGGTCCGGCAGGTATGAACCAGAGCGGCCCTCCGCAAGCTCCTCGAGCTCACAACATGCCTTCGGAAGGGATGGTAGGAGGGGGTCCGTCTGCACCACACATGCAGAGCCAGATGAACGGCCAGATGCCTGGTAAGATTTCCTTCTCTAAGGTATTAACGCTAACGTTGCTTAGCAACCAAGCAAAATGAAGGCTCAGGGGATACTAGATTGTTGATGACAAAACTGCCTTGAATACCCTGGAGTGCGAGCTCTCTTACAGTTTGTTAGCTTCTCGGATATGTGACCTGTATTCAGTGTTTATCTTTCCACCCTTGGGCTTTGACGTGGCTGACACACAGCATTGCCGTGATGAACAGAACTGTCTAAATTTAGCCTGTGTGAAGCCGCATAGTACAGCTGGCTTTCAAAAGCCCTTTTGTAGAGAGACTGGCCCTTAGCTCAAGGAAAACTAATCCTTAAGGGCACAGAGGTATGGGTTTTATTTCCTCCTCACTCTTTCGCTGCCAGATTATAAGGGCTTGGTTCTGATGCCCGAGTTGCAATAATGGCTGCAATGAATACCTGCCGTTCTCGGTGAACACGGAAAAAAACATCTCAAAATCATATATTGTTTCGGGTGCAATAAGCCGGTACCACCAGCACCCCCAGACTATGGAGGGAGGGACAGGCCAATCTACTTTGTGTAACTTGTATTTCCCCACAACCTTCTAAATTGAATTCTGTACATTTTAAAAGAGAAGCTCCCACAATGTTTGCCTGTATCATTAAAAATATGTTTTCACAAATATTGATTCTTACTCCAGTCTACTAGACAGACACCCTGACTCCTTATCGTAAAAGTAGTGATAAGGTGCAATCTAATATAAAGGTTTTTTTATAGCCTAATGATTTCTTTATGTAATATATCTTCCAATATTGTAGTGTTAATATCATAAAAAGACATACTGCCTTGTAGTAAACAATATAGAAAAGGGTAGTATTTCTTGAGCTGATCATGGTAGCAGCACACATGAAGCCAGAGTATTCCGATTTCTAAGATGCTTCTCAAACAGAGGTTTATAGGTCGATGAGTACTCACGGGAGAGAGAAATGAATTATAATTACTATATGTATGTGGCTTTTTTGAGACAACGATTACAAAGATATTCCTTAAAACCTCAGGGCTATGACAAATGCATATATAAGTACAGTGGGGGTTCCCCTTTAATCTTCCAGATGTACGCTGAAAAATCTACGAAGGCAAGGATTTAATTGGTTAAGCATAGCTTCGTTACAACTTCCGTTGTTTGAGAGTGAAAAGTGTTTCAAAATATCACGTGACTGCCTACGATGGCAGTGTCCAGATCTACAGATTTATACTGTATTCAATGCTCAAAAAATAAAATTTGAAGGGATTTCCCGTTTGAGGACCTTGGCTTAGTCAGTGATCCCCAATTCCATTCCTACACAACCACCTTTTCATCAATTAGTTTTACCTTTAATTGGAGATCCATTCACATTATGGTAACGTAAAATATTTTTTCTTAGGTTTATACCTTTTCCTAATTTTTAATTCTAGGACCAAACCACATTCCTATGCAAGGGCCTGGACCAAATCAACACAGTATGACAAACAGCTCAATGCCCATACCACCTAATAATCATGGCTCAATGGGAGGCTACAACCACTCAGTACCATCTTCCCAGAATATGCCAGTCCAGAACCAAATGACCATGAGTCAAGGCCAGTCAATGGGCAATTATGGGCCAAGGCCTAGTATGAACATGCAGCCAAATCAAGGTCAGTACATTTTACAAGTGAGCATTAATGGTAAGATGAATTGATACCTTCTTTGTGTTCATGTTCCTTCTTCTTGGATGATTTTAAACGATCTTAACAGTTTGTTTCTAAAAATTTTAGGTCCAATAATGCACCAACAGCCTCCATCACAGCAATATAACATGCCTCAAGGTGCTGGACCACATTACCAGGGACAACAGCCACCGATGGCAATGATGGGGCAAGTGAATCAAGGAAATCACATGATGGCTCAAAGACAAATTCCTCCATACAGACCACCACAGCAAGGTATTTAAAACAAGCTTTTGTATTTCTTTATATTTCAGGTGTAGTAAAGGCTGAATTGTAGTGGTTCTTTAACTGTATAATCTGCAGTAATTTGTGCCTGAATTAAAATTTCTAAATTATTTCCTATGGAAATACTTTAACTTATAAACACACTGACATATATTAAATTAAATTAGGGTTGAGGGCTTAAATTCATGGCTAACTAAACTTCATCAGCTTCCGCTTCATCAGACCTGGACAATAAAAGAAAAAAATGTCTTCCTCGGTTGTGGTTTTTCAGGTCCACCCCAGCAGTACTCTGGCCAAGATGACTATTATGGTGAGCAGTACAGTCATGGTGGGCAAGGTCCTCCAGAAGGCATGAATCAGCAGTACTACCCTGATGGTAAATTTCAAATGTTTCCATAACACATGAACCGAATCAAGCAAAAGGAAATATGAGTCTTTACCTTTCGGTAAAAACGGCAGCGCCAGTGACTCCAAATCACTATTGGTAGCTTAAAGTTTAAACATAAGGTAATAGTATTGAATATATTCAATCCTCTGAGGAGGAGAGTGGCTCGGTATTCGGGAAATACAGCAGTCGAGATTAGGGATAGGATTTAGCGGGTTGATACTCCTTCCAGAAGCTGGCAACCAGAAAGAGTATGAGAGAGCTCATTTTCCTACAGGCAGAAGACCTGCTGCTTAATTCAGTTACATTCATCAACATCTTGATATCATGCTTAGTGTCTGTTATAGAATGTTAACTGTTTTACTTATACCCGTATGCAAGCTTTGTATTAAGGATCTTGATGTAAATGTTTGTTTCCTTAGACTCATCTCTATGGTCTTCACAGGGAAACAGCGGCTCAGTTATTTAAAACATACAGCCCAGATTCATTGTTTTTAATGTAAGATTTGAAGTAACTAGCAATCTAAATCATTACTTGAAGCAGACACCCATGAATTACTTTCTGGTGTTAAGCCTTGCATTACACCAATTTTTACTTCTAATCTACTGGTTTCCATTCATTTGTTGCTTGGGCAGCTTCTGTTTTGAAACTTTACACCTTTTAATAAACCATTTTATAATATTGATATTTTGTAGATCGTAATCTGACATCCTCACTCAAAAATAGCTGTTCTTGTGATGCGTGCCATATAATGTCAGTTTGAACAAGATGCAAATCTAGCTATACAGCCACTCATCAACAAAGAACAATTTCACCACATTTACATATGGCTGGTGATCAAGAAAGGTCTGAGGTCGCACCACAAGTTTATATGCTCCAGGATGTTTTCACAGGACAAAGATGGGCAGCGGTCCGCTGCCATAACCGAACAATGTCTGGGCCCATCCATAGCATCCCTTTTCCCCCTTTTAATGGTATGGCAGACCTCTGATATGCCAGGGTGCTACAGGGATATTTGGGTAAAACGAAGAATAGATTCCATCCATCACCTCAAATCGTTTCCTTGATACTTCTTGAGAGATACGTTTGAGTTCTTCCTGTGATCAGAACGTTAGCCTGTGGTTTTAAAAGCATGTATGAGTGAAAGGGTCTTCTGTTTCGCTTAAATCATTATAGGAATGTTTCTGTAATCTAAGACCTAGAAGGTAATCTGTGTAAAAAATCATAGACACCATCATCAAAGATTCCTGTGCACCCAGGGTTTGGTAATTTTTTCCAATGGCGTGATGTTTTGTAATTGCAAGTTCTGATCGTTCTTCAGGTTGTGATGCTGTGCTTAGGATTATTATGGCCTTTTAACTACGCATGTGAACATAACTAAAACATTTGAAAATACAGCTTTAGCTCAAATCGAGATAGGATATTACTACGAGTGCAGTAATGTGTATTCATTTTCAATGTTAAAATTCCCACATTTTGAATAAAATATGTATGGCAATCCAGTAACCTACTTTTCCTTTCTGGGGTCACTTGCTGGCTTCCGTGACATTAGGTAGTGCATGAAAAGATTTGTTGCACTCATTCTCTGTATACATGATCGACGTGACAGTCATGCTCTGTAGGGCTTAAGGCAAAGGTCCAATCGTAGTGCCATTGTTGGCTATGGTTGCATGTTCGCCTAAAGACCCACTTGGCGTGACTGATAATTGCCAAGGTGACATGCCTGTTACAGAAGCCTGTCCTGCTTCGTGTCAGGTGTCAAAGTGTGATATTGTTCATATAAGAATATTGCAAATTTATGACGTGTGTGTGTGTGCTGTGCCCTAAGTGGTTTTCATTAAAGGGATAATCACTGTTTACCCTAGACCCGCATCTTGAAAAATAACCTGAGTCTCTAGTCAATCCATTCTTTTCAGCAGCTGTAATTATTTATTTTTATATAGCGCTATCAAATTCCATAGCAATATGGAACAATGGGAGTTATAGATAACAAACACTCTTGACACTAAGGTAGATGTCCAGGAGTCGCTGCTTTGTTTTTTTTAAAGTCTGGATCCTATAAGCAAACTTTCCTTTGCCAATTAATAAAAAAAAAAAAGAGCATGCGTGCCCGTTCAAAAGTCACAAAATGTTTCTTAAATCAGATATCGGTTAAGAGAACCATTGTTTAGATAGTTTGCAGCCTTTGTACACTAACTTGTTTAATTGGCTTCCGCTAAGCCGAGTAGGGGGTCTGATTTGTGAGATTGTTTAGTAAAACAGCGCTGAGTTGGGTGTCGCACAGAAAATGGGTAACTAAAAGGTCTGTATCGGCTTTACTTCTACAGACCCAACACACAGCAGATAAAATGTGTTCTAAGTGTCTGTGTTGAAAGGATACAATGTAGTTTTAGAGTGTCTTAAAATACATTTCTTTTAAATATAGATATCGGACTCCTTGGGGCTGTATGTATTAAAAGAAAAGGGGGGGAAAAAAACAGGGTTCCTCTTTTCTTCTTTTTTTTTGTGTAAAGGCCCATTATAGCGCTCGATATCCCTGTATGTACTAGAACTTAATCTAGTTTTATATGGAGGCAGGAAGTGGTTATCATCTGTAATTTGCTTCACAAATTGCTGTATGCTGCTGCTTCTAAATCGATCAGATGTGCAATTCTTAACGCTTAATGCTGAGAGAATTAAAACTAGTTCTATGCATCTCCGTCAAAAGGCCATTAACATTTCTTCCTGTTTCTTGTCAAATTGATGTAGGTCATAATGATTACGGTTATCAGCAACCGTCGTATCCTGAACAAGGCTACGATAGGCCTTATGAGGATTCCTCACAACATTACTACGAAGGAGGTATCTATATACCTTCACACATATTCACACACACATTCACACACACATTCACACACTCACACACATTCACACACACTCACATATCAGGCTTTTTTTATTTCCTTCCTTGCAACCCTAATAAAGGCTTTAAAAAATAAATCCATACATAACTATAGGTGTTTTATTTCTCCTTTTATGCTTTTAGAAGCAGGGCTCAGACATAAGATATCGCTCACAGATGCTTCAACCTATTTTGATTATTTGTTTTATCGTTTTCAGCAGAAAATAACTCCAGCCAACAGATCCCCTTATTCCACTGAGTTACATGCACACAATTTTGTCTGAAGAAACCAGCTTGCTGATATTTTGTAGCTAGTCTGTGCTTTTCCATCTGTCTTTAAACTTCTGTCTCAATTCTCTTTAATTTACAAACCATGGTCGTTGGACTGTGGTTCCAATAAACGTATTGCTCATTTGCTGGGTACGCTGAGGTTACAGAGCTGCACTTCAGACTTTCAAACTCCTAAAACTAGCTTGAAGTTTGCGAGCTGAATTCCTTGTTGGTTTTTTTTCTGTTTTTGTTCTGCTTATTAAGCTTTATTTTTCTGCTTGTTTTTTATTTTCTGTTTTGGTGTTGGTTGTTACTATATAGGTAAGTAATCATTAGATTAATATATATTCTCCGTTATCTTCAGGAAATGCACAGTATGGTCAGCAGCAAGAAACTTATCAGGGTCCTCCACAGCAGCAAGCGTACCCACCACAACAGCAACAATACAGTGGTCAACAAGGATATCCAAGTCAACAGCAAGGTTATGGTAAGACCAAGTCAGCTTTGCTCAATTTAGATAATCTCAAAACCAGATCACTTGTAGCCATTAGTCATGTGGGGCATGACGAGTCCCATGAAAGGTTCTTCTTCACAGCAAGACTATGGAATTTTTGGTGTTGGTAGACTGCAACCGTCACTGCTGGAGTTAATAATCAGTCTGTGTGAAGCGTCAAATGTTACTATTACTCACAATGCACGATAGTAATTTTTTGTGCTGTAGTGGCTGTATAATTGCATAACAAACTCTTGAAAAGTGGGATGTAGCCATCAGTTAAATGTTCCTGTTGACTGGACCACTCAAGATGGTTATTGATTAAATATTTACATCTAGATTTACTTTGCAGTAGCATGTCGCAGTCTGGTTTAGTCACAATGCTATTTTCGTTTTTGAAGCTTACATTTACCACTTTGGTCTGTGTTTTAGGCCCTTCTCAGAGTGGTCCAGGGCCTCAATACCCAAACTACCCACAGGGACAGGGTCAGCAGTATGTGCAGTACAGACCTACACAGCCAGGACCTCCACAGCCGCAACAACAGAGACCTTATGGATATGATCAGGTAAAGCCAGTGTGTCTTTCTTAGTTAATTAGTCTTTTACTATAATAATCTGGGAAGTCAGACCAAGAACAATGGTGGTTTACATAACTGATTAGCTTGAAGTAGGGTTGCATAGAGGTCCCTTCTGCTTTAACAGAAAGCCCAAAGGACCTGTGTATGACTTACGGGCTTATACACCCTCCTTCAACCTTTTGAATACCTTTACATATTAAGTTTTCTAGAAGCTGGACAAGATTGAGTTAGATCATACTGTCGAAACACTAATCCATACACACCCAAAGATATTTAATACAGACTTTAATGGAAAAAAAAATTGTGCTTTTAATATTTAACACATTTATCGCAGTTTATAGTGTATTTGCTTTAAAAGATTTGTGCTTAATTTCCAGTCCCTTCTGTGAAATTATGTATCCAGTCAGTACACTATCTTTCCTTAGTGGAGGTTTTAATTGGTTTCTTTACGGGCATTTAATCATGCATGGGAAAAACCTATACTGAATCGAAGTCCAAGCGTGGAAAAACAGGTAGATTAGATGAGCAGAATCGTTCTTAGCTGTCAAATTCTGATTTTTTTTTTTTTGATTTTTTTATTCCGTTAGTGATTAATCACAAGATTGTTTTTCAGTAATGTCCACCTCAATGCTGTTAGTTTTAAATCCAGTGTGAGTCCGTTTTACATTTTGGTGTGTGGCACATCTGTAACCTTCGCTTTGTTTCATTTAAGGGTCAGTACGGAAACTACCAACAGTGAGGAGCATATGCATTCCTGTAGCCGATTCCTGTAGCTTGTTATATTGTTTCCCGGGACATGCTGGAAAGAGCCTGCTCGTGTTATATTCATTTCACACTTTGAAAACCATGTGACTTAAACGAACACTTTGGCTGTTCACACAGCTTTAGTTAAAGGATGCATTTATTGACACGCCAATGCTTATTCACATCTTATACTCTAGATGGCACTGTTGCATTAATAACTAGCATGACAATGCTACGCTTTGGAAGTAGACAATTACATCATGAACAGTTTGGCCTTTCATTAAAGGTTTAGAATGTATTTTTTTTTTTTCTGACCAAGGTAGTAATGAAAAGGATTTTATTGTAAGTGAAATATGCAAGCCCTAATGACAGAGTCAACGTTTATCCAGTTGATGATGAACCTCCCTGTTTCTCCAATCTGATTATCATTGAAAGAAATAAAACAAAATTCACTTTGTCTACTCTCCGCGACATGTTCTTTGGTTTGAATAAAAAAGACATAACAGTTATATACAAGTTTATAAAACAATATTGACACCATTTTTATTTATTGAGCAAGGCTGCGTAGACGGAGCAATTTTGTTGCATATATTGACCGTGTGTATTTTTTAAGCGGAACTCCAGAATCGTACATGGAGCATTTTTAAGCAGGGATGCAGTTTTTCTTGCATTTCTCTACATATTTACTGGTACACCATCCTGTATAAATACTCTGGAACACAAGATGCAATATACCAGTACTAAGATTCTCATTAAAAATTATGCAATACAACTATACTGTAGTTCACATCTTTTACTTTTTTTAATGAGGGTGGTAGGGTTGTGAAAATAGAGGATTAAATGTTAAAATTTGTATTAATATCTTCCCATAAGATTTGTTTTGTGTTTTTTTTTTTTTTTTTCTTTTTTTTTCTTTAGTATAAGCAAAAATTTAAATTTTAGTCGGGCAGTATTATGGTCATCTGTTTTGATGGTTCTGTGCCAAACTTACACCAGTGTACTTGCATTTCTATTTAATGTGTGCTTTGGGAGAATAAGTTATATGTGACTTTAAAGTCTCATTTTGTTTCATAATATTTATGGGATTTATTCCTTAATAGGTGTTATTTCCAACAGTACAGTTTCAATGTTTAATATCTAGATAATATTTTAATATCAATAAAGCAATCAAACCTCTTCTTGAGTGAAGTTCCTTTTTTTCTGCTGTATTTATTATAAAAGATACTTTATCACTCATTCAACGAAAATGTTATACAATGTTTATATCCCAAATAATCAAGGGTTAAGTGTATAAAGTCCATTTTACTTTCCTGCCAATGCTGACTTTCCCTGTTCTTATGTTCAGAGCCAGTCTCAATCTGGTATCAAATTTAAATGCTGGTAAGGTTCCTGGTAAAACTTTGAGGCCTATGTCAGGGAACCATCCTCAAGTTGCTGTCTTATGAGGATCTCTCATCTGACAAAGAAGGTGAAATTGTTGAACGATCTTACTTTCCTGTGAAAGATGTGGGCAAGTTAATCTGTGCAGAGACTAGTGACTCTAAAATGGAAGCAAAAGAGGATAATCCCAGAGTCCTTTCCAGTTCATGAGATGCTGGCAAAAGTCATTAAGGAGTGGAAGAATCCAGAGAGGGAGGTAAATATATCCAAAAGAGCAAGAAAAATCAAGGGGGGGGTTGCATTCCCAGGCCTTCGAGGTTCCAAAGGATTCAGGGAAGCAGGCTCTTCGTAGACCTCTAGGTTTCTGAATCACTGCTTCTCTTACACAAGATGGGGACGGTGAAATCTACCCTGCTTATGCTGTTTTCAGACGTCTACGTGGCTCTGTTAGACATTTCAAATGCCTTTCTCCTTATCCCTTTTCATCAAGACCACCTGCAGTTTCTCAGAGTGGCCCATTCCTGCTCCTCAGGAACTGAGACATTTTCAATTTCAGGCACTACCATTTGTTCCTGCATCAGCTCCCTACGTCATCACCAAGGTCCTTGTAGCAGTCGCCTACTGAACTGTAAACCCTATCTATTAGCGAGCACATTTTGAGTCTCCTTTTCTCTTCCTCCAGAATTCCTGCCCAAGGTGACAAGGTATGGATCTTCAGATGAGACCCCTCTCCTCAATTTGTGGTTTCTGCTTTTCAAGTTCAAGAACTTGTGAACAAGGATTTGATTGTTCCTGGTTATGATAGATGCCTTTTCTGAGACTGGCAATGACACTCTGGACTTCAGTAATCTTCATCACCCCAAGCTAGCCAAGGAGAGTCTGGTACTTGGACCTGGTCATAGTATCTTAAGCGCCACCCTTCCCTCTGCCTGTGTGTCCGGACCTTCTGATCCTCAGAACTTGTAACTGATGGTGTGGCTTCTAAAGGAGACCTTCTAATTCTATGGGGCTGTCAACGAAGGTTGCATCTACCCTGCTTCAATGTAGAAAAAATAGCCACTCTTACTAGGTACCTAAAGATCTGGAATCTGTTCTCCTCATGGTGTTCTGCTAAAAAGTTTTTTTACAGGCAGGCTGTTTGGAGGGCACATTTGGCACAGACAGGCTGCTTTGGGGTGCTAACAAGCTGTTTAGCAAAGATTGAGCAGGCACGGTGTTTGGGGACAACAATGGCACAAACAAGCTGTATAGGGCAAAGGTAGCACAGGCAGGCTGTTTGGGGGGCAAATCTAGCATTGATAAGCTGTTTGGGGGCAAAGATGGCAGTACATCATCTAAATACAGGGCACAGCACTCAACTTGGACATACCCGCAGGCACATCCCCCAGGGTAGAACATGTTTCCAGTCCTTCTGGCAAGTATTTCCAGTTGTGGGCTTGAACATCATGATAGTCCCCTCTGACCAGGACCTAATATGACATGTCCCTTTCTGTATTTGTCCACTTTGAAAACGAAGTCCTTTTTTTTTTTTTTATCCCTGCTTCACTTGACACTCTGTTCCTTTGAGGACATTGCCTCAATGGTGGAAACCACATTTTCAACCTTGTACCTGGTCACTGAACATTGTCTCCAGTGCTCTTTTTTGATTCATCCGTCCATTACATTCAATCTCAAAAGTGGACAGTAGACCAAAAACAAACAGGTTTTCCATTTGATTTTTCGGTCCATTAGTTTTCGTACAACATATTCCATTTCCACCCCGTTAATTTCAGATGAAGATGGAGGGGGCTTTTTACATCCGGAAACAAAATTAGTTGTCATTTACCCTCATTCATGCTCTTTTATGCTTTCTCACACCCTCATTCATCTGCTTCTCTGTGGACAACATGACAGAGACATGACCTCCGGTGAACTCCAGCAAATTGGTGGCGCTTCCAGACATATCCTCAACCCAAGGCCAGCTCCAAATTTTTTACCAGCCTCAGGCCTATGGGATACTTGGGTCCAGCACAAGAACCATAAAACAGCAGCAGACCGCACAGTTAGCATTTCACTTTGTATTGCCCGTTTTTTGACACTTTTTTAACCATGAGCCAAACCTGCTCATTACCCAACTGCAGGTGCTTGTGCCATCTACTGTCCCGAAGGTAGAATATTATCTCAGAATATTATCAGTTAAGACTGAATAGCATCATTAAAAGAAGAGAGGGGTGCCTATTTCCTCATTGGTTGTATGTTAGCTTCATTATAAAAAAAACTCAGTCATGGGGAGTCAAATTTGTCAAACAACCACCTGGGTGAATCTGTACACTTTCATCATATATTATACATT
The DNA here is from genome assembly GCF_027358695.1 of Spea bombifrons. Classification (NCBI taxonomy): domain Eukaryota; kingdom Metazoa; phylum Chordata; class Amphibia; order Anura; family Pelobatidae; genus Spea; species Spea bombifrons. The sequence continues at coordinate 80,546,411 of NC_071091.1, read as the reverse complement.
AAATCTTGATGCTTCTGGTAACATTGTATTTGGCAGTAAGGTCCTCCACGCCACTAGGAAGATATTACCCTTACTTGGTAAATCAACTCTACTCAACCCTGCTGTTGTGCATCACATGGGTGTTAAGGAAAGAAAAACATGTTACTTAACATACATTTATTTTTATTTAATCCATGTGTCATCTTATTCCCGAACTTCATAAACTTATTTTGTGTATTTAGCCTGTTGAAACAGACTTTGACAGCAGATATGAACCATTCAGTCCATCGAGTCTGCCGATTTGTAATTCCTCTAAAGGCTCAAACCTTAATCAGTGCTTGGTCTTGTCTTAGATCCAGCATAGCCATATGGATAGCCATATGCTTGTCTCATGATTGTTTAAATTCCCTTACTGTATTTACTATGTTGGATCTTTACTTTCAGAAGGTGGTAGGATGTAAGTATAGGCTGGAGGGTTAAGTTAATTGTTGATAATCTTTAGAATCTTACAGGACTTACGCTCCTCCAATATTTACACATATATTACCTTATTTAGTAAATATCCAAAATAGTAATTTGTATCTTCTGTATCTTTTTTTTATACACAGGCTAATTATCCTTTGCTGCGCAGTAATAAACGTAGAGTGTAGGCTGCTAGAATAGGCTTTTCTTGAAAAATGTAGTCCGCGAGGTAATAATCAAGATGACTGGATTAGATTAATTAGTGAGAAGAGATGTGCATTTACTGATCTAGGCATGATGCAGATATATTATCTCATTTCAAATAAGCTCACCTGACATTAAGGAATAATTTGTCAACCTATCTTCTGTTAAAGTCTTATTCTCTATTTAATGGAAATTAAAATTTCAGTTTTAATAAGAAGATTTTCCTTTAGGATTTCCCTCCCCGAGACATTACATTTGTGATGCTTAATTGTTTTATAACAGTCCTAATTTATAAAGATTTTTAATTGGTGATGATAAAATTACCTTATTTCTAATGCAGATAATTTGAGAAATAATTTAACCTCATAAGACCTGGAAAGGTTGTATAAAGTCATGTTTTGTAATCTGCATCTTGTACAAAACAAGCAAACGAGAATAACCCCATCACATAATGTCATTTAGATTACATTGTGAAATTGAATTAGGGACATGAAACATTTCATCACAATTAACTATTCACAAACTATCAGTCTATTGCTGAGATAATGTTTGAGTACATTTTGTTTCTTTTGTTTTCTTTTGTTTTCTTTATTGGATACTATTGTCCTGTTTTATCATCAGGCATGGAGGTTATAGCTGTTTTTTACTCAAACTTTCCTTGACTTTGTGCATGAATGAAGGTTGTACCTATCACAGAGTCACTATCCTTAAACACAACATATTTTACCTCAGGAGGCAGCTGCTAAAGTGAATAACTTAGAATCGCAGAAACGGAATTTGTCAGCAAATAAGAACCATTTGGTCCATATTGTCTGCCTTATTTAATCATATGTCATGTGTATCTAGATACGCTTTTATCGCCATGCATGCTTGAATTATCAGCTTCAAGAGTGTGATCTCCCCACCAGCCCTGCTCAGCGGGTGCCCAATGAGCAGTTGGGAGACCAAAATCCCCCTCTAGCCGCCCCAACATTAGGGAGCGCGAGGTCTGTCACTGCGTATTCTACACAATATTACACACACATATATATATATATATATATATATATATATATATATGTATATGTATAATATATAAGCTTGTCTTTTTTATTATTATGTTAATCCAATAAAAAAAGGTATCACTGCATACTGCAATACTCTGGGATTTTGGCATCTTTTTTATATATATATTTAGTTTTTTTCAGTGGCATGATTGTATGGAGACAACAACAAATCTTTGTTTGCCCAGAAGGTTGTTCTATCTGTGCTATCTACTGGGAAAGTGTCATTTGCCTTACAACAACTTAGAGCAGTGTTTGTATAGGTACAAAGAGCATCATCCTTCAGAAAACTACAGTTCCTTCAATAATACTTATATAGTACAGACTGCATTGTGGCCCACTTTACTTATTCTGTCCATTTCTGTCTTTGTATCTATATAATTTTGGGATGCCCTCTTTCCTTGTCCTTATAATTGACTCATGTGATTACTTTCTCCCTAAAACTTTGTTCTAGGTACAATTATTTATATAGTGCCAACAGACGAAGCAGCTCTAAACTATGTTATTAACGGAGACATAAAGTACAAAGGGCCTTTAAAATCTAAAGGGAAATTGGAACCTTATATAGAATTGGTAATAAGGTTAAGGATTAGTGATATGATAGACTCCCCTAAAAGTTGGTGTTTTATGGAATGCTTAAATGTAAAAGATGTACAAGATTCCATAAGTTGTTAGCAACATAGCTACAGTTTTGCGGAAGGGTATTTGGTGATGCAGAATGGAGTAAATCACAAGTAGTGTGAAGGGAATGGTTTGAGACATATCTGGAAATAGTATTGGTGAAGGCTTTGCAAGCGAATGTGATGATTTTTCATTTCCTCTTGCAGATATTGGCAGTCAATGTCTGGACTGGTCAAAAGTGGTGATATTGGATGAATGATGAGTAAGGATAAGCAGTCCCACCATGACAGTAGTCAAATCAACCTTTTACTTGTAGTAGGACTTTGGTTGCAGCTTAGAAAGATAGAATTTGACCTCACATAAGAACCATTCGGCCCATCTAGTCTGAGCATTTTTCCTGATGTAGAGACTCAAACCTTAATCAGTCCTTGGTCTAATTGTATTTTCAGGATAGCCATATGTCGGTCCCAAACACTGTAAATACACTGTTTTAGCTTATAGTATTTGCTAAGAGGCTGTTTGATTTATTCACCACCCTCATAAAGGTATGATTAAATAAGTGGTGAGTTTGATAACTGGTAAGGGAAAGCATTTCCCTTATTTTCCCATTTATAAGATGTAGGACAATTGAACTAATGAAGAATAGTAAAGACAATATGGTGGATTTATGTTGGAAATAAATCTAACACATTTAATTGAATAACAATCTTTCGATAGACTACAATGGAAATAATGAGATAAAACTGTGATACACTTCATCTCAGGTAACGAATAAGGCTCAACAAACCTGTTTTTAATTCTACATTTTCCCATTGCAGTCTACGGGGGATTACTGTAGAATTTCTTGTGATTTATTTCTGGCATTGAATCCAGCCCAATAAATTACAGAGAAGCCAACTAAAGCAATAATATTTGCCTCCATTGTACTCACTACAGCCCTTAATCTTCTCTGAAATCTTTAATTTATAAAGTTAGACAGTTATCCTGTGTAGTAGACAAGGGCAAAGTACTTGTAGCGGGATTAAATACTATGAGAATGTTTACAGACAACTACCATTAGCTATCTGTATGTCTTATTGTATTATTATAGGTAAGTAATAGAGTGGTGCTTTCGGATTTGTACATATTTTAACTTTAGCGATATTTGCCATTTTGTTAATCTATACAAATTTACAAAACCAAGAGTGTGAGTGACAACAAATTTAATTTCCGAATGGAGAAAGGCCACCAAATTCATTGTGTGAAAACAAATGGACCAACATCGACAAAATTTGTCCCAATCATTTTGTTGTTTCATTTGCACAAGTCTAGTAAGGAACAAGTTTCCCTAAACATTTTAATTTATGTAACGTAACCGATGAAATTATTGGAGCCCTCCTTACCTTATGCATAATATCTCCATTGTCTGCCCAATGTTTGAGATGGACACCCTAGCCAAGTCAGTAGCCTATTGTGCCTACAAAAATACGGTGTACAGCACTGTATCTAACATTCAAAGATATTTGAAGATATTCAAAATATTTGCTTTTTCATGGGAGGCAACAGAGGTTATTTTTAATAACATTTCTGGTCTCTACCGCACGCTGGAAGGCAGATGAATACATTTTCTAGTTTCAGGCGTGACATGAAAGTCAATGGGGGTCATACAGAGATGGAAGAATGGTCTCATGTCTGAGCTTTGGAGTGGCGGGGTAATATAGGGGTTTCTATTTGAATATAATTGAATATAAAACATTTACAATTGTCAGCACTGACCATGAGGGAGAGGCAGGAACAAACCTATAGAAATACGCTTTTGTTTCTGCCGTATGCTCATGGCATCTTCCTATTCATGACATGTCCTTGGTTGGGCATAGGCAGAATGTACTCTTCGACACCCTGAAGAAGTCTTTGGTGGGACTTTTGCTAGACTATCCTAAAAGTTGGTTCAATTAACATATTTACTGCAGAAAAAGATGCTTTATATAAATGTATTATGACTATTATTATTATTTATTGTTTTATATATATAGCGATGCAGATATACATTTGTGTACTGGCTGCAGGAGATTCATTTCCAAAACCAAAAATAGGCTGCGTTTGTTTTAATGACAAGGTTAAGCTGATGATCAGTACAGACATTAAACAAATAACAAAGGGTCAAATAGCGATCAGTTTGTGAGGAGTAATTTCAACTCTTTCATAAAAATGATAATGACTTAGACAGCTAATGTGTTTAATTGCGTGGATATTCAGTCTTAATGATGAAGATAAATTACCAGGTAATTAAGCTGAAGAATACTGACACCAGAGAGATCCAGAGTCATTGTAATATTGACATACACATTAAAAGGTAATAAAAAAATAAAAAAGGAAAGTGCATTGTATCAAATTCTGTAGGAGATGTGATAGCTGCTTAAATGCAAATGTGTAATATGATATATATAATATAATATATAATATATATAATAATAATATGATATATATATCTAAAATACTGCATATGAGTAAAAAAAAAAAAAAGAAAAAACTTTTCATATATAGGTAACTGAAATCAGCCAAATGTCCAAATGATTTCTAAGAACATAAACCTTTGCATTTGCGCCTTCTTCATACTTAACTGAAACTTTAAAACAGATCTGTCACTTTGTTTTAAAAAAGATGGGAAATAAAGACTATTCAAAAAAAACAAAAAAAAACAGATCTGTCACTTTGCCATATACTGCAGTTTCCAGTTCAGCATTCTGAATGAACCCTTGTAATGGGTTTGCAAAATGGAAAAGGCATATAAAAAAAACATCTTAAGCAGTCATCTAAACATCTTTTTCTCAGCGTCTGCATGATTATTACTCCTCGTTAAATGCATTCTACTTTCTTATTAAATTATTCCTCTCGTAGTAGAAGACAATTTTTGTTGCCTTTGTTTTATTGAGGTGAGAAGACAGTGTTTCAGAATATAAAATTATGCTGTTTTTGCCACTTTTTGCCATAGATTTCAGCTTCACTGAAGTATAGTCCAATATCTTATAGAACATAACCCCTAGAAAATTACACACACTTAATTTGAAGAAGACAAAAGCACTGCAAGAGACATTTAATTCTTTAGGACTCTACAATTTTAGGCTTTTAAACTTTAGGCCATCTTTGGGAGCACCTCACAAAATTATTTAAAGGTCTCAATTGTTTCTAATTTGTTGATTAATTAGATTTTTTATGCAAAAATGAATAACAGAAAACATGTTTACACAATTGTTTTGAAAATAAATACATTGTGAGTTAACATTATGAAATATGTTGTATAAATATGTGTCATATGCTCTGTCCGACATAGGCTGTCTATGTGTTACCACACATTAAAATGAGATCCACTAAATGTTGACTTAAATTATTTATACTAATGGTGATATAGCTAGTAAATATGTTCATCTTGCTATAAACCTTTGGCTGTAAATACCTGAAAAAACATATTGCAATTTATTTGATGTTTTACTGTGAAAATGTGATTATTTGTCAGTTGGCCCAGTTTAATGGACCATGGGGACCTCTATCAGAGTGGCTTCTTGCAGTGCTCCGCAGACCCTACTGAAGAACAGCAGGTTAAGTCTTATAATAGATCTCCGGGAAAATAGGTTGTGGATATATATATATATGTATTTTGGGACACGGACACACATTAAACATACATGGTTCTTGAAAAGAAAGGATGGCAGCTAAACCTTGCGGTGGGCATCAGGAACTTCCACAAGACCTGTCAACAAAGAGATGTAAAATAAGCTTGTATGTCCTCAAATTTATTTCCAGATTTGTCTTTTCAACACATATAGTCAACTGCTAGATGCAGATTTTCCTAAAATCCCTTCTTTAGCACCAGACATCCACTAATCATGAAAACGGGCAGTCTTATTTTAAAGTCTCAGCCACAAACGCCTTGTCTTAAGTTGCCTGCTACGCTTCCCAGTAAACTGATTTGGGTCTAAGGAACGAAACTTAAGTTTGTGGTAATCATACTTACGTCTACCTTACAGAGTATAACAGAAAAGTAGGACAGGGTTTATGATAATGACTATCGTCCACATTGCTCTATCAAATGAATACATTGTACTCTTTTATAAATATACATAATTTGTTACATTATTAAAGGAAACAAACAGTAATTATATCACGCTGAACTATAATAAATAGCATTTTGACATTAAAGCTGAAGCCGCGATTGTGTTAAATTGGTGTCTATAATTATCATGCAACTCTATAAAGCAACAGCATGTTCTGCATCTTCACATAATAAGGATACAAAAAAATCTTGCATGAAAAAAAGCAAAATACGTGGATGGCCTTTCTCTCGAAAACTTCAGAAGGCTTGATGTTGTCTATAATTTACCTTTTTTATTTTTAATAATATATCGGTTGGAGCTGTAAAGCTTAGTTTGAAATAAGCATAAATAAGTAAATGTTCTTCATTTCTTCTTTTTCTCTATAAAGCGTTCTGCATAATGTCTTTGTGTTATCTCACCAACTGTTATGCACCTCAATCAATGTTATTGGAATGCAGCGGTACAGCATCTCAACCCTTTTTTATAACGTCCAACAGCTTATTTGTCATAATTCCTGCTTTTTTGTCCTATTTCCCAGTCCCAGATGCATCATGCTGATTTCAGGATGATATCTTTTGCTTCATTCCACAGTTCATTTCATCTATTTTCTCCTTCTAGTATGCTAATAGCATTTCAAACCAGTTGTTAACTTCCACTCTGTAGCTGCCACTGATTTTTTTTTCATGGTTATGTCTTGCAATATAGAAATTGTTTTCTATTTTGTCATTTTCGGGAGTATAGATTCTCGGACATAGGAAATTAATGGTCATCATCACAGTCCTCCCACAAATATGTGAAGCGTAGTGTCCAAAACAACAGAAAATAGCATGTTGCTATTTAAAAGGATGAGGAGAATTTGTTACTGGTTTTTGGCAGATATAACCCTTTGATACCCTCTGTACTGCAGCCTGACCATCCATATTGTAACCGAGGAGATCACTTAATGATTAAAAATCAGTCTGTACTGATTTACTAACTAGATTAATGAGGTTGTAGAACAAATCTGCAATCAAAATCAGGAAAAACAATCTCAGTGTTCATATGATCTGTGGCATATGCAGTACAGGTATGACTGTGTCCCATCAGGCTTTTATTAGATGTTTAATATGGATATAAGTACCATTTATTAAGGGCTATATTATAATGTTTTGGATAGTATAAATGAACATAGAATGCAAATTTAGTTTAATACACTGATTTTGGCTATACATACCTGTCTAGCTTGGCCCTGAGCTGGTAGGGGGTGCCGCTATCAGGGCCGGCCTTTGTTTGAAGGGGCAGAGGGGGGCTAGTTTGAAGGGGCGGGGGGGTAGTTTGAAGGAGCAGATGGGGGGGTAGTTTGAAGGGGCAGATGGGGGGGTAGTTTGAAGGGGCAGAGGGGGGGTAGTTTGAAGGGGCAGAGGGGGGGGGTAGTTTGAAGGGGCAGAGGGGGGCTAGTTTGAAGGGGCAGGGGGGTAGTTTGAAGGGGCGGGGGGGGTAGTTTGAAGGGACAGAGGGGGGGTAGTTTGAAGGGGCAGAGGGGGGGATAGTTTGAAGGGGCAGAGGGGGGTAGTGAGGGGGGGCGCCAGAGGAGTAGTTCGCACAGGGCGCCAGAACACCTAAGGCCGGCTCTGGCCGCTATGATGTTTTTTCCTTTGTTAGCAACCAAATTTATGCAGGATAGGGGTACTGGAGACACACCCTTTTATCAATGGGATAAAATAGGCAAAACTTATGGCCCTGGTATTAACGTTTTTGATAATTTAATATTATGTACATGTAACTGGATTTCTAGAAAACTAGAAATAAAAATACAAAAAGTGAAACACATCCTAAAAATCCACATAAATTCATGTTTTAGGGTGCTGCTGAAATTACCAATATGTACATACATGCACTTATCTGAGGCATGAATATTATGGATTCCCACACACTATATGGCCATATATTGCTTAGCCACCACTATATAATATATTATTATTATAAGATATTTTCTGGGTGCGCGTTGATCCCTTGCTTCGTTGAATGTTCTTAAAAACATACATACGACATACAGCTTCTGAATTTTAAGACAAATGTTATCGTGACCCAGCGTCATTGAAATAAATTAGATAGGAGCTCATGTGTAGCATGAAATACCTAGGCGAATATGATTTCCCACTTGTAATGATAGCTGTCAGTGGAGACGTTAGATCAGTTCAACTATAATTCTGCACAGTAACCAAACTTGTAGTCTATGGCATGATATCAATACCAGTAACTTTGACACAGAGAGACAAGGCAGTTCCTTTAGTAACTCATCTAGTTTGGTGGATAAAAGCTATTTTCAATTACTTGCAATCGTACAAAAATCTCTTGACCTGTCCCAAAAACTAGACTGTAAGCTCTGTGGGACATTGATAATTAGTGCTTACTTTTCACCAGTCTCCATGAAAGGTATTCCAGCATTTTGCCTTTTTTTTAGCAATACTTGTTAAACTTGAAGTTATATTATTACAATTCTGCATTTCTGTTTTTTGCGACCATTATTTTCATTATAATCAATGTTTTGTCATATCAATGTACACATTTTTTACATGCCTTTTAGCTGTTGGTTTGTGTGATTGGGTTGTTTAATGTTGTTTAATAAAATTTTGAAACTTCAATCAAAAAGCTTTTCAATAAATTATATTATTATTTATTAATTATTTACAGTGCAAAACATTTCTGTAGCACTTTACAATGGGAATCGCACATATTGATGATGTGTATATAAAGCGAAGGGAGGGCTTTTCAGTTTATAAAGTGGAAGTATGGTCTAAAACACCAGGGTTAAATAAAATTATATAATGGAGTATATCGTTTATGACCATATGTTTAAAGTCAAAACATGAATACTACTTAATCTAATTGGAACAATGGACACTATATGGAAATATGTAATTTTACATAATTACCATATATCTCATATGTCATTAGAGTCATATTGAATTAAATGTTACAAAAACATTTTTTTTAATGGCCTTGATTAGGTTAGGTTTCTATTATGAATTCCAGTGGAAAAAAGTTCCCAGTTACATTTCAAAGATAATTCATGCCTAAAAAGCTTCTAGGGACATTTCCAGAATACAAATAATATTTGGAGATATAAATCATATTCATTTAGTTACCTTACATTGGATACCATACATAGACCTAGTAAATAGTATAAGGTGTCCAGATTTTGTTAGAATGGATGTGATTCTTAAATGCTTATTTGTTAACAGTAGTAGTTGTTGTAAATCATTTTTTATTATACTGATTCATAATGAAATACACGGACACCAGAGATCATTAACATACAAATTTTATTATACTCTTTTTAACTCTCTCTCGCTCTCTATATTATATATATATATAGATATAGATATAGATATATATAGATATATATAGATATTTAGATATATAGTGATTAATATTGAAAGACATTGACACTAGAATGTAATTCAGATAATTAGGAGATCATTAATATATAAAAGGAGTTTTATGCACAGTCAGTAATGTCGAAAAGAATTGTGCGGACATTAGGCTTGGCATTAATGTTGTCATTTGGTGTGCATTACTAATTTGATAAATAGCCTCTTTTATTTGTAAGACATAATAAAGAATTTTTGCATAATGAGAATAAAACCACAAAAGATGTGTTACATGTTTAATTGACAATATCATGTGAAAATATTTTTTGATAAAAATATTAACGTTTGATAGTAACCCAATGGAAGCACTATGGTTACAGTCGGTGCTATCATATAAAAGGGTAAATAAACTTCCACAGGCTTTCCTTTCCAGACAATGTAAAACACATTGACATGCATCATTGCATCAAACTCCAGCACTTTTAAATAATTTATGTAAAACAAAATGGTCTTTTAATAATCTAAAATTCTGGATTTATGTTACGTGTATAGCTAAATAAGGTGCCAACTGACACCTGGACACCATAGTGTAATATTTATTCCGTGCATATATATCCTTGATATAATGTTATGTACTTGTGATGAGTGTCAGATATGTGCAGATATGGCACAGTGTGATATTTTATGGTATTTATTAAGCATCAAATAATTAGAAACGGCCAAGATCTTGTATTAAACCAACAAGGAAAAATCTAGTGGTTATTATTCAGGTAGAGAATACGTATGGAAATGAGGTCACAGAGGTAGATAAAAGTGAAGACACAGTGAGATTTGTAGGCTGAGAGATAGATTTTAATACAACTACAGAAAAGTCATTGATGTTCCCTAAGGAAAGAATACTTGAGGGTAGAATTTCAAATCAAAGATGTGTAGGACTAGAGACAAATACAATGTGAAATTTCACTAAAACTAAGTGTTTTTAAACACGGGACGTTCTGGAAGCAAATATGTTGAAACCTCTACGAAACTCATCAACAAAAACACAGACTCACACAGTATTTTAATATTTAAAACACAATGTAATTCTACAGATAAAAAGCTCAAATCAGATGTAATGCATAGGATGACAAAAAGCAACAATACCAAAACACATAATTCCTATTTTCTCCAAAATAAGCATTTATAGATGGTCATAAGTAAAAAAAAAAATATTAAAAAAATAGATAATTCTCTGCCAGCATGAATTTACATAAGTGGGTGGGTGTCATGAACCTACTGTCATGCCCCTCTCACCCTTACTTGATTTTTGGTGTGTGTTTCCTGCTAATAGAAACCAACCGGTTCCCCGGCTCACGGTCAGCCGTGACAGTGGGCTGTATCAATTAATTCCAACATAGACATAGTAAAGGTGGACACATATATATCAAAGTGTTACTTCAGCCTAAGACAAAAGTATTGACAACAGCAATAAAACAGTTTAATGCCGATTTAATCATTGTGTATTCACAGTTGTGAGAAACTGAAAAGCTTACTCGATTAAGATCTATAACAATATGGTTTTTAATTTTGAACCTGCACAGATTCCAGTAGATACCAAAAGCTAATAGGCAACATTCCTCCTTGTACAGTTCTTTCCTTGTTACATCTGATTTGGACATACTTTTCAGAAGGTAATTAACTACAAAACAGCCAGATGCCTAAAGTCAATGGCAATGCATTGGGCACCACCATGGCATGTACTGTAATAAACATTGAAGGGTTAATCAAAATATGTACATACTACACTGTAAATTGGGTGGATAAATTGTGTAAATTGACAGAGCTCAACACAATCTTGTTAGAAACCTTCTCTGATATGTTTGATTAACTTAATTGTTTTGGTGTATTTTGGTATATTCAGTACTATTTCTATCGGAAACCCGCGGAATCCTTGGAACAAAATACAACACATCATATAAGTGGCCCAAAGATGGGTTTTGCCTTATTGGTCCTAGAGGAGACAAGCTGTGTGATACCTTTAAAGGCTCCATGTGTGAGATGTAGAATCACATAAGCTTTCATGATCTAAGGCATCCTTTCCACGGATGTAATCCAATTTTGAAAAATGCATTTATGATTACCTATGATTACCTAGAACTCCCCCCCCCAAATTCTTGCATGTAAATATCTACAAATATATATATACAATCTAGCAATTTCTTTTACATACTTCTACCCATCCAAACGATGATAGCAAATGTATCCAATAGAACTTTTGTTTCTAAGAAACACAAATCCAGTACTGAATGGGTCCATAGGGAAGGTAGTGACAAAAGCAAGCATGTGGAATTGGTCCCTTGGCTTTACATGAGTCTGGTACACAGTCTGTTCCCTAGGTAGGTCTTCAGAATATCTGCAGGGGGATATAATATAAATACTACATTTCCTTTTGGGGTAATAGAAAACAAACCAAAAGGAAAGGAGAAAATACTGCAGTTTTAGGCTTCATTGAAAGCTTGTCCTTATTTATGTAGCAGATGTTTCACTGATATTTGTCTTATGTTGTCTCTTGTTATTTTAGCCGGATCCTTGAGTAATGCTGTTTCAGTAAAATATGCTTATTTAATCAAATCACACAAACTTTTTGGGGGGTCCAATGTTTCGACTCCCAAGTGAAATCACAAACACCTGCAGTACTACGATATATCAACTTGCCAGGTCCCATTATTCCAGTAAGAAACATCCCGAGAAAATGTTGCCATTAGTCCACAACAGGCAGAAAAAAAAATATAATATATAATCTCCAAGAATGATAGCTGCAGAATGTCCAAAGATCCATAATTCATAACGGCGAGCATTATAGTTACATACAGAGATATCTATCCACTATGTGCAACAAAATCTCTTTACACTTCCATATAGGCAGAAACACATTGGTTTTGTCCTTTAATAATCTGTCGTATATTCATTTTCTAGTAATTTCTTTTATGTGTAGACACTGTAAGTGCAAAAGGCTAGCAGCTGAGAAAATAAGGGAATTTTTTTACTAATAGCTGTGCTATATTGTCTGAGATACCACAGTGAGGAAACCTGAGCAATCCTGGACAGGTGTCTAACATAGAATATACAAACACGTAATAAACTTTTATCATACTATACATAATAATAATAATAAAACAAGATTACAAATTCTTAAAGCTTTAACCTCCAAAATATTGTTGTTTTTTTTAACCAAAATTTATGTTTCTATCATTGCCGTGGAGAATGAAGAATACACTGTCAGAAAAACTGAATACTGATAATATGAATAGTCAGCATAAAAGAGTCCCCTTATGTGACAGCACCAAACAGGCAATATAATAAGTAATGATATTTTACTGTGTTTATTGCCACAAGGGAATGTTGTCACAGCTACATTTCTATTTAAATTGCATACCATGTTGCATGAATCACATAAAAAATATTTGTATTAATAATTTGAATACTGCTCAGTAGGGATTGTAGGTGCCAAACCATTAAATTGTTGACATTGTATATAATCAAAATGACAAGTTCAGTTTTCTTTTTAATCTTGTAATGCAAATTGAGAATTTATGGACGAAAAAGTGTGAATTTGCTCAGCAACAAGCAAAGTCTTAGGCTGGTCCATTAATGCAGAGTCTTTTTTTCTGCTGTCATATACTTGTGATGCTAATCATTCTGTTTTTGTTGTGTAAAGACATCTTTTCATATAATTGATATTCCATATAAGAAATGATTATGAAACTTCTGAGAAGACATTAGATGAAATTATATTCAAGTTTACCAGGGTTTTTAAAGAAAATAAATGAACAATATAATTTGTAATTTCTGGAATTGTATTCATATTCAACTGTATTTTCCAAAGGTGTAGATTTACAAAGAGATGGACATTTTACTCTCATGATGTTCACTATAACTTTGGCTCTACGCATAAGGGAACGCTGCACAGACCTGAGACCACAGTGAGTTGCTTGCAAAAGAAATGTTGTTTTGCACAAAGCACACAACTTGCATTGATCGCTGAGAATTATATATATTCTAAAAACGGGGAGGTTTTCTCCAACAGCCCCCATTGTCACCTCCAGAATTTAACATAGAGACTGGCACACATAGTTACACGCACTTACATGCTAATACACATAAAGTAACACACACATGCTACATACACATATTAACACACACTCTAACACACACACTTACACATATGCACTCATGCTAACACATACAAAATCATACTCACATGCACATACTTAAAAATACGCACTCATGCTAACGCATATGCTGTCATGCCAATACATACACTCATGCTAACATATACTTATACATAGGCACTCATGCTGACACATACACAATCATACCTGGCCACCAAACAATGAAAGTGTTGAGGGTGAATACCCATGTCCGCAGATCATGCATATTATGTATTTGTACTCACAGAGTGTGCGGCCGGGCACATCCACCCAGTGGTTGCACACTGTATCACCATCTCTGCTGACAGCGTGGCAAATGGCCAGTTTGGGCCTGTGTAAGGGCAAGATTTAAATTTTTACCCTTCTCAATTTGTGACTCTAAATTAATGAGGACAACTTTTACAATGGCTTGCTGAGGCTAAGAGGTGTTCATAGAATAGTAAATTCACAAGTTTTATAATTTAGCAATGACCTTTTTTTCCAGTTAGTAGTGAGGCAAAGCAAGTCCTCTTCTCTGTCCCGGTGTGACAATTGCTGGAGAAGTTTTTCCATAAAAAACATGGTTAAAAAAACACTACATACAGAAGGCCTATGAGATTTATTTTTCAAATTAGTTCTAGACAAAGAAAATGAAGCTATCTCTTTTCAATTTCCATATATGAGTTATTTTTATTTATTATATTTTATAATATATTTAGCATTTCAATTGTACTTGCATTGATATGTTGCATTTTATGATTCTAAATTTTATGGTAGAATTCTGTGGTTAATTTTATTCTACCATATTTGGATATCTAAGCATTTTATTTGTAGAGTTATGGTTTTCCATGTGCATTGAATGAAACTGCTTTCTCGTTTTAAAGGCGTGTGCGATCTGCTTAATCAGACACACTCTAAACTCCATTAATTTTAGTACAGAGCAGAAACACTAATAGCATCCGAGTTTTAATAGTGTGGCTTCACCTCCTTTTTATAAGCCAGCACTTGTGGGAATATTAATATACAGTATGATCAGAAACTAAAAAGAGCCATTAATTGTATGTAAGATTGAAATGGCTTCACTCACAACAGCTTAGCCATCATTCCATTTTTGTGCTCTGCCTACTTATCACTTATGAATCTGCGCAATTTGGCTTGAAATATTTCCTGTGCCCAACAGAGATTCTAGCAATAAAAACAGAGCTGATTATACGTTATTATTATTATTTATTGTTTTATATAGTGCCATCAAATTCCGTGGGTAGATATATGACTGGAAAGGAAATGTGACATGAATCTGTACACATCATCCTATCTTATGTATGCATGTAAGAGCACCTGTCTGTCTTAAATGTCAGGTGCACCATCATTTTTTAAATAGAACGACGCAACGATCCATTAAACAAGGCATTCAGCAACACCGAACACTCACCCCAAGTTGGAAAAGTTTGATAGATGGTCTCCAGACCCTCTTGAGAACTCTGGCTCCACTTGCTGGTTGAAGAGAGGTACTGCATTCAACCATGCAAGTCAGTGGAGCCCAGCTTTCTAATCACAATGTGATTAGTAAAATATTTTAAAAAATATGGAGACAAAAAGCTAAAAAAAGTGGTAAAATTAAAAATTATTATGCATCAGAAGAACCATCCAGTTACAGCAAAATGTAAAAAAAAAAGTCCAAAAAGTGCTAACATTAACGCTGTATCTTCCCAAAAATCTTGACATGGAAAGAGTTAAAGTAAAAGCATTTGAAGGGGTGTCTAATTTTCAAAAAATGAATGGTTTAAAGATAGGACATAGGCACAGATTGACCAAAATGGGGGGGGGGGACTTCCCAAATGTGGCCGTTTCGCCCCCAGACACCTGGAGCATTGGGGTTAATTTGCTAGTGACATGGCATTTTGTTTTCTTTTAATGATGTATCCTATAGATACTCTTTTTCAATCTAATATATTTAACTTTGTTATTTGACAGAGTTAACTAAATACTTTTGTTACCACACACAATGTGTTAGTTTGTAAGAGAAAAAAATCCTATAATGTTGAAATCAGCGGGAGAGAGGGACACAGATCCTACAGTCACTGAAATCATAATCATCTGATCCCACCCACTGTGGTAAGTATTGTGTTCTCTGTACCTTCATCAAACAGATGCATAAAACAAAACTTGTTTTTCACATACATTGCAAACATTGACCTACGGGATGTAATTGTTACTTTATTATCACATAGACAATGTATAGAGACACATGCAACTCATAACACCGCCAAGTGGCATCCTAGCAAGAAAAAAAAACACCCGAATACGATAACCTATCTTAAAATATCCACTTTCACTTCAGGGTAACATATTAAAAGTATTTTCAGACTTCCATTCATATCAGATGAAACCCTCACCCATTCAAATATTCAGTGTTTAGCCAAAATAATTGGTTTATTGTGTTTTTCAATAGCACTTTGCTTATTAGTGTAAGAACTTTACCAAGAACCAATGCTACAAGACCCCATGGTAAAAGCGAGGCTGCTCCGATACAGAAAGCTTCAAATACGGATGAGCTAAGGGGTGAGAGAGTGTGTGATTTAGTAAGAGAGTAAGGGAGCAAGTGAGTATGTATGTTAGAGTGAGTGTGTGTGTATAAGTGTATGTCTAACTGTATATGAGTTTGTGTGTGAACATGAATGTGTGTGTGTTAGCATGAATGTGTATGTGTAAGTGTGTGTTACCATGAATGTGTTTGTGTAGGTGTGTGTTAGCATGAATGTGTATGTGTGTCTGCAGCAACTGCATGATGCCATCATGTCTATATGTAGAAAGTATGCCATGAAGAATGAAGGCAGTTCTGAAGGCAAAGTGGCCAGTGAGTGTATATGATGTGGTTGCTGTCATTTTGAATATGTGATTACCTTGTGTGTTCCATAGTCATCATAAGCTGTAGAGGCACGCACTGAAAAATGTTCCCAAATTCCTCTGGATAAAGCAGTTGCCTTAGTGATGGTTAATTATGGATTATTTAGGCTCATGAGTATTTTAGGTAAGCATTTAATGTACAAACAGTTAATGCTATAAGTTGTTACCTAGAAAAATAAAATAACCATTGGATTTGGATTGGTAAGAAAAGAGAGGGAAATGTTAAAAAAATAATTGATAAGAGAGTAAAACATGCTGTCTTGTTGAACTGCCAAATTGTAGCAGATGGTGAAATCAGAATATATATATATATATATATATATATATATATATATATATATATACATGCATACATACATATATACAGTACGCATTGTGTAGAACGAGGAAAGCAATTTATTATTGCAAAGAAATTCAGGTGTATAAAAAAGTTCTAGTTGGAAAATGTTCAACAATCTCAGTCTTGTCAATTGTCCTACATGGAAAACAATAAAAACATCCCTTATGAAAAGTAACCTGGTTCAGTGCTTTAACAGGTGGTGCCTGTTAAAGAGTACTTGGAATCAGAGACCAGCAATGAATCTGACCATCCTGCAGATTCATCCAAAAAACAGAGAAATATATTAAAATACCATCTGCCTAAAAATGCAGTGACATTTTGGGGCCTAATGGGTCTCTTGAGCTAAAGCTCAGCTTTGCAAGATATTACATTGCAGCCAAAAGTTAAAACAAGACATGGCATGCCTTCAATAATGTAAACTGGAATATATTGTCAAATTCCAAATCTGTTAAACAAAATACTCTTTTACCTTATAGAGAAAAAGAATGCAAAGTACAAAAATGACTGAAATCATGACATCTGGTAAAGGCTGAATACACATGATATACTTCTTTGACAGATGGGTGTGCAATGCATTGTTTGGCCAGACATCCCTTGCAAGAACAGAATGCTTATACAAAATACATGTAGGACTGCATGGGAGCTATTTAAAGCTGGTAATATGCATTTTTCATAAACATCCCGTTGAAAGAGGCAGGGGTTTGGTTGTTTGTACAACGTACTTCAATGAGCATTGGCTTTATAACCCAGAGATGATAAGTCACGGTGAAGGCCTTGAGCTTGTCATTGCTTTCCTCCGTATTTGTGGTCCATGGGTTTGCACACGCTTGCAAATTTAAGCATGCAAGGACATGCAACCTAAGTTGAGTCTGAACAGTCATATTAACCCCTTACTTAAGTGAATAGATCCAAAGTTGAATACCCATGCAAATATAAACAATCATTCGGAAAGTGTCCACTGCACAGGTAGAAGCAAGGGGCTAGGCAAGTAAAACCTTTCACTTCAATGCAGTTGAAGATGAACTTTAAACTGATTATAACTCTAGGTCTATATAATAACCATATAATAGCAGTACAGAGGTCCTCAAAAAATCCTTCTGCTTTAAATAATCTCTAGTGCTAGAGGTTCATGGAAATGCAGATTCCAGGAAAAGTCCTGCTTGGTCGAGCCATAGGATTCTAATGCGTCATCAATTAGGAATCATGGGACGTAAAGAAACATTTGCATAGATTATCTTTGCTATGTGCTTGGTTAAGGGAGGCAGATGTCACAGCCGGGAAATACAAATCTGAATTATTTAAAAGTGAAACATTAAAAATGACTAGAAACATGATTTTCAGAGCTGGATTCCATTGTGGTTTTATTTAAAAAAGTGGCAGTTCACCTTCAACAAGAGTGAGGAAGAACAGGAAATATGGCAAAGAGAACATGTTGGTTGAGTTGGTTCAACTATTGCACCAAATGATTGGGTTTTCTCAGATGAGATGACTTTAAATTAAAAAGTGAAATAAAGGACAAAGTGAGATATGACTACATGGAATCACACATGTCATAAAGAATCTGAGAAACTAAACATTTTTTTGTTCACATAGAGATGAGATTGAGATACAAATTACAGTAAAGAAAAGATC
Source organism: Spea bombifrons (assembly GCF_027358695.1). Lineage (NCBI taxonomy): Eukaryota > Metazoa > Chordata > Amphibia > Anura > Pelobatidae > Spea > Spea bombifrons. The sequence continues at coordinate 80,527,631 of NC_071091.1, read as the reverse complement.
TAGTAAGGTACTACCTTTAGGAAATAACTCCATAATGGAGACAAACTGGCGAGAAGATGAGGAAGTGAGAGACTCCTCAGCTGTGAATGTCCCACATGAGAAAATAATACTAATGCGTGGTTACACTAATCACTTTCAGATAACTGATGAGAGATGATCGTCTTTATAATGAAGAAGATGAAACAATTGTTCAACTGCACATCTCGTACACCGAGAGTAGGTAAGAAGTTATTCCATTTTGTGGTTAATGTTGCTATGGAAACTGATTCCTATGTTCTGTCGGCTGATTATTACATCTGTCTCACTTTGTCAATGACTATTTGAGAGATATTGCTATAGAGCACTTAGGGAAAATGACCGACAGCTAGCATATATCAATTAATTTTTCCTTTCTACAAATAAGTGCATTTTAAATCAAGGAAAATAAATTAGCTATAAGTACTAATGTGAACATTATCTAGTGGCTGCTGTTTAAATTTGTTGCTACAGCTAAGACTATAGCAAAACAACACCATTATTATTATTGCTAACAAAGGTAATGCATGGTCTTCTGCACTTAAGGTTCAAAGCATATTTTCAGGCCGCTCCATAACTCAGATGCGTATCTGTAAGAGATGGCGGACAAGCCTGCACTGAAAAACGTATACCTATTTGGAAGCTTTTCAATCTCTTCTCACTTCTTTTACAATGTACATTTTGATTTTTAATGTGAACATTCTGTTATACCACTATAAATAAGGCCAAATATTGTGATAGTAGCTATAACAAGTTAGTACTATAATTCAGTGAGTCAGTGAGAGCTCCAACCTGGTTGGGGGAATAAAGAGGAGTACGAGCTGGAGCCAAGTCAGTGCCAGTACTGCCTTACATGCTTCTGCCCCCTCGGTCACTGGGCCATTGGGTCCTGGGTCTGCTACTATCAACTCTAGCTTGGAGGGTCAGACTGGATTGGCCATAGCTTAGTTTATGCACCATATGCCCACCTCTAGTCCTGCATTATAACACTTGACATATAACACGATCCACAATATTTATTGAATGTGTTGTATGTCATTCTTATTTATTATTATTATTATTATTATTTATTTTTAAATACTATCGTTACTACAAAAGATATTATCCATCTTTGACATTGCTTAACACACAGCATAAATAGCATAAATATATAAGTAAACTGTGTTTTGCTGCCTTTTTCTATTTGCCAATGCATATCATCATTTTAAAAGACCACATATATAATACAGTACATAGTAGTACATAGTTATCCTTTATTGACAAAAAAGTTATTTGAAATGAAATAGGACATATTGCTCTACTTAACTAAAACAAGTCAGTACCAGTTATACTTTCGAACCAAAAATGAATCTCACTCATTGAAGTAAATTGGTATTCAACTTCTTCTAACAAAGGAATGTTTGTAAAGATGTACAACATAAGTCTATTGACTTAAAATACTATATATTATAGCCAAATAATGAAATCACCCAGATACAGCCATGTGTTTGCAATACCATTAAACCACTATCATCTCTAATTCTTCTGGTATCAACAATATTACGGCTTAACATCATATATGAAACACATATGCTTTTTTTTCTGCATAGATATGTTACCACATACAGATCTTCAAATTTTCACAAAACCATATTGCCCACTGCTCCAACTTTTAACAACAGAGATCAGCTTGAAACAGCACAGTGGGGTATTGCTTTTAATAGCTCAAAACAACTTAATACAGTTTTTTCCTTGATCAGACAACAGCTTGAAATAAGTTCAAAACAGTTTGAAACAGCAGACAATAGGACATTGATACATTGTAAATTGTGACTAATTACTGAATCTTTTCAGAAACAAGCTAACAAATTACTGCTTTGACACCTCATGCTAACATGTGATTATTTACAAATATAGTTCTTCTGAGCTATTTCTAATTATATTAATGTGTTCATCTGCTGTGACTGTTCTAGTCTTATGGTATTTTATTGCAATATGACATTTTATGCATGCATATTGTGGATTGATGCTATACATTCCTTTTTCAAGACATGAGACCATCGGCTAGGTACAGAAACAAAAACAAACATAGGGGGTCATTAATAAAGAGTAATACTTTAAACATTATACCACATTTAAAAAGTTTTAAAACAGTTAAGTACATTTGAAAGCATCTAAAAAGACAAATAAGAGCCAGAACTGCTCTTTATAAACAACATCCCTTGTTAAATGTACCACCAGAAACCGACTGATCTAGTCAGATCCATACTGGCCATCTAGAACACCAGGGAAATGCTGGATATGCAAAGCTGCATGCTACATAAGCATAAAAACATGGTGTGTAGCTGTGCATATCAGCAATACTTATGTCAACAGGCGGCCGCTGGCCTTAAAGGGCCAGAGCTACCTCATCAGCCCCAGTCTGGCCTTGGATCCAGTTAATCCATTCAAAAATCACAGACATAGCCCCATGTTTCCCTTTCGTAAGCATTGATTTTGGTGTCTTGACTACATTTTTTTCATGTCGCCAGTAAACACATTATAGTTTTTATAATTTTTACTGAGAACTGCTCTATGGAAACACAATATTATCTGCCACTGGGAAGATAATAAATGAGCTACATGTTTTTAGAGCTGTTGTTTCCTTCGATTTTGTGGTCCATGGGTTAGAGGAATCGTGTGCGTTTTGGCCTGGGCCCAGTGTGGGTCTCCATTTTACTTGCGTCAGTGAGCAGCCAATCTGCTCACCTAAAATTGAGTTAATCACCAGGCAGTGGGCGTACTAATTGTTTGTAAAATGGTGTCACATTATCCAGGCCCACAGCTAGGCCGGAACACGGGGGAGCACCACGCCCGGCCACTCTGAAAAGCAGGGCCCTTCGCCGGCAGAGCAGCACAAGGGTAGAAGTCTAATTTTTCTTTAAGAATGATAGCTCAAATTGGTGGGAATCCATTTCCAGTGCTTGATATTCATACAGTTACAGAACAATGTTCTTTATAACACAAATATATTTATAACTAATGTATATTGTACCTCTGTGTTTGCTTTTAGTATTCTGAACTTGAGAAACAATGAAAATAAAAATAGCAACATTTTTGTACAACAGGCAAAGAAAGAACTACAGAGGTACAGTACAAAGTATAGCAGGATATTAGCCAGATTGCATGTAAGAATTAAACCATATTCTCACTCCCGAGGACAGTAAACGCTGCTGTTCATTACAGAAGCTACAAATCAACTGCTGTTAAAACGGAAGATATCTCTTAAATCATTAGCTGAAATTAAACATCTTTAATTGCTTTTTAACTGTAAACGAGGCATCATCTGACCTGAGAACCGGCAGAATAGTGTATGTCACTATTTTCATTTAACATGATAGATGGTTATGAACATGTATTGTAGTGCTTCTACTTACTTAGAGTAAAATACACAAATACAGTGATGTGAACATGATGGAAACAGGTCATCAGACAGTTATGACCTTGCCTAAAACAAATAAAGATATAGTAAATCATATATCAGATGACTTAATATTCTAACACAAAAGAGTTGTTTCAATTATAAATCAACTGTTTTTGTTTTCTTTCTTTCAAAAGAATATGAAGAGCAATTGCTTAATTTTAGTTAATTCTATCATTAGTGATATGTACTGTATAAAGGGTATTTAACACGTGTGTAACAATACCTAAGCTAGTTACATAATAATCAAGCAATTAACAAGAGATCCAAGAGGCCACTACCTTCAAATATTGCCGCAGTCCACTAAAAGTAAAAACAAAAACAAAACAACAACACACACACAGCATGCTGAAAAAAGCGGGGTCAATCAAATATATTAAAATACAGAACTCATCTTAAATTCAGTAGAAGGAACTCCCACTGTTCCAGGAAAATGGGATGTCAAGAGCTATCATACAACATCGCAGAACAGAGCCTTTTACTAATGAACCTGTCTACACTTACTATCAATTCTATAACAATTTGGAAAATATTATTACATATTGGAAACCTTAAATTCATAGTTCAATGACAGACAGAATTTATTTATCATCTGGAGCAAGACAACCTACCACCTTTAGGACACACTATGCTAATTTATATGTATGGCTTAAAATGTAAAACACTCTCAAAAAACAAATCATTTTACAAATATACTTTGTTTTCAAAACTCATTTTCTGAAAAGTGATTGCATAATACCGTAGTAATAATAATAATAATAATAATTCATGATTGTAATAATTTCAAGTTTGATTCCACTAATTGGCAAAAATATATGTTTTTGTTATGCTCATACCTGGAAATACAAAGGTTTGTCCATGAGTTGCACGTTTTACCCCGATCTCAAGGTGACTCAACGTATACTCAGGGTGAGACACTTTGTTTACAAGAGCAGGAAACAAAAAATGTTGCCCGAAAACAAATGTATCAAAAATGAAACAAAAAATTTGTCCGAAACGTTTTTGGTCCATATGTACAAGTCTAATATATATATATATATATATATATATATATATATATATATTACAGTCATTAATGTTTTATTTTACTTTATTATGTTTTGGGGTTTTTTGTACATTTTTTTTTAATATTTTCATCTATTTCTGGAAAGCCTAGAAAAACATTTTGAATAATCACAACAAGAATAATAGTAGAAATAATGTGAATAACTGTATCCATAAGAGGAAAGATTTGAGATCAGTCACAGCTTTAAAAGAAGTCACGTCGCCACAGCACTGTTCTACATTATAAGACAGAACTTCTAAGTACCATAAGATATATATAATTCTCTTTCACGACTATGCATATCTCTGAGATAGGACTTGCATTTATGAGAAAGCATCCTGTTTATGTCTTCAAGATATAACCAGAATACTTTGCGTTTTGCTGTTTACTGATGATCTAAAAATGAAAAAAATAAAGATTCTTGTTTTACCTTGTACTTATTTCTTTCATATTGAGAATATGGTCCTATGTTTTTCCACTTAAATTTGATGCTCTCTAAGTGATGTTAACGTTTGCGTGTTTACTCCAGGGGAGCTTCAGACATTTAAGGCAGTCAGAAACCCTCTCGTACAAATCTAAGGCCTTTGTTGTGAATTTCTTTGATAACGTTGATAAAAATTCCTTTGTGATTTCAAATTTGTCATTAATTCCTCTGACAAAAATGAATCGCTGAGTTGTGTTATTGATGTCAGTGCTGTCAGCTAATGAAAGTAATGTGATCCACTTTGCTTTCTATTTTAGCTCATACGATAAGTGTTAATCAAACACTTTAAGCCAGAATTCTTAATAAAAAATGTCTTAATGTCCCCATTTTGGGAAACTTTCAAAAAACCATACAGAAAAACTGACCATTGCATTCCTAAGAAAATATCACACAGTGTATTAACTTTTTACATTTAAACGCATACCTAGATTTTATCCAATAAAGACAAATTATGAGACAAAATATTTGTTTATTTTTTTTTACACAATACAAGCTTACTGTGAAAAGAGGTTTTTTTTTTCTTAATAGAAAAGAGCCATATTTACTAGATACAATTTATTCTGGGGTTTGTTTTCAGGCAACAAATTTTGTTTCTCGACTGTTTGGCTCCAGTGAAATTCAGGTACCTTTTTTGATTTGGAACGACATTCAGGGGGCATTCCAAAAGGTGGAGGTCCCTGATACCATTTGGACTAATCTTTCATTATAGAAATGAATGAATGGTCAAAGAGGTGCAGCAGCAGCAGAAGTAGTAGTAGGGCACTGCCAGTGTCTACCTCTGCTCAGGCCGAATCAACGATAAGGAGGGTGATCCCTGACAAAACTGATGAAAATGAACTGCCAAAGTTCTGAAAATTTGTCATGATTCTTCCATTCAAGGCAATTTGTAGCTGCCACCATTACAAGTCATTTTGGCACCATTGCAAGCTGTTTTGGGGGTCTTTGGGGAGTAGAACTACTCAAAAAAACGAGGGGTGATCTCATTGATGGTAATGGTGTGATTGATGGGTCCAACAACCTGTGGGAGTTTTTCCTTACTTTTTTCACTTTTGCCAATCTAAGGCCGGCCCTGCTACCAGCCAAACCTGTAACTTGTGGACAAGTTATATTTTTATTATCTTCCTAACCTTCATTAATAAATGAATATCAGTGACAATAAATATTAGTGGCAATATAATATGTATAATAAATAATATTAGAGAAATACTAATGCAATTTTCACACAAAAAAACCCCAATGGATAAGTCTAGTTATCATCACACGTATTATTTTTCTTGTAACTATTTTCAGAGTAGAGACATGCACATTAGTAAAAGGCTGTGTGATTTCAGTGAGATACTTTGCTGTTATATGATGACTCTTGACATCCAACTGTCTTAGAGCAGTAGGAGTTCCTGATACTGATTTTTCTTAAAACATTCCAGCGGTTTAATTTAATTCTGAAAGGATAATTAGCTGTGATTTCTCCAGCATGCAATGCTACAGCATTTGTTGGTGCAAAAAAACTCCACAACGCCAAGGGTGCCAATATTTTTGGAGGGCACTATATATATATATATATATATATATATACTGTATACCTATGAAATCAAATTCAGGTTTTTTTATTTTTTCATATATTAAAACAAACATTTTAATAACAGCTGGATAGGTTGCTTAATCCATATCTCTGACGTTGAAAAATATTTTAAAAACTTGTACATGCAAAAAGTTAACTGGAAGCTATTTTTTTGAAAAATAAAATCATGAGAAATTCATTATCTTGCTAGACTTTGAGAACACAAAATAAAAACTTGATCTGAATTTATCTTTCCAAACTTTTCCAAATAGACCCCTAGGTAGTAGATTCAGTAATAATAGCAAATTGGCAGGACTGCGAGAGATATTTGTGCATTTGTGTTGCAATTCTGACACAAAGCAGTGTGGCTGGAACTATCATGAAAGTGTTTGTAAAATAAATGAGATGCTATTTCCTCTGGATCCAGGTGCTTATGTGTTTACAGCGTCCTACCGTACATGCCTGCTGGAGTGAATCCTTGATCAAGAAAAGGAATACAATCCTGCTTATCACAAAATGCTAATTATTTGCTTTCTTGACTTTGAGTCGTGAAAATACTGCACAACAACTAAAGTAGTACCAATGTTAGCATAAGCATTGCATTCATCTGTTTTATAGTAATTTCTGACATATTTATGATTATATATCCAGAAATAGTTGATTTGTGGCGTTACTTTGGCACTGGTATACATTTTACTTACCAGCAAACGTACTTGATTATTTTACAGTAAATAGAACAAAATATTCTGTTAGCCTGATGTGAGAGTGACTGCTAAGAAATAAAATACATAGCCAAATGCAACAAAAAAGGGCAATCCAATATTCAAAGCCCTAAAAAAATAAACCAACCCAGAGAATAAAACCCAGAGAATAAAGCAATAACTGAAATATGAATATATATATATATATATATATATATATATATATATATATATATATATATATATATATATATAAAATAGGCGTCACCATGGTCAGAGCAATACATGTCCCAAATGGTCCTACCCATTGATCTACACTCTTTAGGCATTGGAATGAATTATGCTTGTTACAGATGAACATTCTCAGGACAGTCTCCTGTCTTTCCTAGCTTTTTTTATTGCTCTCCTACGGACCCCCTTCCTTTGCAAACTAATTGGACCCCTGCAGCACATTCTCTCCAGTGATCCCCTTCACCCTGTGCCCCCTGCATCTCTACTGACCTCACCGAGAGTAGTTTGCAGAGTAGTTTGCATTATTGACTGCTAATTTTTCCTTTAGCATATTCAGGCATAGATACTGCATCTGTTCATTCACCTCGTACAGATCTTTCAACTATTCCATGAATCTGAGTTCATTTATTACATTTATTTTACCAGATTTTAATTTGCAGAAATGTAATTAGCAAAAAAATGATTTGCTAAAAACAGAATAGTTAATTCATATAAAAATGCCAGCTTTAACAAACTTATCCTTAAATGCTGTGCTATTGATTTGTATGTTCATCCTTTGGGTATTTATTTTCTGGATAGATTTATTTTCATGAGATGTATAATCCAGAGAGCAGATAGATAGTGCTAAGTACTCTTGCATGTTCTCACCACTAGAATGTAGCGTTACTCTAATGGTACTGTCGAAAGACAAGAATTTGCAGTAGACATTGATAGTATGTCCCTTCTCCAACATGTAGACACAGAGAGATCATTTCCTCTGGAATGATGCGTGTTTTACAATAAAGTTATTACCTTTTCTAGTTTTATTTGACTGTTTTTTTGGTGTGATCCTTTATATGGATTGCTACTTTATGACAAATTGCTAATGCTTATTTCTGTACAGCTTCAGAATAACTGATCTTTAATTATTGCAGCTGGCTTTGGAAACTGGAGCCAAAAAATAGCTGTATCTTTGCCTAAAATGTCTGCATCTTGTAGATTTAATTGATTGCCAGTATAACGGTGTACACCTTGCAGAGACTTAATTGAAATAGAATTCTCTAAATAGTATTAGTAAAATATGTTTTGCTGTTTCCTTTTATGCAACTACTCATTGCCATTTCATGATACATTTTCTATGTAGGCAAGGCAGCCAGCTGTCCATTTAAACTGTAACTTGTCCCTAACTGCAGTATTTTAGTAATGTAATAATACTATGTTTAAAAAGAAGAAAACTAAGACTGAAGGAATTAACAACAGATTTCAGGAAAATGGTTTGATTCCATGTAACAGGCATATTTTTTTTGGTTATGGGTTAAGAGCAGAGTTTCTATTAAAAAAAAATCAGGTTTGATTTTGAATGTTATCATTCAAACACACTTTCCTCTGAAACTATTGGGTCTATTCATACATAATAACATACACTATATGTACAAAATTATTGGGACACCTGTAACTGCCTCTGCAACAATTAATAGTTTTACTTCCAGGAACCCGGATCAGGAGGGAGGCCCACCAAGGCTTACACTTAAGCCAAACACCCTTGTGTAGAAACTCAGAATTTAATGGTAAATAAGAGTCAGCCAATCTAATCTGCCCATTTTAACAGATGTAAAGATTCTGGCCTTAATCAGTCCTTGGCCTTGTGATTCAGAATAATCAAATGCCTTTCCCATGCATGTTTAAATTCCCTGTTTTAGCCTCTACCACTTCTGCTGGGAGGATTTTCCACTGCCATTGCCTCTTAATAAAGTAAAAAAAAACTTACAATACCTTTAAGCCTTTGACCCTCCAGTTTTAGATTATGACGCTTGTTCTAAAAATGATCTTGCTTTGAAATAAACTTCCATCCCATATGTTTTAAAATCCATTTATCAAAGAAGTAGCAATGGACCATAGAGCAGTGCCTATGCTTCACTGCCCTAGAAATGAACACAAAGTCTATTGTGGTGTGCATTGTACCATCATGGTGGTTCCATGACCAGTTGATGGAGCCAGTGCCTACTGAGCCCACAGCTTCCCTCAGGGTCACATCTATGATTATATACTTCTGAAGCCTAGAAGTCTTATCAGGTATATCTACACTATGACATGAGCTTTGCCCTCCTACCTAACTGCCAGGGTATTTCAACTGCCAGCTAAAATACCCTGGCAGTTATCAACTTGGTCCTCAGGGTCTAGAAAAAATTCTTCTGCAGGTAGCCATTCACAGAGATATACCACATAAGCTCTCCATCTTAGGAACCATCTACAATCAGAAGTTAACCTAAGACACGCTCCTGTACATAATCAACTGTGAAGTTGCTCCTCTGTATCAGAATAGCAACCCTTGTAGAACTAGAATCAACAGCTCTTGACCAAAAGAGCAGGGCTACTCCCTGCTAGGGTAACATGACTGAGAAAAGGTATGGTATGGGACACTTCTGCAACATGTGATGTAAGAAAAGTAAGAGTACTCTGTCTTCTCTCACACTCCTTAATGAATAATATAGAGATACTGACCATATGTGAAGTAATAGCACAAAATCTGTGCTATTACTCCTCTTACTCCTTCGTGCCTATGGGAATAATAAACATGCTATTTAACTGTCGTAAACACAAATGCAAGAACTTTCACATTGATCAAATAAACTATGCCTTTAAGGATGACTTTCCTTATATGATATTGATGGAGTTACACAAATTGAAATGATTTGTTCCCTTGGTTGTTCATAGTTGTATTATTGAAATGGCTAGAATAACAAAATGTCTGTGTCTTTTTTTTTAGAACTTTTGAACAAAATGTGAAAACGGTCCAGACATCCCTCCTACAGTTGGAGGTAGATGTTTGTGGAAATGCTTGCTTTAAGCAAGAGCTGTCTACTGTTCTAATAAGGGAACAAACTGTGCTGTGTGATTGAATGGAGATGTTGTTATTACCTGGCTTCATTAGTACTGGTGCCAGTTCTAATGAGTCGAGCTTGCTGATTCCCTACTTCGCTATGACCTTGCCCAAACACAATACAACAAACAATAGAATCAAAGTTGAAACTTAGGCGTGTCTTCTCTTCTGATATATGTGCATGTGAATGTGCACAATTAGGGAATGAGTATTACAAAAATTACATGGTTTATCCTTTAAAAGGAAACTTTGCACAAAAGTAGTTTCAGTTCCCAGACATTATTATAAAAACAGTGTGAGTTGACCCTGTTTATTGCTTGGTTCAGTCAGTATATAATATATAAAAAGGTTTTGTACCGTGTTAGCTTCATTAATGCCTGAGGAAGGGACCTAACAACTTGGTCTCGAAAGCTTGCAATCAAACTCTCAGTTAGCCAATAGATGGTATCATTTTAGCTATACTTTTTTCCTATATAATATATAGTTATACTTTTCCCCATGTTAACTATGCATTACAGAGGGTCAAATAACCCTTTATTGCAGTGGTTGTTACTTTATAAGGCAAAGCTCACCTGAAAACCCCTGCTTTCTGAATAAACTCCTCGTTGCTCTATTTCCCTGATCTCTTTTATCCTTTAATAAAACCCAAATTAAAGCAGAAGTAGTGCAATATTATTCTTCATATTTTTATTTATGAAATGTGATCATTTATTTGTTTATAACATAAAATATGGCGTATTTCAGGTATATAAGTTTCAGGTAAACTTTAGATGGGTCTTGTGAATCAATGGTATCCTAAACACTTGCTTTGGCTTTTTATGCCACCTATATATTTTTGCATCCATCAGTTAAGGAAATTGTTGGACATAATGAAAAGAAAGCCAGCTGTTTAATAAAGCCTTCACCCTGTAAGCCTTTTACCCATGGTGTAAGAGAAACAAGTTACAGAAAAAGCTTTTCCTACTTTCCTGTCAAAGCTTCAGGCAGCCTTTTAGCCGAGCGATCACAATGTAAATCTGTTCCTTAGATAACCTGTTGTCTTTATTGTCCAAATTTTAATAGAACCACAAAAACTGAATACCCATGCACCAGCCATGCTTGAAATTCACAGGCCTTCACAGTAGGAATATGCTTTTAAAACACCTACACTGCTGTTCCTATTGTGCAATGCAATAGTATATCTGTACAACTTTGCAGCATTTTGTCTGCAAATGTATTATAATCATTGTTCCATTAAAAAGAAATGCCCTGGAATGTCCAGAAAAAGAAATGTCTATGTTTTTTTCCCTTTTTTTTAGACCTTTCAAGCTAAATTCAAGTCATGTTGCCCTTAAACGTCTCGTGTAATAAACAATATAGTTTAAAATACAATTTAATCATCTGTACGCAGTCAAACCCATATTTTAACTTTTTTTATTTAGTTAGGTGGTAAATAGAAATGTTTTGGGTTTTTTTTATTAAAATTGAAATTGGTGTGATTATCTTAGCACTAAGGATTAGATTTTGTTGGATGATAAGAACAGTATGGGAAATGAAAGTTGATTAGAGTTGTGTAGGAGATGTATAAGTGAATTACACATTGAAATAAGGTAGGTCAGAATACGTAGGGAGATGAGAGGCACATGCTATAGCTTAAATTGTCTGCACCCCTCCGGATTTGTTTGCAGGTTTTATCAGGATGATAGGATGATAGGAACCATTTGTTAGTCTATACCAAACTAATGTTAGTTGTATACCAACCAAATGACCTCAATAATTATGACCTGCTACCTAATATTACGCTTGTCTACAACCTCAAAGTGTATCAGCCTTGGTTGTAGCGGGTGTACTTTTATTGAATACTTTATACCTTAAGGTTTGCCACAAAACTTTTAGGCCATAACTTGGTATGAGCTTCCCAAGATAATACAAATTTAGCCTGTAGCTTTTTTACACTGTATATTAGGAATGGATATCTTCTTGTTACTTTATTTTACTAAGTGATTTTCCTTATACAGCATACATACATCTCATACATTTTCAGAATCACATAACTGTAATATTGGTTCTTGTTTCTCAAGGATCTCACCTTACACCTACATATACCTTTAAGATATGCGTATGATCCTAGCTGTTGAATAATAAAAGCACATCATACAGCCACAACTGATGACTCCTTCAGATCCACTTCAACATTGCTGAAGTAAGACATGACGTCAAACTATAATAACTTAAAGCTCTTAAAGGCTGACAATTTGACAATTTAATGAAGTGATCCCCTTGTGTCACATGTCAATTAAGTGTTTCCTGCTAAACCCATGAATGAGGAATTATTGGTTCTTTGAATAACTTTGATAAATGTTAATAATCATTTTGATTATCTGAATAAATATTTCTGGAAAAAATTGGGCATTCAACAATACTTGGAATTGTGCCTACATTTAGTTACAAAACTCTTAAATTCAGCAAAGTTGGTGGGGCCGCACCTTTAAACTATGTGTTATGCAGAACAGCATGATACACTTGGCAATAATGGCTCTTCATATTTTTTAGTGTGGTATGTAAGTTAAAACGTCCATCAAAACTGACTTGCTATGTACGGCTTTAATTGATAGATCCCCAAGTAACCACTTGTAGAAGTTATAGGTCAGGGTAATCCTGCGTTACATTCAGCATTCACACATCTCCTTGCACGTGATATACTTTTGAATTAATTTTCATCTTCTCTGGCATGCAATATCTGAAGAAAGAGGCAAATACAGTGATATCTCATGAATATTGTTCTCTCAACAACAGATGACCTAACTATGATGTGTAGGGCTAGTAAGATGACACAGTGGATGTAACATGTAAGCAAAATGGTCTCTTGTTATATTAAAATCTGTACATCTGTAACCTGTTGCTTTGGAGCTATTCTTATCTCATTGTATAGGTATATACATAAATATTCACTTTCTGATGTATGGATTCACTTTGTGCTTTTAAATGGGAAGTTTGCGTAAACAATATATCATTCATACAGTAGATGGTGCTGCGGCTCGTACCTTTAAAATATAAGGAGCTACTGTATTATTCTCTACTGGAGACAGAATAAAAATATTTTTTCTAGCAAAAAACACGTCCCTCCCAAATAATTATTCTTTTACAGTTTGACCGTACAATTGCTATAATCCATCATCATCATTGGTAGCTGTTATCCGTTTTAAAACTATTTCTTTTATAAAACAAAAGCTGTGATACTATTGGTGCAAAATAATGTATAACAGTTTTGATGTCTGGTTCATGAACAACTGCTAAAAATCTAATATTATGGATAACTTATTTTAACCATACTACTTACAGCCCGATGAATACTTTTTGTTTTATTTAGAACAATAAATATATTGTAAAACATTGTAGTTAACATGTAGCAAACCTCGGAGTTTAATCTCCAATGTTTCACTAAAGTAGTAATATGAAAATGAAAGTCTTAAAATATGGGATTGTACACGATATGTCAAAAGCTTAGTGACCCATAAAAGTTAAGTCATTTTCCAGATCATCCTTTGTCCAACTATTTATATACACAAGATATGTATCATGTTATAAAAAAGCAAATGACCTCTACTACCTTCTTGCTGACTCAACATATTATGAAGGTGGCCCTCAAACAGTAATGCCAATGACTTTGCAGAGGAACCATAATGTTGTACTGTTGTCTAACACTAGACATTCATGTGCACAGGAAACATGTTACATCTTTGTACTTGAGCTGGTACGATTCCAACACAACAGTCACTAATATCATAGGAAATGGAGGGACAAGAAATCACCTGGCTTTGTGAATAGGTGGGCTCTGCATAAGATCAGAGGCTGCTGAATCACAGGTGTGTGGCTATATGTTGCCAACTCAAGCAGTGTGCGGGACCCCTTCCAACCACCTATCACTTACTCTTACCCTTGAAAATATAATGTAATATCAGGGAGCTTCAACACTTTTACAAACTCCCTTTTTAGTTGATGGACCCCTTGATGTTGGAAATTTTGCTTGGACTCCAATGCAATTTGCTGCATGCATTCGTTAATTATTAGAGATTGACAATTAGTCTTGTTTAGCTCCTTTCCCAGCTGTCTCTCCTGAAGACAGGAGGCCTTTTTATGTACTCCCATTTTAGTCCATTGGAATTTATGGGACTAGCAGCAGCTAATCACATATATGTTATCTGAACAGGGTTGTGTTCTACTATACATCCATGTGGCCACTGCTGCTCCTGTTTCATTAACTCCAATGAGAGTCCTATGGAGGAAGTATCCTTCCTGCTGACGCTTCAGTAGAAGTAGCTATGGTTGGAGATAAATAAAACAAAAGTAAAATGCATTATAATTCATGCAAAAAATGGACTCCAACGATAAAACACACAGACCGTTCATTTAATATCTGTGTTTTTAGTAAGAAAAAGGAAAGAGACAAATATCAGATTCATTTTATAATATTCATAACTCCTATCATATCACCTCACTTTTGAATGTATTCGTCATTGTTCTAAGGTCCTGTAAGATACAACAAGAAGTCATTTGTTCAGGGTCCCACATTTAGAAAATTCTTTTATTATTCATAATATTTTTTTGTATATCTAAATGGTTTACTGGCAAGCTAAGGCTAGAAAAACATAGAAAAACTATGTTTTTCTAATAGTGTAGCATTTACATGGACACTTTTTCAAATATCATTCTATTATTTTGGATTTCAGAATAGTCGATCACTCGGTAAATTGAGTTTTTAATTAAACTCTCTGTACTCTATTTTATATATAGGTTTTTGTTTATTCACACAGCTGGTACACAGATGTTTCTAACAAAAGCAAAATCAATTTATAAATGTTTTGTATATATGTTGAAACAAAATCAAATGTTAGCCTGGCATTCAACTAGGAGACACAGCCAAACGAGATGCACCATCAGGCAACAATTATTATTTTTGCATGAATCCAATTCTTATGTTTCAACAGGATAACATTTCTGAAACAAAATCATAATTGATTTCTTGTAACTGAATATTAAGCAATGTAAACGTTAGTCGGTTGTAATTTAATTTGTGTGTAACAAACAGAGAGTTCAGTCAAGAACATTTTGTGCTCCATGGGTGTTATGGCAATAAAAAAGATATTTTAGCAGTATTTCAGAGTATAAAACATATAAAAAGTACTGATGTATAAGTCTGCTATACTTTGAGGTGGGAATCAGGATTTTTGCGGAAGTGCTCTGGAAGGCCTGATGACCTGCAAGGAGCTGATATCAGGGATAAGCGAACGAAGAAAGAAGAGAGAAGAGAAGAGGCAGGAGAAGAAGTGTAGCTGCTGTAAAGAAGACAGGGATGAGAAAGTATGGAGGCACTGAGAAAGAGAGTCAGTATGTGAGACAGAATGAGTAAGACTGAGTGAGAATGGGAGAGAGCATGAGTAAGAGACAGAGTCAGAGTAATAAAAAATCAATGAAATGCAAATGAAAATGATGATGATGGAAGACAGAAGTTATGGTATACCAAAGTCATTGTCTGGCTCAGTTTATTGTAATGGGAGTTATGGTGTATCACCATCTGTGTCTGGTTCACTATATAATGATAAGAGGTATGCCATAGCCCCATTAATTTTGGATCACCATATAACGATGGGAGTCATGCTGTACCATCCTCTGTGTCTGAATCATTATATAATTATGGGAGTGGTGTACCACTGTGATGCTCAGTTAATATTGATGGAAGTTATACTGTACCACTGTCAGGCTTAGTATATGATGATGGAAGTTGTACCATCCTCAATGCCTGACTTACTATTTAGTAAAGGGAGTTATGATGTACCACATATGTGAGGCTCTCTATGAGCTGCACTGTATCATATCAGATGTATAAAGGGCATTGTAGCACACAACCTCTAGTACACAACCTCTAGACTGTGAAAGGTTACTTTACTGCCCCATTGGCCCTAATGTTTTGCATTAAGCTCATGCACTTGCCCAGATCACAAAATTACTAGATGGGTATTGAAATGGCACAATGTGGGCCTAGCCAGACTCTGGGCCTTACTCACGGAACGAAAACAAACTCAGTGAGTCCTGCAATGTATTCACATTATATTCACATAGATAATAGTTTACCTTTCACTAGAAATAGGTTCAGATTTGCAGCAATATCATAATAATGGATATCTAGATTTCATGTGCTCCAAAAATATTATTCCTGTTTTTAAAGGTACCATTTCACCTAATCTGCTGTATTTAACATTTTTTTAATTAAATGTATGATTAGAAACATAATTCCTAGACCTAAAACTCTCCGCCCAAGAATTTTTTTTTTACTTTTCCCTCATCCATATTTTTTGTTAATTATGTGGCTTCTTTGTGGCTTTGATACCATACATAAACAAAATTAAAAGAACGGGAAAAGGTTATAAACAAAAATAATGATGAACTTGTTTACTGATAAATAACCTACTTTTAAATCTGCTGTAATGTCTAGTGAAAAGCTATATGTGTCTACTTAACAAATTCATACAAACAGGTGTTCCTCTGTTAAATAAAATGAAAACTAAGGGAGTGTAGAAAACAAAACATTTGTGCATTAGGGATTTATATGCACGTTTATGTATGTTTCTGATCATTCCTGCTTTGAGATCCCAGGGGCCGTATAATCTCCTTACTTTTGTTTCGCATTTCTCTCATGCAGACACTGTACAGTCGCAGGGGATATATAACCCAGAAGTGAATATGAAATGTTCTATTAAATGTATTTTTTCCCCAAAATATATGTACACATTCTGTTTTGTATGCTCGCAATGTCACTTTCCAGAAACCCAGTAGACCCATAGAAACTTACAAAAAATGTCTAAATTGCACGCAAAAATACATTTGTATGGATTAAAGTGAAATTACAGAACACTGTATCCTAACCCAAAACAGTATGGAGATGTTTTACTTATAAACCAAATCCTTCGCTAAAAAGAAAATGAATTCCTGCCTGACAGCTAATTCAAATTCATCTTTCCCTACTATTTATAAAATTTAGAATTAACACCTTTGCAATAGCTGTTATAATATAAGTAGCGTTACCTTAGTCATAAAAAGTCAATATACCTTTGGACTCAACACTTAGATTTTATAAAAGGAAACCTAAAACAAAATACAATAATAGGTACATTCTTTATTGAGCCACAGCCATGCTTAGGCAAGCGGGAAGGTCAAAGTAAAGTATCAAGTACATTTATCCTAAAACTAAGCGGTCCCTTTCATTATGCCCCCGATACACTGTCTACCCTGTCAACTTATCATCTTGGTTGACCTACTGATGAACTACTGACCCAAGTGTTCTTTCAAGCCAATCATAGCTAGAATCTATAATTAAGAACATAATATACTCAGCCTTAACTCTTAAATGTTGTGGCCCCTAAAACCTACGTTCTCCTTGTCTCTAAGCTAAATGTCAGTGTCTATATAAACCATAAAACCCTCTACATAATGCAGAGTTGGCTTTGAAAGCCCAACATCCTCTGAGACATTGTAGCAGAAACAGAGACTTTTAATTCACATATTAATTACAAATCCTGAATATCACAGACCCTGGAAAAATAATTAAGTTGTACTAAGGATAAACAGCATCAAACTCTACTAATAATCAATTATGTGACTGTTAGTCAACCTTTTTAATTCTACCATTCTCATTTATATGCAAGGCTGAAACACAATCTGGCTGCACACTAAATGATACTGTAGTTTCTACTGCAAAAGTCAACCGGTTTAGTATTTTGCTTTGCGAGAGGAAGATTTATTCTAATTTATGGTCAGAGTTTCTGTTAGGCAAATTTGTTTTACTTTATACATTAAGACATCAAGTTTTAGCATGAAGCATAGCTGCATCTAGACCATATTGTAGGGTCCTGAGGGACAGTATGGTAATCTTGAGAGGAGGAGGCAAGCAGTATGTTTTTTTCACAAGGGGTTTACTCAATGGTTAAGTGCAAACACCTGCTGAAGTACTGGTAATTAGTAGGTAATTAGTAGTTAATGTTCTCAGAATTTTAAAAGAAAGCTTACATAAGTAATTGCTTACTATTTCTGATAATGCACTGCCTTCCTAGAGGTTTTGTATCCCCAAGAACATTTACGAAGTTGTTTTTTTTCTTCGTTGTACTAAATTGTTTATTAATTACACGTGTATATCCCCTTAATGACAAAATGCATTGTTTTCAATGGGTTTAGGGAACGCCCATTGTCCTTAAGGGGATATTACTGATATTAAAAAATCAGATAAAGAAGAAAGTATACTTTTATAATAAAATGTAGAGCGCAAACAACTGAAAAGAACCAAACTTCAAAATCCAATATACTTAGCTAATTGAATTTTCCTGTTAAAAGTACAATATCAGTGTTGTGTACAGTCTCTTGAGACATCTACATAATATTATTTATCTGCGTTTTTGTACTCCAAGATTAGTGCTTCCCTGTAAAGTGGTTTACAACTACATTTATGAAGGTTTTCAAATGTAAAATTATTTTTTTTAAAACATGCTAGGGTAGTTTTGTTTTACAATGGGGAGGATTTTTTTGACTTTTATAAATATAATTTTGATAATAGTAATAACATTGAGCTATGTGTGAGGCTAATTGGGCAACATCTTAACACTAAGCCTTTATGCTTACCCTCTCATCGCCTGTATTAATAGTTAACCAATGAGGTACAGTAGTACCGGTAGTTACGCAATATGGAGATGTAGAACCTAGTGAACGTTCTCCATCTCCACCGCTTTTAGTGAGTCATAAGGTCTTACGGACTATGACAGGCATCACCAAATAGTGTAACAGCCTAGGAACATATTGACATTAGCCTGTTGGCAAAAAATCCTGCCCCTGACGCATCTTGTTAGAGTTGTAGGGGTAATTATAGGATGAGCGTATATTTTTTTTATTTGTTTTTTCAAATCTCCTTTATTGAAAAAGATATAGTACAGTACATTGGTAAAGTGGTGTATTAGGCATTGCAAGAGAACAGTATACATCGGGCAGAAGGCAGAAAAGAGAAACATGTCATGGAGAGGCATAAGACATTTACATTCTGCAGCGTGTACATAGTACCAATAGTACACAGAATGGCAATACAGTCTAAGGTGAAGGTACAATACCATAGTACATAGCAGTACAAAGGTTATCGCCTGGAGAGCGGTCGAGAAGTAACAGTTGAACGAAACCATATGCAACAGAAAAGGATAAATGGATGGTGCGCCGTCAAGATCAATCATAGGATGAGCTATTAAAGGTATCATAAACTTTGTTTTTGCTTTTGAGTTACAAATATGATTTTGGCAGATCCAGATGGATCTGAAGAAGGAATCTTTAGGGTTTGTTTCTACATTGTATTGGATCAACATAGAAACGAAATATTGCCAATGACTAAAAGCTCTGTCTCTTCTAGGAGCGATGCAGGTAGTTTCATTTTCCAGTTTTTGCCTGCAAGCAACAAAGTCGATGGTTCATTTTCATATTCCATGGTAAAGCAGTACTGGTCACTGGAGTGGAAACTACGACAAGACTGACAGACAGGTGTCTGTAGCAGGAATACACAGCATACCGGTGCCTGCAGCAGCAACTAACAAGTAGTGAAAAAAGGCACCAGGGTAACAGAATTGAACTGAATGTCAAAAGACAAAACCACCTGCAAGTGTCCACTAAACTTCTACAGAGACATTACTGCAGAATATCAGCTAGAGCTCATTGTTCTTCTGTCTTCATACCTCGATACGAACCCAAGCCAACATCTACTGAATTAGTAGTAATATTCTCTAACAGGGTGTATGTAATATGTTTGGTTTTTGAGATGCTACTACACTCTATTTATCTTTAAGTTTTTAGAATTTCAAAGTTGGGTCTTTTTCTTTTCACTAGTTTTACTGTTTTTATCCAAAAAAGGCAATCATGGAATATATGACAGCCTTTCCAATGCAAATTATCAACACTGTCCTTTCATATGAATCAACATATGATAACCACAGCATATTAACTGAGAATGACTATAATTTATATAATACTTACTGTATTATAGAAGCACATAGAAAAGTACAGCAACCTCACACAAGTATAGTAACCAAGCATATGTTTATACAACAATAATACATTAATAATAAGTTAGTTTTTTTAAGGCACTCATGAGATACATACATATATGGTAAAGTGACAATTTAGGACTGTAAAAAGTAAATATAGAATATTTTTCATAACTGTAATTTTTTGAGATTGCTATTACATAGGTTATAATGCACTTGTAGTATAATACTATAAAGCTTAGACATATTTAAAGTCAAATATTTCCCTTAGCACAAAATGTAATTATTAGGTTTGTTGTGGAAATGGCATACAAGATTTTCATAAAATATTTAACCTCTAGCTAATGATGATATTATCACTCCGTACACTATCAACATTTGAGATTTTAAAAACATCAGAGATGCCACCATTCAACAGAACCTAAACACCCTCTTCTCCTTAATTAACATATTAAATAAACACAGCCTGTGACCCTGGTGTGTTGCAGCAATTAAGAGCTATTGCTTAGTTAGGCCCGCTAATACCTCATTTAAATATGCAATTAAGAAATAATTGCATCCAATCAATAAAACTTTTAAGCTTTTTACTGTTGCTCCAATTATTTCTGCAGGTTTATTCATATTCTTCCTGTCACTAAATGCTTCAAACTCTTGTTGAAAAACAGCCATTATTTAACATATATTTTTTATAACTACAACACTTTAAAGCATTTTATCTTTTTTTTATATATATTTGAAACCTTAAGATGATTGATTATTCAATGTTAACAGTTAAATAATCTGTTCAACTAGTAATGCATGTTTATATCTTCTGCTTTTTTATCTTTTTACTTTTCCAGGACATCTTAAAATGTTAACAAATGTCTTTGTCTGGAAGAAAATAGACCACTGGGTCTATTTTCTTCATTACCTTAACTCTGTAGACTATGGTCAAATTGATAATAGAGATAAAATATGATCAGGTCTCCTTGTCCAGCTTCAGTAGAGTCCCACCCATGTAATAGTCTAGTGATAATGTCTACAATCAAGCTAGGTCTAGAGTCAAAGAGAGTACATACCCACCATATCTATTTATGCGAGACTTTACATTAGGACTTCCACCACTATTTTTTCCTTCTTTCTTTTTTTGGGGCACCCAATAGTTCTCAGGGGGAAATAATGTTTTAACATAAAGTAGTGTTTATAAACTAATTCTCCCAAATTCATACTTGTCAGCTGTTTAAGGCACCAAGCTGTTGAGAACATTTTTTATCAGCATTGTTATTACTAAGGATTTCTTATTCAAAAAGATTAAACTATAAGTGCACAAAAATCCCTGAATCAAGGATGCAATAAACCCTTGCACCAAACCATCTGTGATCTCAATGTAACATTGCTTTGGTCTTCTAAAGGGTCAGAAGCACACTAATATTTTAACATAAATAATTATAGTGAAGTGATACATGTTGTGTTTACATGTCTCAAAATGCCTGTATGCTACTTCTTTTTGTTAGTCCCACAATGGGGAGTGAGCCACAGGGGATGTGAGCACCTCCTTTAAAGTATTTAAACTTAATTGGTAGCCACAATGTCAGGTATCCATTAATGTTCATCTTGCCTCTTGTGGAAGCATTTTGTTTCTTCTGATTTTACCATTATTTTATTCTTGACCGCCATTCAGCGTTTCGGAATGCTGCTTAGAATTGGCACTGTTGACCTTGACCATTGACCTTGCTTCTGGACATTATCTGGAATTGACGGAGTTGGTTTCCCAGTTGGGCCAGTGGCTTGTTCTCTACTTGTTCTTGTATTAAAATGGCCCTGGTGCCACTCTTGTCAACCCAGTGAGTTTATCTCCTAATCCACTTCCCTGTTGAGTACACCACTTGCAACTATGTTTCATCTATCAAAATCTAATACTATACTGGGTAATTTTCTGCTGCTTTAATTGCTGCATTTTTGCTACAGTGATATTTATGTAACAAGTATACAAACAGTTTATGCTTCAAAAATATTTTTTGTTATTCTGGACACAAGTTATTCATAGATGTCCAGTTTACAGCTAACTGTGCATACAATTTAAGGTTCCATGCCATTGCAACCAACTCACATATTAGAGACCTGCATGCTGGTTTTCACGTTTTAGCAAGCAAGAACATGTGACTGGACTCAACTGACCACTTGACTTCTTAGGGAATAAACTCATCTCAAAGAGATACCTCATATGTGTGATATTCCAGCATTATGCGGACACAAGAAACACCTAAATCAGGCAATGTCCAATGACTAGACACCATTAGTCACAATGATTTATATATATATATATATATATATATATATATATATATATATATATATACACATAATTTTATAAACCTCTATGAATATATCCATCTGACCCTTGAAAAACTAGAAGTGTGAAAAGTAGCACATTCTTGAGCAAGGAAACATAATTTAATTTCACTTTGTTGTTAACAAATTATGACTCACATCAAGTTCTTATAGGAAGCATTTTATAATAAAACATAACACAACTTCCAAGGGACCAGGGCCCCTGCCATACACAGCAGGTTGTAGTGAATGCCTAAAACTTACTCGCATTATAAACAAGTACTTAGTTTGAAAGTATGAAATAAATAAGCAAACACAATGTCTGCTCTATTTTCAGCAGGGCTTTAAAAAAAAGACCAGAGCCCCTGCTGTCCACAGTAGGTTGTAGTGAATGCTAATATGGTACCTCTCACTATGTGCCCCTTAAAATATATTGCAGACACTTTCAAACAAATGTAACAGGCAGTTCCGTTGTCATGGCTGTGCGGTATGTCTCCAAAGATTCCGCCACACCTAGTTCTTTTCCTTTTTGCAGTACATAGCCAGCATGCTTTTTGCTGGTACACCTTCCCTGGATTTGGGGGCAAATTTTAATGAAATATCTTTGTGTAAAGAGAGTGGGGGCACTTTTTTAAACAGCAAAATCTCTTATATATGTTAGTTTATCATTTGATTTCCACAGTACTTCAACAGTGTAGTGGACTCATCATAAATGGCCATGAGCACAAAGACACTTTTTTATCAGTGTTCTTCAATACCAGGAAATCATTACACCCCAGGGCCCTGATTGCACTATATGATCAAACATATGTGGACACCTGACCATCACATCTATATAAGCTTCTTGAACTTCCCATTCCAAAGCCAAGTGCAACAAAATGTAGTGCTTCTCCCTGTCTGTGGGAATTTGTGCCCATTGAGCCAAAAAAGCATTTGTAAGGTTGGGCACAAATGTTGGGTGATAAGGCCTGACTCACAATCAGAATTTCAATTAATCCCAAAAGTGTTCAAAGGGGTTAAGCCTTCCTCACTCTGAGTTCATCAAAATTGTCTAATTTTTGGAGGAAATTGGTCTTGTCCCATGCGACTCAATGTGTCTGTGTGCCAGTGCCTGCCCAGTGCCCTAGTGTGACTGCTGTGGTTCTATCGCCTTCCTTACTCTGAGGGATCAATTTGTATACATTGTCTAATTTTTGGGGGAATTCAGGCATAATAGACCCTGGTTAACTGGTTTGGGGCCAGAGAGATATGCAATGCATAGATAGATATTAATATGGCAACAAATATGCTAATAATAAACAGAATAATTGCAGTTTTAGCGTATATGCTTTTTAAGTGAAAACATTTAGACAGAATCTAATAACTAATTTTATACTGAAATAAAATCCTAATTGTTTCTACTGATAAAATTCTAAATTCAAGTCATCATCCCTAGAAATAAGTTTACGTGTTTGCTTGCCTGGTAACCGCTACTGTTATGTCTTTCTGACAGTGTATATTCATTTTTGTGCAGTGTACTCTCAAGGGGGTAATATCATTGTTTTTGTTCTCTGAAGGAGAGCATTATCATTAGATCAATGTATGTAACTTTATGTATCTATTCTAGTGTGATTATATAGTTGAGAAAGTCCAATACACTAAAGATAATGAAACACGTATTTTCCTGTTAAGGAAGTGCTCTATTCCCACAGGTACGTAAGACTAAACCCATTATAGCACAGACTGAAGGATCATTACCCACTGTCTTGCAGGCAGCAGATTCATCAGACATTCAGAAGTAGGCATTTGTCTTTTGAATAATGATAGGAGCAGCAACATGTCTTTCTTTTTGAGAACTAGCAATGCCATTTCTTATTGTTTAGACACTTATATGTTCTCACTCAGAATTCATATATTATTATCTACCTCAATATGAATTTCATGGAAATGAGTTCTATGCTTTGCTGTTACTATAATACATTTATTTTTGTTATTATATTTTGAGCCAGTCTTTTCAAAACCTGTTATGACATGTTTAACACCATTTAACACCATTTGTCATTTAGGGACAATGTTGCAAGGGTTGTAATTAAAATAAATACTTTTCTCTCTTACTTTCCTTCAAACTATTCCAATAAAAGTCCTCCATAACACATTCCTGCCAGGAACTTTGTATAAAGTACCATAAGTCTAAGATGGTAAGCTCAAAGCCAGGGGTCTGTATGTATTAATGTATATTTGTTATGTGTGTGTAAACTGCTCCAATTAAATTGTATAGCACTGCATAATTTGTTGGTGTTTGACCCCTTAAGGACAACAGGTTCTCCTTAAATCCATTAAGGACAATGCATTGTAAGCCCGTACATGTACGAGCTTTGTCATGAAGGGGTTAAAAAAAGGGTAATAATAAAATGATAAAAACTCTTTTGCCTATTATGAATCACTCCTTTTTTGGTGATCTACTTTTTCAAAATTTTTAAGCAATTAGATTAATCAGATTACATTTATTTGGGTTTTTCCTGAGGTTATGTTATTTTTTGTTATGTACGGAGTATACTTGTGGATGGAGCAACTAATGGCGCCTCTCAGACATGGACTGTTAGAAAAGGCTTCCTCTGCATAGAAATTACCACCACTCTGCAGTTGCCCACTAGGAAATGGTACTGGACAAACCAACCCTAGCGAGTGAAGTCATGGCATGGATCAGGAACTGACAGGATGAATAACCCAGAGGGTAGAAGCTACAGTGGTAGGAGGAGGCCAGGTCCAATATTATTAAATACAGTACAAGCAAGGTAGAACTGGATAACTAAGCCAGTCATAAAGGACACCTGGCCATTACACCAACAGGGACGTTCATGACATTGCTTCTAAATACATAGAATAGACATTAAAATGTAGTTAGTCTCCTTTTGTAGCTATAACAGATTCCACTCTTCTGGGAAGGATTTTTCCTCAAAGTGTTTCTGTGGGAATTTTTGCCCATTATCCAGTAGAGCATTTGTGCGGTCAGGCAATGATGTTGGATAAGAAGGCCTGGCTCGCAATCCTCATTCCAGTTCATCCAAAGGGGATGAACTAGAACAGAACCACATCCCAATGGGGCGCATGTCTGCGCTCTGTGCAGGTCAGTCAAGTTCTTCCACACCAAGCTCATCCAACCATGTCTTTATGGACCTTGCTTTTTGCACCGGGGCATAGTCATGCTGGAATAGAAAAGTCTAATCACTCATTTATACTATTTCGAATGCCATTAGGTTTTTCTATAATTATAATATAGCGTAAAAATGTATTCCCATTTCTGTAATAATTTTATCTAAATAAAACATAAATAAAATTTAATAATTTTTACTTTCATAAGAAACAGTGCTGCAATATATATATATATAAAATTCCTTTGAGCTGCCGAACAAGGGGAGCTCTTGTCCATTGTTTTGTAAATGCAAAGGGACTATCAATGGGAGCAAGAAGTGTCAAGCAGAAGCAATGCAGATCAGGCAATCTAAGTTTGTTCATTTGAAGTCCAGCATAATCAGAAAATGGGCAAAGTACAAGGACAAGGGCAGCAGGAACAGGAATCTGGAACCAGGGAAAAGAAGCAACAGTGAATGCTAAGTTACTTAGATGAGACTCCTCAAACAACTGAGACGCATCCCCAGGGTGTCAGGGATCTAAATACAGAGGAGGAAGTGACAGGGGTAATGGAGGGTTTAATATGGTGTGGATCCTAAGTATTTACACAACTCTATAGCATGCACACAAGAAATTGCACATTTTCTGCCTACGACCACTACCAGTTGTCAAAGAGGAATAACCTCTTATTAAAATATTTGTATAAATAACCCAACAAAATGAAAATACATAAAATAATACATGAATTACCAACTTTAATTCATAACCAGTCAATAACACATAAAACAAAGTGAGGAAAAGTTGCACCTTTAGGGATCATATATGTGGAAAAGCTCTGCTCCTAAATTGTGATGCACTTGCTAGAATGTGAGCTTATACTGGGATTTTAGTATGGGATCATGACCAGAAAAAGAGTTTGTATGAGACCAGTATGAATTATATTGTCACTGGAGTAGTGAGATGCTGAGAGAAGATATATACATGCTTGAAAATATTTTAATGTCAGGCCAATCTGCTAGTTTAGTTTTTAGGAAGAGAACCCCCTTAGAGAAAGATACCTATGCAATTATGGTAGTAAGACATGTGACAGAGTCATGTCGGGTTATCTAATAATGTAATCTTGGTAAAATATGTAAATCAGTAAAGTGTAAGATATATATTTTGATACAAGCAGTAGCTGAAACACCCGTGTGCAGGCTTTTTTACGATGAAATTATAGTTACATTGTAAAAATGAAAATTACAAGTAATACAACAGGAATCAAGAAAACTGTGAGAAGTTTTTAAATACTTTGGTGCTGTATTGTTTGACCTAAGCTGTATTGATTGCTGACTTAAAATCAAGGCCTGTGGAAAGTGTTAGTAAGGACACTAGCTACAAGCGGTGTGAAGCACTTGTGGAGATCTTAATGAGAACTTTCAAAAATCATTACTTGGCAGGTATCTACTTCCTAGTCACATCAGCATTTGTCTGTGCTGCTTTTTTGTATATGCTGATCAGTCAGTGGTTACTTTTAGAAGGGTCATGTCATGTCAACAACCTAGTTCCGTCAATGCACTGAATGGCCAAGCAGAGGTTAAAGGACACCACTGTCTCTATTTGTTGGCCATTCCTAGTGCCCAAACTCTATGCCAATTTACAAGACAAGGGTTATCTTGATCCATAAGGAACTTGTCTGGTATATCAGTGATCAAACAGGAAAAAGTCTGATCAAGCTTCAATTTAGTAAAACAAAGTTAATAATCATCACATTTAACATTATTATCAAAAAGCCCAGGTATGTTCAACCCTGTATGTTTTCATCATACAAACACAAGAGAGATCCGGCAATTGGTTTATAAATACATTTATTCCCGTATGAAAATGGTTTCACTTCATTTTATATTTCATTTTCTAAGGTGCCAGCAGATTTTGTAGTACTATTTCAATAGGGGGCATAGAGAAAGATAAGAGGACCTTACAGCTTTCAGTGTGTTCATTAACGCCATGACCAGAGCTCTCAAGTACAAGAAACCTACTTGATCCAAGCTATGATTTTTGTCCTTTTCCACATTCTGTAATATTGACACCCAGGTCCTCTCCTTTGCCGCACATATCATGTATCTTCAGCAAATGTGATGATTTTTTGATAGCTTAGTTAGAACAAAATATTATCAACAGAACCTCGGTATGGCCAAAATATTTGTGTTTTTGTGAACTAGGTATATTTTAAACTAGTTTAAAGGAACACGTATATTTCTTTACTATATTTCAGGATATACTGTCCGATCTTTTGGTTAACTGAAAGGAGAATGTATAATTGATTGGTTTTACTTTTACTTCATTATTGAAGTAGTAGTATTACATGCAGGGGCGTAACTAGAAACCTCAGGGCCCCGGTGCGAGAATCTGTTAAGGGTCCCCCCCCACCCTCTCACCCCCAACCCATCTATCCCTTTCTCACGATCTCCCCTCTCGCTCCCTAACCCCCTTCTCACAATCTCCCCTCTCCCTCCCTAACCCCCCTTCTCACAGTCTCCCCTCTCCCTCCCTACCCCCTTCTCACAGTCTCCCCTCTCCCTCCCTACCCCTTCTCACAATCTCCCCTCTACCTCCCTAACCCCCTTCTCACGATCTACCCTCTCCCTCCCTACCCCCTTCTCACAATCTACCCTCTCCCTCCCTACCCCCCTTCTCACAATCTACCCTCTCCCTTCCTCCCCCCCTTCTCACGATCTACCCCCCCTTCTCACGATCTACCCACCCCTTCTCACGATCTACCCACTCCCTCCCTAACCCCCTTTGTAGGTCACTTACCGTCAACTCCTGTGTTGGGAGCGTGAGGCATTTGTCTCGGGTGCCGGCGCTTCACTGCTGAGCGCCGGCATATGACGTCATATGCCGGCGCTCAGTGTGAAGCGCCGACACCCGAGACAAACGCCTCACGCTCCCAACACTGCACTCTGGGTAGCGCTGAAGCAGGCGGCGGTGGCAGCGGCGGCAGCGGCGACGGCGACGACGGCAGCGGCAGCGACGGCGGCGGCAGCAGCAGCGGGGAGCAGAGGCATCCTGGATTTCTGTCAGTCAGGGGGGCCCAAGAGTTGCCGAGCGGTCGGTTTCAGCAACTGCTCGGCACCCCTTGGGCCCCCCTGATTGGCAGAACTCCAGGGCCCGGTCGCAGTCGCGACCCCTGTGACCCCGGTAGTTCCGCCACTGATTACATGCTTATACAAAATGCTCTTTTACATTTTTGAAACACTGCCTTTTCAAATTGTAAACACAAAAAGAGAGGTTGGAATGCAGCACTCAGCAGTGAAATGGTGCATGAGCCAGGGTACCACCAAGTCCCTCCTAAGGCTTGAGAAAGACCTGTGCGTCGAAACGTTGCCTGTGTGAAATAAACTCACCTTATCATTTGAGTGCTGAGCCTCTGCTTCTTTATTTTTCAAATTGTAAGACCATATTACACCATCATTTATTTTCAAATCTTTTTAAAGTTATTTTGTTACATTCATTGTAACTTTTAAAAGATGCCTCTGTCTCTTCTGGCTTTAATAATTGAAAATGTTTTTTTCATTTTTTATCTCTTTCACTTAAGATTTTAATTAGCAACATCAATTTAGATTTTCTTCATTTTCCCAAGGGTATATATTGACAAGCATATTCCTATGAAGACATTTTTTTTGGACTGAAATGTTCATTTCTTCAATATATTTTGGTAATGTTATGAAAAGCCAAGTTTGTCTATTTTATAAATCCTTTTTTCAACCCATATAATATTGCTTTTGATTACCAAAAGTGCCTAAAATTACACTTTTGTCCCCACAGACATATTATAATTGGCGATTGTGTCATTTTAGAGAGGCTGATGCGATAGAACATATATTCATGGTGTTTCTTACAGAGTGTCACCCTTTGAGCAAAGAGAGTATTGCAACATGGTATAGTGGGGTTTTATTTTTGCTATAGTTAGATTTCAGTTACAACCATATAAGCAGCCAACACTTAACCTAGGCAAACCGATGTATAAATTTCTATACCTAGTCTAAGGCAAAGCGTGCATTCAATCACATGATATAATAAATCATGTAGTAATAATAAAGAAACAACAAACAAGAAATAAAAGAAGTATTTTTGTGAAAATAATTAAGTGTTAAATCATGAAAATAACACATAGGGTATTTCTCCTTGCATGCACACACTGCCCTAAGCATTTAACTGGTGTTCAACCAATGCAGAATTCTCATGGCATGCGATATATTTAGGTACATTTTTACACCATCATGGGGAAAGTTGGGATACAATGTACTATGTTACCACGGCCAATGCTTTATTACTCTTTGGTTTTTCCCTAGATCTAAGCCAGTGTAGCACCACATGCTTCCCCCTTTGCACCACCATCCTTCTTCTGATCACAGGGATATGGCATCACAGCCTGACACCTCCTCTTTTAAGGATATTTGGCGGCAGGTGGGAATAGACTATGAAGGCTCTGCCAAAGCAAGACAGATCGCCATAGTGTAAATAAACTGGTTATATCTCAGTGATCTCCCTTTTAACCAGCCCATTGAGCAGTGGTGCTACAGAGAGCCCAATAGGACAATTGGCAGCCTGTCATGAGGCCGAGGGGCTGCCAACTTCCTTGAACTGCCACCTTAGGCCTAGACCTTTTTGGCATATGCCAGTGTACACCACTGACCACCAAGTTTCATGTTTTGCTCATTTTGTTATCTAAGGATATGTTAGTAAATTAATTTTAGATTAACAGATCATAGTAACAATGCAACAGCACTATATAATGATCATTTAACCGTTAGTGAATTAAGGTGACACCCTAATAAGCTAAAACAGTAATTATTCAATTACTTAACTCGTTATTAATTAGTATCCCTTTCTTTTCAGTTCATTTATTTATTATTTTTTATTTTCAGTTATTAAATGATTCCTAATGCTTTCATATAAAAAACACACAACAGAATCACATGTACGTGTCAGGTTTGCATAAAGGTCACTCGTACAATGAATTAAATGATTTAATTTAAAAAAAACCTTGTTATAATTATTGGGAGATTGTATTCTTATTGAATCTATTCACTAAACTTTGATATTCACTGGACATATGCAAATGGGCCAAAAACGATTCAGACAACTTTTTAGTTACTTTTTTAGCCCATTAGTTTTTAGACAAGAATTCCGTTTCCTGCCCATTGGTTTCAGATTAAATTTGTTATCCGACGTCCACTCAAACGCACTCTCACAGACTCTCACTCACTTTTATTTTCACTCTCTCTCTCTCATGTGAAAGAAAAGAGAGAAGAAAGAAAAGAGAAAAGAGAAGAACAAGAAAATGCGAGACACGGAACCGGAATTAGTCGGCAGTGGAGATAGGGAGACATTCAGAGAGCATGAAAGAGAGAGTGAATGTGGATGAGGTTGAGAGAGAATGTGGATAAGAGTGTGAGACAGTTAACACAAGTTGGAAAAATCAGCAACTCTGATATTAACAGACCCAAAAGTTGTTTGGGAATTATAAATAATAGCTGGAATAAGCCTCAAACGTGCAGATTTCACCTCACCTCCTCAGTCCAGTGAGCCAGACCTGAGAGTTAAAAAAAACCAGCGAAATAAAAGAATCTGCAAGGATAGTGAACAAAATAGTTGTGCCAGCTTTTTATTGACTCCAGTTGCTGTTTTTCAAAGGGCCAGACTCATGGCTCCCATGGTCAGTAAATTTGAGTGCTATTTACTACATTGTAACTGGCTCAAATTTTATATGCATGAATGCTTAACTAGTAACATGAATGAATAATTTGCAAATGATAGGGAAATAATTTGCCAAAACGATAAATTTTTATGATGCCTTCAGGGATATCTTATAGGACGAATGGCCTACGGCAGCTGCGTATTCTTCCTAGTTTTAATAATTATACTCAGTTTCATAAACACTAAAATTTAAATGTTGTCCAAAAGTGCAGTGAATATTATTTTATGTGCCAATTGAAAATTTTAGGATTTTGTGCAAAGATAATATATTATCTACACCCCAACTTAATTGTGTCTTTTTGCTTATATACCCTGAACCAATAAGCATTATTCTTAAAAGATGTATTTATTACTATAACTAATTTATACTTATTGCATATCAGTATGCTAAAGGCTTCTGAGAAGTTTTGTGAACCACATTAGTCCAATGTCACTTGAGTTACCCAAGTTATATACAATAAGACGGAATTCATATTTATAATAGCTGAACCATCTTGGGTTTTTTTTCATATATATTAAGATTTTTTTTTTATTTTGGAAACAACGGAGCTTTGATGAAAATAGCTGCTTCAGCAAGTATTTTCTTGTTAAGTACAGGATCTACTTGAATATAGGATGACCCTCCAAAATTTGAATATCAATTTAGGAAAAAAAAGAGAAAGCCTGAATATAAGACTACCCTATAGGGAAAAAAAGTTTTACTTGTAAATTTTAATTCACAGATATGCACATCTGCCCCCCAGATATGCCTTATACCCCCCTATATGCCACTCTGCCCCCCAGATATGCCTTATACCCCCTATATGCCACTCTGCCTCCCTGATTTGCCTTATACCCCCTATATGCCACTCTGCCCCCTGATATGCCATTCTGCCCCCTCAGATATGCTTTATACCCCCCTATATATTACACAGTGCCTCTCTGATATGCCTTATACCCCCCTATATTACACTCTGCCCCCTGATATACCAATCTGGCCCCCCAGACTTACCAGACTCCCCTGTGCTTCAAACTCCCTGTTGTCTAATGGGGGCAAGTGGTGAACGTCTGCGCAATGCGCATAGACAACCTCTGCTGCTACCCAGTACTTCTGCCCAGGCTTCTATGACTGAGCACTGGAAGGTCATGTCGCGTCTGTGCTCTGTCATAGCTTGAGAAATTTTAAGGGGTATAAACTACTTAACGAATGTGAATTTCACAGGTTGCTACATTGCTAGACTACTGAAACTGATTAGTAGCTGAGATGGTATTGTTTTCTAGAGATACACTATGTGGTCAAGATAAACACCAAATGTTATATATATATAATATTTTAACGTTATTAAAATTATTCCTTAAACCAGAGCGTCTCTTAGTGGTAAATAATGGAAACACAAACTCCATAATTTTGATAGGATGATTTACATAGTACATAAGGTTGAAAAAAGACCTAATTCCATCAAGTTCAATCCTTCTACCTAACCTTCCTACTCTTAATCTAAAAGAAGGCAAAAAGAAACTAGTTAACCTACTTGGAATTCTGTCATCGGGGGGGGGGGGATCCTTCTTGACTCCAAAAGACAATCGGATTTCTCCTTGAATCAAGTAGCTCTAAAATATTAAATCTATTAATAGCCCTGTATGTCATGCCTTTCTAAAAAATATGCAGACCACTTTTGAAGGCATCTAATGTATTTGATAACACCACCTCCCTTGGCAGTGAATTCCATACTTTTATTGTCCTTACTGTAAAGAATTCCTTCCTTTGTCGTCTATGAAATCTCCACTCTTCCAGTCTCAGAGGTGACCTCTTTTTCTTTGTACACTGAAGAGCTCTTTATATTGGCCCTGCATAGATTTATATAATGTTATCATTAACTTTTTCAGTCTCCCTTCATAACTAATCCGCTTATTAATTTAGACCTCCTTTGCACTTTTTCTAGTTCCATAAGAATTATGCTGACTGTTGTCAAATCTGTTGTCTACCATTATTCCTAAATCCTACTCATTGGTAGTTTTCCCCAAGGATATTTTATTCATAGTATAGGTTGCATTTTTATTATTTTTACCATAATGCATAACTTTGCATTTATCTATGTTGAACCTCATCTGCCACTTGCACACCCAGTCCCCAACTCTGTCTGTCCTGCAAAGAAGTGCAGGAGTTGGTGCATGGTGGATAGATGAACTAATCAGATTTTTGGTGGCTCCAAGCACATGGCTGCCTTACTTGGTGGTATGGGATTGGGAGAAGTTCTAGGAGGAACCAGGAATTGGATGAGGACGTCTTACTATGGTACATAAATAGGGTGTATGTAGATGGCGTTTCCGTGGATACCATCACCAGGAAGATGGCGGGCTCAGCCTTTTGGCTTAAATATTGTAATGTGGATGACTTAACCAAGAGGGTTAAAGTTAAACAGGCCCAATGACAGCCAGCCCCAGCACAAGAAACAGACCATACCCATCTGAACAACTTTAAACCCAACTTCCCAACTTTGTGGTACCAGTTTGGGGAAGACCCTTTTCTATTCCAGCATGACTGTGCCCCAGTGCACAAAGCAAGGTCCATAAAGACATGGTTTGGTGAGTTTGGTTAGGAAGAACTTGACTGAACTGCACAGAGCCCTGACCTCAACCCCATCGAACACCTTTGGGATGAACTGGAACAGAGATTGCAAGCCGGGCCTTCTCGTCCAACATTAGTTGGACACAATCACAAATGCTCTGCTGGATGAATGGGCAAATATTCTTACAGACACACTCCAAAATCTTATGAAAACTCTTCACAGAAAAATGAAAGCTGTTATACCTACAAAAGGGGGACCAACTACATATTAATGTCTATGTGAAATCATAAGCGTCCCTGTTGGTGTAATGGTCAAGTGTTTCAATACTTTTGGCTATCCGGTGTACGTTAAAATGTTTCTGTTCATATTTTTATCCAGGAATACACTAACTATAATGAGATGATTGTGAAGACCTAGATATCCATCCGACACAAATTCCCAGCTCAGTATTGCAATTGTGGAATATATGCTCTGTGTAATCTTGCTCCATATGTGCATAGGGAAAAAGAACAGCTGGGTACAATGTGATTTAAAAAGAGCTTTTGGGAAGTGTGCTGCATCACAAAGAGCCAGTATCATTGTAGCCTGGGGGATGTACATACACAAGGGAAATATTATCTTGCAATATTAGAAAGGAGTCAGGATCAGCACAGAAAATTAATTCAAGGTTTATTACTAAACAGGTCTGTGTTCACTACATATTTAATAAAAAGTGCACAAGAGCATGTGATTTAGGTATTCAGTTGTTCTCAAACATTGTTTTGGACTCAAACATGGGTAAGGAATCAAAATGTGGCATTCCTTGTGTCTTTGGGTGAATGTTTTGGGTGGCATAAGTATATTTTATTTTTCTAGACTATTGACCTTTACATAATTACATTATATAAATGAAATGTGCTATTCATTTATGGTTGGACCTTCATAATGTACTGTATAGTGGGGTTATCTCACCTGCCAACACATGCTTTATTGGATTAATGCCATTAATATTTCACTAATAACGCAAATGTTATATATAGTTGGATATGACAGGCCAACCATTATGTCTTTATACTCACATACTGTGCGGCTGGGCACATCCAGCAGCCGGTCGCACGCGGCAGCACCCAATCTGCCACCGGAGCCTTTCCAAACAGTGAAACTAAAATTGATCACAATGTAAAAACTGGCATGGTAGGCCACACTGGTTAATAGAACATTTCATAGTTCTATTGTTAGCAAACATGAACCAAAGTAATACTAAAAAAAAGACACAGACATCGCTTGAGTCAGTAGCCAAGTAAAAATGGTTATCGAATGTCTTATAGTCTTATTAGTTAACATATAATTAAACTGAGAGGTCAGTAGCATAAACCATGTACATCATATTATGAGCTCTCTTAAGAGGACACTCAAGCCATCACATGCACTTTACTGCATGTGATAGCTGTGTGGTCCCTTTGAACTTTCCTGTGGTCCACTTTGCATTTGCCCCTCTGTATACCCCCTAGCTAAATGCCCTACAGGAGATATGTGGTCAAACACATCTCCCAGCATGTGATATACTCACCTCCAGTTAGCTTGAGTGCTGGCCCGGGTGAAAGCTGCATGCAGAGGTTCAGACCCCAATGCACATATGTGGAAAGTTCTGCCATTGTTTTGATATGAGTGCTTTCCTGCGACTTATATATCATAGACGAGGAGGGCTGCTGCTGCATCTTCTGTGTCAGGTATGAGCTTTTCATTTTTTTTTCAGGGATATTAGTGCAATTGGGCAAAGATACTGTGGGACATTGTACATTTAGTGATGGATTTGTTATTTTATGTTTTAGGATGGAAATTCATGCATGCTTAATTTTAAGAGCCACACATTTTAATATGTTCCAATTTGACATTAACACGATGACTGTATACAGAGCAAGAGAATATACTAACCATTAGAGCCATGTAGTCTGTAAAGTCTGTAAGGACTCAGGACTCTCTATCCCATGTGCGCTTAAATTCCCTTATTGTGTTAACATCTGCAAATTCTGCTGTGAGGCTGTTCCACTAATCAACCATCCACACAATAAAACAAAACTTCCTTACATTACATTTGTAAGATTTTTTTAGATTATGACCTCTTCTTCTAACTTTTCTTCTCCTTTGAAATAGACTTCCCTCCTGTACTTTATTTACATCTTCTCCCTCGTCCAAGAACCCTTAGTCTTTCCTGCAAATTTTTATCCTGCAAACCCTTTACAATTTTAGTAGCCCTTCTCTGAAATCTCTCCAAACTGTCTATATCCTTCTGGACATGGGGTCTCTAGAACTGTGCACAATACAATAGGTGAGGTCGCATAACTACCTCCCTCATTCTGCTACTAATACTTCTAAGTAAAGAACCTAGCACCCCACTTGGTTCTATACTTTCCGACACTTTGTTGTATAGCCTGATTACCTTAAAGTCCTTAGAAAATATAACTCCAAAGTCTCCCTTGTCTATGGTCACTGATAGCACAGTTCCTCCAAGACTATGTTTTTGTTTAGATTTGTATTTCCAAGTGCATTGTTTCACATTTATTAATGTTAAACTGCAGCTAGTAAAGATACCTTTGAATATGCACCATCTTAATAGAACGCACCAAATCGTGTTCTACCATACTTCTCTCTAGAGTGTGTGTCTACCTGGACAGCATGAAACCTTACTCCATACATTGAGACATGGTTCCACAAAGTAAGTGTGCTAGCTGTTTTTGAGAAGTGGAAACTAGGCTAATTAGTGGAAAACTAAGTACCATCTTAAAAACCTCTGAACTACATATTATGGAACCCAGCAATTAATAGGACAGAAAAGCCTCCATTACTAAAAATGATTTTACTTTGATGTTGTTACGTACTCCACATCTATTTAGCCTTTATTATACTCTAGCTAAATTTCCTTTACAAAATTTTGTGTGTTAATCAGGCAGTAAATTGCTCGCAGGTGACTCCATTCGGTGAAACAGCACTTCTTTCAAAGTTTAATCCAGTAACCAGATTTTATGTGCTAATTTCTCGTTAGCCATCTGTTCAATGGTGAGACGAGGCATGTGATTTTTTTACAGGATTCTGAGAAACCCAGGTGTTGTATTCAGGACAAAGGCGACATGCAATCTAAGTTTTGCTATTAGAATATTCAGATAGTGATAAACACCTCTCGTCAAATGTTGTGGACCGTAACTCCTGTGCGGTTCAGCTATTCTGTGTGGTGGCAAAAATATTGAGAGTGTTGGCTGGAATACCAGAGGATGTGTATAAAAAAAAAACACAAAAAGTTGTGTCCTGCACTTACTCTTGCTTTCTATTAACCCTTTGGAATTTAAAATAACTAGATTAATGATGGGTTCCTCCCCGTAAATTTTATGATTAATGTTAAACGCTGTCATTTGCATAATTGCCAAGAAGCAAAATGCCACCTTATCATTAAAACCAAAAATCAGTGTTAGTTTTCAATTGTTTTCTATCAATCTGATATATTTATGTTAAATACAATAAGCGAAAGAAGACTACCTGGCCTCAGACCATTTTGCCGAGTAGAAATATACATATGCTTTTTATGTTTTCTGAATCCCCCCTTATTATCTGAAACCTGAAAAGCTAATAGCTCAGTGGGTATTCATGCCATTATCGGTTTACAATGTAGTAAAGCCTATTCAAACGATGATTACATATGTTAATGAGTGTGGTTGTAATGTGCTACACAGTACATTACCTTCAATAAATATAATTGTTTATGTACTTTAATGAGAGGATATAATGCCCTAAAACTAATGGCATTCAGTGAATTGTTATTTATTGCTATAAAAGTCTGCCATTAGCGAAGAAAATCTTAGAATGCCTTTTACTGTACCTATTCTGAAGAATGTTTAAAAGCTGCCACTCACTTCTCCCTCCTTCTGACAGAGAGAAGGAAAAGCACCGAGGGTCTTGCACAGAATTCCTTCTTAATGCTTCACTCTACCTGAAGAAGCAGGAGGTGGGTTCATTTAGAGAGTTTAATGAAGGTCATTAAGTTTTACCCCTCAGTCAGGCTTAATGCATTACCTGGCAACCAGAATCGGATCTCACATCAGAACCTTGGCTGTGAACCAAACTACTCAAACAAAACAGTTGTATAAAACTGCCCACTGGGAAGGGAGAAAAAAAAGGATTTGAAAGCAACATTGAGGCAATTTATGCTCTGGCTCCATATTCCCAGATAACTTAGACAATAAACCACGTCGCTGTGTCGCTCCCTTTTAATGTTAGGGTTCTGTAGGCCTACATTTCTATTATTTTTTGGCTGGCTAGGAATGATGGTATTTGTTTTCTAACCACAGCTGGAAAAGCAATACATTTTAATGAAATTATGTGATATTGATACAAAATCTAATAAAATATTTTTGCAATTGTACATACTATTTCCAAGCAATATATATGTTTGGCAGTAAATTAGCTTTTTACTATGTTAGACAGTATTTGTTTATATATATATTGTATGTATATATATATATACATAGTATTTTATGTTATTATATTAAGTATGTCTTGGCATGCTTTTAGTATTTTTTTCTGTGATGCTATCTTCTACTGGTAGACGGAATCTATGGGATTAGTGGTTGGCGATAGGATGGGGTGTTTTTAATAAACGCTGAGATTTAGTTAGGATTAAATGCGGCACGAAGCTAATCACGGAGCATCTCAAATTTGCAGGATAATACTGATAGCTATACGATTCTGTCTTTTATAAAGCTTGCAAGCAATCAAATGAAATAAATGTCCTTGCCCAACCAAGCAAATGTTTGTGAAATTAACATATTTATGACATGTTATTATAATATGCAGTACCATGTATATATTTTGTTTCTTTGTGTTTATTTTGTATTAACCTCTTCAGGACCGGCGTTCTTGTACTGCGTCTTCCCTTGAAGACCGCGGTTTTATTTAAATATTTAAATTCCGTGCTCGTGATTCGCTTCAAAACGATCATGTGCACGGAATTGAGAGAGAGTGGCTGCTACGGATCACTGGGGACACCCAGCATCCATAGCGGCGCTGGATCGCGCATCATCGATGATGTACCTGGTACGCCCCGGTCTGTGGGTGACACCCAACCATGAAGTACCATCGGTACGGAAGGGGTTAAAAATACTAAAGTCTGTGGGAGTCATGTCTGCCTCACTATCTAATCAAGATGACCAAGGTACAGCAGTGCTACAATGAGCCATTCCAGTGGAAACTACCGTATTTACCCAAGTATAAGACGCCCCCATGTATAATTTTGGGGCACCAAAATTTATGAAAAATATATTACATAAAGTTATTGTACTGGCTGCTTGGGCATGATATGAGTGTGATTGATGTTAGCAATTATTAGCAATCACACTCCTATCATGCTCAGGCAGCCAGTACATGCACATCACTTCCAGCCTCCCTGTGCCCCCTCCCTGTGCCCCCTACACACGGATCCATGCTATCACACACACACACACACATATTCATTCATTTACTCCCCCACCCTTACCTGAACTGCAGATCTTCTGGTGCCGCTCGCAGACTTCCGTGGGGGCCGCTGTTTCCCCTCTGCGTTGCTCGAACAGGACCAGGAACGGAGCGGAGTCATGTGATGTACATTCACGTGACTCCACTGGGTTCCTGTGTCGCCGCGATGGATCAAGAGACGCTGCTGAACAACACAGAGGTAAGCAGCAGGTCCCCTTTCTGGTTAAAAAAAAATCTACCACCACTGTATAAGACGCATCCAGTTTTTAGACCCCAAATTTTTCTAAAAAAGGTGCGTCTTATACCTAAGGAAATACGTAAGTAAGTTAAGTACAACAGCGTTTGATTCTATTTGTGTTAGCTAGCATGCAATGACACTCAGTATTTCTGTTTCTACCAGTGGTCATGATGTAGAAACACCATCACCACCAAGTGTTTGTTTGTGATATTTACACACACGCAGACATACACACAACTATTAACAAGGTCTCAATAGTAATTATAGGACTGACGTATTACAGTGCTGTACCGTAATCCTCAGCAATAACTCTAGGTGCCTTTAACCAGAAATACATTTTAAAATGTTATGAATCAGGTAAAACCAACATAATATCAACTAAATTGAGTGAATAGTACCATCGTTTGTAAATATCATAGATCTCATACCAATTTGAAGATTCTTCTATTTTTCGAATTTCCGAATACCTATTTTACTTTCTATTAAAACTAATTTAATTTAAACTAATTCCTTTTTTTTATTGAAAATTGAGAGATTATCTTTCGCTTGTGTTGAGTTAATATAGCTCCAAAAAGTAAAGATAGGGGTACAATGGTATAAATAAATTCAATATTTTATTAAGATTTATACGATGTTCTTGGTTAATTGCACATTACTCTGGTCTGTTTCAGAATTCCTATTTCTGCCCACTGTCACATTGAATAACATCTCTCAGATGACAAACAACTGGATTCTGTTGATTCTGCTCACAAAACAATGAGCCCACACAAAAAGAAATATTGCTGTGTTTTGGGTTTATAGATGTGTTTTATTTTCATTGTGCATGACACGTTTGTGCATTCTATATCTTTATTACATCACACTAATGTAATGTAAATGTATTTTACTGTACTCGCTTTAATGAATGTGAAAAGTGTCACTGTGAAATTGCACCATTAATTTGATAAATAGGACTGCAAGGTATAATTTTTTCCAGCGTTGCAGGCTAATGAAGCTAAAACACATATAATAAGGAATGTAAATAATAAACTCATTTTATTAAAAAAAAAAGCCCACAATAATTAGATTATTTTAATGATACAGCTCAATGTCAAAACCTTTCATACACTGTTGACTTTGTTAAACTTGTTAAGATATTGTTTGGTTGGCTGGCAGCCCTGACTCATGAATCTACATAAATACATGCACACTCATATTTACAAACATATAGATACACTCATATATACACTCAAACATGTGTATACACACCAGTACTTCTTTAGTGCATTTCACATGGTAGAAATTGTAACAGTTTTATGGACTTGTGCATTCGGATTCGTACGTATTGCAAATTTACCTAATTTCAGAAAATTCAACAATTCGTACGATGCCATGAAAACGAGGCCAGACGAATTGGACGAAAACAAAGCAAAAAGTTCCGAATTTTCAGGCCCATATTCACTCACACGCTCTCACACTCTCACTCTCTAACACTCTCATTCTCGTTCACTCTCTCTCTCTCACACACTCTACCTTCTTTGCCTACCATTTCTGCCACTTCCGCTTTCGTATCTTCTTCATCTTCTATCTTTTATGTTCTCACTTCTCTTCTATTTTCAATGTACTATCTTCAACTTTGTTTTCAACTGTCTTTGTTGGTGTCTCTGCCGATATAATCCAGCGGGAACATCTGCCAAAGTGGTGGCACTTGTGTTAATATCCGGTAACATCCTCTTTCCAATCAGAGGATGTTGCTGGACACGCCACCATATTGCCATAAATTTAGTTAGGGCAAAATGACGGCACTTTCGGTAACGTCCTGACCGAATTGGAGGATCAGGGAGAGGATGTCACCACAAGAGCCGTCCCACCAGGTTATGTCCCTGACGAAAAAGTGAACGACAGAGAAGGTAGGGAAACCGTTAGAGAGCGTGAGAAAGTACACGAGAATGAGAGTGAGTGAGAGAGAGTGCATGAGAGTCAATGTGGGCACTGGGCAACTAAAGCTGTTAGATAAGAACCAACTTCTTTTATTTTCAGTTGTCATGGTTACTCAACTGGTTGCTATCAGCCAGCCCCTTTCCTACTCAGTCCAGGCTATTTAAGCAGCAAGACTCATTACCTCCTTTCCCTTGCATTGTTTCCGGCTACCAAGTGCATTTCCTGCTATTCAGTGAATTCCTATGTATGATCTGGCTTGGTTGATTCTCTTCTGGTTCCTGACTACTGGCTTTGATTCTGACTGATATCTGCACTCCTGACCTTTGCTCATCTGATTACCTAGTCTGGCTACTGACCCCAGATAGTCTCTTGGATTATGATTTTGGACCAGGATATATATACAGTACATATATTTTATTAATAAAGGTGTTTTGCACCATACTCTGTCTCTGTCTGCTTTCTGGTCCCTAACAGATGGGCAGGGAACAAAACTTGTTGCCTGAAAATAAATGGACCAAAAATGAACCAAATAATTTTGGTCCCTTTGCACATCTACCTATGTATATACATATGTTATTCTGAGTTTTTCTACACTTGCTTACTAACATATACAATCACACATTAATGCACACACTCAACGTACTCATATGAGTGTATTTAAAGCAGGCTTCTCTGTTGAAATGTGTCATTATGCATAAAACATCTTAGGCAGGTAGCTACTTTGGTGGATGGATGCCATCTTTTAGATTTATCTTAAATATAGCAACTTCTGTCTTGTGAAGCGAAGGCAGTGACTCTTTTCATTCAAGCATTAGTGAGGAGGACCAAGCAATGCAGCAAGTTATTAACCTAAAAAAATCTTAACCAAAATCCATTGTTGCTATGAACTATGACTACCCTTGCATTATATAAGTCAAGGCTTGTGATGCTGAACCACCTTTATTATCCAAACATAACTCTTTATTGGGATCTCACTGCTCTCTGGTGAATGCATCAAACAAGGTCAATTTTAACCAAAGCCCCCATTTGATTAGGAAGCCAATTTGCAGTCTGCTCTTCTCTTTAGAATGTTTCCCTTTGTATTGGAAATACATGCTTACCTATTTCAAAAACACCATTATTGTGACACAATTTATGTTTCAAAAAGCACTACTCCATGTAACATTATTTAAAGAAAGTCCTTTGAATTTAAAATAATGGATACCTGGTAGGCATTAACTCACTGGAGAGATCTACTTAAGAAACTTATTGCTATCACTTGCAGCTCTCTAGGGGATTGCTGCAGTTTTTGCCGAGCTGTTTGCTGTGGAATAAACAGACAAGTGCTCCATATATCATTTTAAGTAAGACAAATAAAGTTATTTTTCCGCCTTATACTGATGTCTTTGTCAGTTGTATCGAAATAATTCTGGGTTACACTTCAGTTTTAAAGCTCATTGACCTAATTTAATAGATAGGGCTGTATGAATAAGTGCCATTTTGTGCACCAGGCTGCCAATGCAATTCCTCTACAATTTCCTCGGTGTAGAATTATTTTTGTAATTTTGTTTTTCATTCTATTTTCTTGTTATGTTTCTAGCCTCATTACAAGGTTGTTACATTAAGGTGATCCCCTGGCTTTATAGTGACCATAACACAGTTTATATTGCATATTAATAACCTCCACAAAAAAAGATTTTCGTATGCTACACAATAAAAATGATGAATACCTGACAATGGCAAGACTTTTTAAAAATACATGACGTCTTGATTCCAAGGTATTTGATATCTTAAAATTACTAAATTGAAATAAGACCAAACATTTGCTTTTTATGCTATATATAATATTTTAACCTATAAAAAATTATTATTAAAGTAATTCATTGAAAAAAAATTGTCATAACAGGTTTAAAAAGGTGTTTTTTTATCATATTTGTTTGGCCCGCTAACTTGCTTTATAGCATTGTGAAGAATACTTGTAGCAGTATGTTTACTTGTATCTTTGGTAATGTGCATCTACCACTGCGTGCTTCGTCTTTAGTCCCATTGCTGATGGCGTGCGTTAGATAGCTATGGCAGTTTGTTAGGTCACAGTGACATGTCGCCATACTTTATCTGAGAACAGGTCACATCTTCTCAGGGGCGATGTTACAAGCAGCAATTCACGAGAGCAGAACTGTTATTATACCTCATTTGTAACATAGGCTGTTATGATTAACTTTACAGACAGGACAAGCTTTATAAATAACAAGACAGTAAAAGTTGGAAAAATAGGTTTATTTTAAAGTTTTATTGTAATATATATATATATATATAGTTTGATCACTGTGTTTGTAAATTATCCAGCGGCAGTTTTTTATTGTTTGAAGGACCTTGTTGGACATTGTTTGGAGGTCAAATGATGCAGCCCGTCAGCTTT
The DNA here is from genome assembly GCF_027358695.1 of Spea bombifrons. NCBI lineage: Eukaryota > Metazoa > Chordata > Amphibia > Anura > Pelobatidae > Spea > Spea bombifrons. The sequence goes on along the minus strand of NC_071091.1, from coordinate 80,483,503 downwards.
GCCATTTTAAACTCCTTTAAATATATTAAATACATGTCCAAAATATTTTTAACATATTTCTACCAATTTTTCGACTTGGTCTGGTCTTCATAAAGATTTTTGTTTTATTCTGGCCACTGAAACTCATAACATTGATACACGCAAAAACAAAAAAGCTAAATGATCTTATTGTGCACGGAATATATTTAATTTTCCCCCTGGATAAAACACATATCTAAACTGCAAATAGTAAACATGCAGAAGTATTTACTAGGTACTTTCATATGCATTCATGTTTGCTTAGGCCGTATGGGGTAATAGACTGTTTCTTTAAGACAAAGAAAACAGTGTTATTCCAGTTAATTTGGTAGAACTGAAATATCCTATTGCATTTAACAAGTAAATATAGCAATAGAAACATCATACCCAGACCATTTGCAGAAATCATTCCATTTAAGTCGTATTCATAATCTTTGCCAAGCATACTTAGTTGTCATTAGATGTAAAAGCAGACAGTTATAGGTTATTGGTTTATAAACTGAAAAAAGCTTCTTGAATGTTTCTGTGTTGTTTTTATGTGATTATGCCTTCAGAGTAAAAAAAAAAATAACAAACAAATCTACTAAGGATTATTTGCTCAACCTGCTAAAGAGTTCAATTATTGTTTTGTCTAAGTGGAACGGCACCTGTCAAGCTATGGAAATATCTACATACACGTTGATAAAAGCAGCAAGATCATCTTAAATTCCAGTTGTGAAATGTACCAACTGTTGTTTTCCAACATATCCTTGACAGAAAATAGAAATTGGTAAATCCTTAATTTTTACTGCCCACACTATAAATAATTATGAAACTTGTGTCAATGCAAGAAATTCTTCTCCACAGCCAGTTTATTAAATTTTGGTGTGCACCCAAAGGGTGTATAAATAAGGCAATATAACAAGTCAATTATATATGGATTTGGATAAACCTAATGAAGTAGGCAGCTAGTTGTGTTTCCAGTCAATCTGTAAAGTTTCCAGTCCAACCTTCGTAATTTCAAAAGTGTGACTTTTCAGATTCATGACTTTGCTTCAGATTTATGACACATATAAGGTTTGTAGTGTCCACTTGTTAGGACAAAAAATGGGATATAAGAAAATACTTCCTCCGCAGAAGTGCCACATCGTAACCAGAGAAAATGACATAGAGCTACAGCAAGTGTCTCTATTGTGGTTCATACGAAAGGCTGCAGCCCTGTAAAAGTGATTTTAGAAGTTTCATTTGGATTTGAAAAAATCCAAGATGGGAAACTGAAAATACACACTCTTCACACATTCTTTGTGATAGATTGTCTAGCAGGAGAGAAAGTTGAGTAATCAAAGCTTAAGTTCGAATTTCTTTGCCAGGAGCCTGAAGAAAAAAAGCCCACTGGGTCCTGTTAATGTAACCATTTCTTTGTCAGATATAGACAAAAAAGAAAGAAGACTATAGAACGAAAATACTGGAAGGGATATCAGACACTTGTATTATAATAATAAGAAAATATCAATGCCAAAAAGAGGAATTATTTAGCAAACAAGGGAAATGTTTATAGGCCGTCTTATAAACATTTTATCCTTTTTAAATTGAATAGTGTATTTAAATGAATTGTGCAAAATATTGTATTGTACTAAATATGGGCCATTTAAATAATTAAATCAACTATAGTATGTAATTTCTGTAGCACCGTTCTTTAAAAATAGGCATGCTATTTTATTTTTATCATTTAACCCCTAAACGGTGATTGACATGCCTGGCACGTCATGGGGTTAAATGGTGAAAAAAAAAACACAGACAAAAAATTACTACCACAAACTTTGACAAAGGCTGATGGTAGAATTATTACATGGTAAGAATTAAAATAACAGTATTTGAAATGCCCTGGGGTGGCTACTTTTCAAAAATATATGGTGTGATGGGCTAAATTGAATTGGCAGGCTTCAAAAATTTTCCAAAGAGGACATGGGGACAGGATGACCAGATTTTCAAAATTTCAATTCCAAAAATAATTTTCTCTCAAATGTGGCCCTTAGCCACAAAACAACCCAACAAATATGCATGAGTGGTATGACTGTACTCAGGAGATGCTGCTGAACACATATTGGGGTTTTGTTTGGCTGTGAGGTATAAATCTATACCTAAAGTACAATATGTGAAAAAAAACACAAAAGAAAGTACAACCACACACTTTGACAAAGGCTGGTGTTAGAATAAGTGCGTGGTAAGAGTTTAAATACCAGCATTTCAGTGAGTGTGGGAGAAAATGAATAAGAGTGTGAAAGAACATGAGAGACTGAATGAGAGTGAGTGACAAATAATTTTATTTCCGAATGCAAAAAGCCCTATGATTTTCATTTAAACCGAAAGGGCAGGAAATTCATTTTTCGAATCTGAATAGTTTTTGGTCCATTTGCAAAGTCTAAGGGGTAGTGTACCACAACTAACTTGAGTACCCCTACACATTTTCTCTCTCTAGCCTTGTATTTTATCCTTCAAAAACTGTTTCTACCTCAACCTAATAAAATTAGTGCGGTCTAATCATACCTACTTAAAATGACCATTAACTTCCAAAAGAATACTACCTTTGTATAGTGTCCTATTATTACAAAATTGTACTTTGACTGCACTGTTGTCCAACTGACGACCCAGAGGCAGGATTCTGTTGTTGCACTGTGGCTTTATTTCATTCTAGAATTAATTGAAAAATGCCTAGCACCCCAACCTGTTAGACCCCAATAGTCACACGCACAGTAATATGGAAGCAATTGTAGATTTCCACCACTACAGGGCTGGTCCTTGACCAAAGAGCACTCCAGGTGAGAAGCCTCTCTCTCACCCCCCTACTTTCACCCCTTGGAGACAATTTGTGGGGTGAAAGCTGCTGTCTGACCCCTTTCCCCAGGTGCCTCAGGCAGCTGTCTAAGTAGCCTGGCACAAAGACTGGGCCCGCACCAATAAAAATATTGACACCACATATTATAATAATAAAGCATTACAACAATTCCGATTTAATTCACACTGAGTTGGCATAAACATATCTTGTTTATCCTAAATGACTATCAAGGAAAGAGCATTTGAAAAGTTTAATCATTTTACTCAAGTAATGAAAGCCTTATTTAAAGAGAGGCTTGGGAGATTGAAATGCGAAAGATGCATTGGCGGATACAGATATGGAGGGATTTCTAGGGCTCACACTGCCAAAAAGACTTTTATTGCACTGTGCAGCAATTTATAATTACCCTGCTGCACTAACAAAAATCAATCCTCTTGGCAAAGTTGGAACAATTGTTGAGTCTTTACTTGGCTATCCCCTTTAACCTTTCAGATAAAGAATTTTAAATATATTGGACAAAGAATGGGCAAACAATGGGTCGAAAATTAACATTTATTTACTAGTGTTCTATGGACTGACAACTGACATCTGCGCACAGTATAATGGTTCTAATAATAATAATTAAAAAAAAGCTATAAAATTGTATTAAGGAATGTTTAATAAGACAAAATTGAGCAATTGTCAGGTCTTCTATTGTATTATTATTGCGTTTCACACTATATCTAAATAACAGACATTATACATAACCTTAAGTTTGCTTATTCTATAGGACAGTAATAATCTCCAGTGTGATGGCACCAGACAGATATTGATAAATGAAACGGCATACAAAAAGAGTGAATATATCTATTTTATTTATCCCACAAGAAGGCAAAGATTGTATAATTCATGAGTGTAGAGAAGCCCATAAAGTAACAGTGGTGGTCGCCCCTCAGTTGTCCAATTTATTTTGTTTTATTTTTACATACTTCTTGTATTATACAGTACAGATATTTTATTGTTTTATAGCAGATACAATGATAATGGTTAGCCTATATTGCTGTTCATGGTTTTCTAAAACTGCTTGAAAATGTATTTAAATTATTTTATTATTTAAATATAATTCCTTTCAAAAATCATTTGAAAATATTTTCTTGTATTATGGTGTGCCAAAGCAAAATACACATGGGTACCCAAACAAAATACTCCATGACTCTTGTCCAGATATGTTCTTTGGTTCTTTTAGCTTGGTGACATAAACGTCACCATCACAGCTTGTAGAATAAATAAATTAATTCATTAAAACTGCCTATATCGTGGTATACAAGGCTTTTTGCTGAGTAAACAGTGTAATTAATTGTTTTAGAGACATTTAGTTTAAAACCCATCTTATGGAAGTTCAGCTCTGTAGTTCAAAGTCTTCTCTAACCAATTTCATGTCCTAAATTCAGGGCCATCTTTAATACTCTAGCAATAATGCATGAGCCCACTGCTAGCAACCTCTCTTGTACTGCCCAGGGGAAGCAAATGCCTGCCCAGAGTCCAATCAATATTTAAGGCGGCCCTGCCTAAATTTCCATTCCTTAATAGTTGAATGATAACATAACAAGGAGGAATCATGTGGCTCCTGAGATACCTTTTCATATTAGATGGGCTGTAATTTTTCATAGCTATATTGCTTACCAAAGAGCTGAATCAGTGGGACTGCATTTAAACCCAAAGGAGACTCTCAAACAATTTAAATCCTTCTCTGGACACCATTAATAAGGCAGCTGTGTGGCAGGCGGGGAGCTCAACCCTAAAGAAAAATTAGGATAGGACCATATAGGGTTAAGTAATTTATGGCCATATAGTGTAACGGATTCCCCAATATTTATGATTTTTTAGTTTTTTTTTAATATTCGCTGGGTATGCTCTGAATTCTTGCTTTGTTTTGTGTACCTAATTACATAGGTTTTAGAGTATAAAACTACAAAGTAGGACAGGGAAAAGTGACAGATACAAAGTCAGATACCTTACATCATCCTTGGTGTGTTACCACTAAATGATGCTTAGAGAATATGACTATTATGTTGTATGATGTATACCCTGCCAGTGTCCTTCTGATTGATATAGCTGCAACATTTTATTATATAGAATAAGAATAAGTCAGCAAAAAAGAAAGCAGCCACATTGATTTTATAAACATATGTGTTTTCATTACAAAAAGGTGCTTGTCATCTGCAAAAAAAAAAAAAAAAAAAAAAAAGTGATGGCAATAACTAGTTTCTTCTGCCAGTCTGAAATTGTCTTGCCAAGGCCACCTTGAATGACCAGGATGTAGTGGGCTGCTGCTTATAATGGGTCTTTTTAGGAAACCTGAAATCTCCCTTTTTATGCAGTTATGTATCTCCGTGGTAATCGTGTCCAGCATCGCACAAGGCTCAGTACTTCGGCTGCTGAGGTCAGTTATGTTGGCAACTAAGGAGCTGCTGAGAGTCAGGCCTAGGCAAGCACCCAGCCAAAATACAGCACCTTAAAGAGTATGTGTGTTTAGTTTATTGGTCTAAGATAACTGAGTTAAGGTTTGTTTTAAAGTAAAGATAAAAGCATATGCATTTTAAGATAGCAGTTCCCCTTTAAGCACAACCTTCAAGGGCACTTATAGTTCAATGCACCGTTCAATTGATGGCATGATTTTTAAGAGATTTTTATGCATTATGTAGGGTCGACTTTTTGCAGCAAGAACTTGTTAGGAGTAACTATCTTGCCAACTCCCACTTTAGTGAATAAACCCCCATGTCTTTAGTGCTCCTTTCTTGCATATGCTTGCACAGCCCATTATAGGATGAGTGCTTTATGCAGGCAACTAGTTTGGTAGGACTGGTCCTGATAGCACAGCTGCAATTGTAATGCAATATAAAATAGTCATTTTTATATATGTCTTAACCATTGTCACAGTCATTTTTTATATGTTTTACACATTGCCACTATGTACAGTTTGCCTAAAAACAACAATAGATTGTTAAACTTTATAGTCTTATTAGTGCAATGTGTTTTGGAAGTCTGCCACAGGTAAGCAGCATTTACAATGAAGCAATTGTGCTGGAAATCCCAATTCAACAAAATGTGTGTTCTCTGTGCTCAAAAGGTTTGCTCACAGAAGAATTTGTTAAACACTTGTTTGTCAGGCTATGTAGTGGCAGCCAACTACAAGCACTACGGGCCCCTCCGAGGATCAGGAAGAGGTGCTCTGCCCCAAAGGAGGCTGCAATCCCTAAGAAGTTTACAATAAAGACAAAAAGTGCATAAAACCTCTTCTAGATCAATCAACTTTGTTATTCACAGACAAAATCCCAGGGCCAAAAACAGTTTAGACTTTATGCATTTCACAGGTGTGCTTAATTGTAAGTGTGTAAGGACTATAAACACAATTATAGAGACAGCTGACACTGACGGTCTCTATAATGGCAGTCCCTATATAAATGTTAGATTTCAATTTTAAAATTTGCCAATTTATACAATTTTATGTGAATGTCTGAATACAAGGAGGGACTCCCCAACAAAACAAACAAAAACAAAGCAAAGAGCTTTGAATTCTTGTTTGAATTTTTATTTTTTTTTTCACTCTCACTCTTACCCACTCTCGGATACTCTTTCTCTCTCTTATGCTCTCTCTCAATCTCTCCTTACCTTCTCCGTCAACTCTGCTTCTTGTTTTGCCTCCTTTCCCCAGCTGTCACATTGATACTATGGAAGACTGCGTTGCATAGAATGCATTAAATGGTGTTATTTGGGTTGAAGACACAGAGCACTGGGATATGACATCATACCTCAGCGCTCCGCAATTAAAATGGTGGATGCAGAGGGGAGCGGCTGGGTCACTGACCTAAGTTGGACCTTGAGGAGTGCCCAAGGTCAATACGCTGCCGCTTATAACCTGTTATATCTCTCTATATTATTCTATGCTTAAAAATAATCCATACATTTATCAAAGTAATTTGGCAGCACAACATTTGTAGGTAGTAAATTCCACATCTTTATTGATTTATTATTTAGGTGAAAATTTCTTTCTTTGAGTCCAAAGTGATGACCTTATGGTCATTGTACAGCCCTAATAATGAAAGGGTCATCAGAGAGCAATTGTATTGTATGATTTCAGGCATCAACACCTGATAAATATAGGAGCCAAGACACCACATGGAGAGTTCTTGAATGTTCAGATGGACTATGAAAAAGCTGTATAATCAATATGCTTTAATATTTTTGTTAATAAACCTTAACAAATGTATTAAAAGGCTAACCACAGCAATACTCAACTCACCTTAATAACACGTGAGCAACATTACACAGATATAACTTATAAAAAATGGTGTAGGCCACACAATTAGTTGATAAACACACTAAGTTTTCATTTCATAGTGATTTCGGTACTGAGTCCATCGCAAATACAAGTAAGATTATTTTTATTGAAAGTTAAAGGAAGCAAAACAAAGCAGTCAAATACATGTAATGTGTTCCTGGGCAACACTGCCAATTACTGTACACTATCCAATGCCATGTTTAAAATGAAATATTATCAAACTTATGAAGATTGATTCTCTCTAAGATTATTCAGTTCCAGGATACAGTTTATAGGTCACGTATTAAATACTTTAGTCTAAAACCAAAGGCAAAAAGCAAGAAATTTATAGGGAACAATTTCCAATGGGAGTTATTCTTTGATTAATCTAGTGGAGAGAATGGCTCCCTCTATACATGGACACTAATGGAATCTGTGAAGGAATTAATTGTTATAGTTGTCATATATATAATAATGTTGGTTACAATTTCTTGGGAGCTAATTAAAAAAGGAAGAGCTTGTTCCAGAGCAAGAGTTGTATTTCTTCTCCACAAGCGTGAGAGAACAAGGGAACTGTTAAGGAAATATGAGTGCAGGTAGCTGTCTAGTGAGTTATTACTTAGGGAGCACTGCAGGGGAATAACAAATGACCAGGAATAATATGGAATGCAACTCTAAAATTCTATGGCAGGATATATCTATGAGAATGGAAAGAGATTTAACACTGTAGGCAACAGACAGATGTGCAGTCTTTTCCAACATGATGTGTTGCGCACGTCTCTTAGACTCAAATTGTTAATGGTAGTAAAATTCATGGACAGTAATGTATCTTGAAACAAAAGGTTTGTACTTGATTTGTATGGCTGCACAGAATAGAAGACATGTCTACAATTATACTGTGAACTGCCCCCTAATAATTTAAAGCATGAGACACAATCGCCACATACAACTTTTTGGCTTCATTTTTCACCTTAGTCTTATGTACATCATATATCTTCCTGGAGAACTCACTTCCATGTTTCTCACTTCTGTCCTTTCACATTTCTGTATTTGTCTTTTTTTATTTCACTCTGAATTGAAGAGAAAAAAACAAACCTTGTGAGTAAACTGAAGCCCTTCCTTGTAACTACAAGTCTTATAGAGTTGGTAGAACATTCATGGCAGGTGAGATGATAAGGCAAGGGACATCGCTTACTGCTAGGTTCAGCAGATGGTATAAAAGAAAGATACACTGTGTTTGGATGATGCCTTAACACTTACTATTTATTAAATCAATTGTTTAACCTTAGTAATAAATATGTATTCTGGGTGCCTTGTATTTACATAAGGAGTTTAGTATAGGGTTCTAAAATAATTAAATTATATGTATTTTAAATTTTAAAATGCAACTATTCATTCATGTAGTGCCCATAAAGAATTTACATTTTTTGTTCTGCTGTTGTAATGTGTCACTGTAATTGTCAAAAGTAACATTTCCTTACTGTCTTTTGGGAGTATCCATTTATCCATTTTGGATCCAGTCACTTTTAATGCTGATAACTATCTCAGTATACTTAATATGTCAACATGCCTTCAAAAAGGGGAAGGATACAACATCTATCAGGGTTACTCTACTTATATTTACGTACAGACTCCATTTTTGGGTTAATCTTTTCAGGGGAATCACAAACATAAGAAACAGATTGACAATTGAGAGGCACACTTTGTAACACTAAACAAAAAGGGTAGGGGCAACCGATAATAAATTGGGAGAAGCAAGAAGTTTATTGACCGGTCTTGCCTCATGTGTAAAACATTGCCAGCCGGCACTTTCCTAGTAGTAAATTCACAATGTAGAACAAACCATTAAAGAGGAAAAATATACATTAAGTATTAAAATGCTTTATAATCATTGAGAAAATATATTTTCCCTGCTACCATCTTTTGTTTGGTGCAGCTGCAATATTTTCATGATTATTAGCACAATATCTAAATTAACACTAAAGCAAGTTCTATTTGCATTATTTTTTTCCAGATCCCTGCAGAGCATTGTTTGTAATACAGTGAGTAAATTATTAAACAGGGAGATAACTGATTTTGCTTAAATTCTCATTCACAGGAAAAAACTGGTAATGAATATTTTCATAATAAAGGTTACGCATTTGCTATAGATAGTAGTACTTGACCAACTGCTGCAGAAATTGTAGAACAATAAAGTCAATTTCATTGGAATACTCAAAGTCTCATTTACGTGATAATGTATGAACACAAACATGTACAGTATATGCTCTTAGAGGTAAACTGAAGGCAAGACCTGACCCATTTGCAGGGACAAGGGTGTGTATTTTTTACAGGAACACATAACTGTCATGTCATAAGAAGTAGGTACTGATTGGTTGTTGCCATAGAAGCTCAAAAAAGCTTTTTAAAATTGTGTTGGTTGTATGTGATTAAACCTTCAGAGAAGCAAAACAAAGTTGTATTTGTCTGTGGTGTAGTGGAACTTTACCTTTAAACACTTGTGATTAGTTTGTATGATCGGTCAATGCACAATTGTTTCTAGGGCACAGTTCTACTTTCCATATTAAAACTGATTGTTGAGAACCTTATTATTTTTCCACATCCAATTATTATTATTCTGAGGATTTTGATTTAAGATTATTTGTTATAGTTACTGATTCAGACTGTACTTGTGGATTCAGCTATTCTCAAAAAATATTTAAGCTCTCGTATTAAGAAGGAATAATTGAACTGTTGGGATGGAATACGAATCATTAAATGTTTTTTTTTAATTCATTTCTGGTACGACACGGCATATGTAAATATGAAAAAAATAGTAATTTGTAGGGCAGCAACAGGGTTCTGGTAATTCATCTAACAATATAGTAACAAACTCACAGGAATACGTCATACTGTGATCATTCATAAAGGGAATACAAACATAACTTTAAGAAGATTATGAAAATATGAAATGCTAGTTATTTTGGGATCAAATTGATTTATTTGTGATTCCCGTTGCGTTTAGTATTAATTGTCGGAGTATCTTTATTAGAAACCAGCAAGGAACAAACACACTGGAATTAAAATAATTAAACTAACAAAACCAGTAAGTAGGGCATATCAGTAATCAACATTCGATATACAAATTAATAAGGCATACGAATTGTATATACAGATAAAATGCACACAGATAGTAGCGATCCAAGATACAGGAGTAGTGAAGTCCCCCAAGTCTTTGTTAGTTGAGTCAAATCTAGATAGACATACTGTTTGAATGTAAACCTGTATACTTAATGCAGTATTTAATACATGAGGGGAATCCTCCAAATTATACAGTCGTGGCCAAAAGTTTTGAGAATGACACAAGTATTGGTCTTCACAGTGCTTCAGTGTTCGTAGATATTTTGTCAAGCATTTCATAAGTGCCAAATGCCTTTACTGACAATTACATTGAGTGTATGCAAAGAGTCAATGCAGGCAGTGTTGACCCTTCTTTTTCAAGACCTCTGCAATCTGCCCTGGCATGCTATCAATTAACTTCTGGGTCACATGCTGACTGATGGCATCCTATTCTTTCATAATCAATGCTTGAAGTTTGTCAGAATTTGTGGGCTTTTGTTTGTCCACCCGCCTCTTGAGGATTGACCACACGTTCTCAACGAGATTAAGGTCTGGGAGTTTCCCGGCCATGGACCCAAAATGCCTTATGGCAAGATGCTCCATCATGCTGGAAAAGGCATTGTTTGTTACCAAACTGTTCTTGGATGTTGGGAGAAGTTGGTCTTGAAGGATGTGTTGGTACCACTCTTTATTCATAGCTGTGTTCTTAGGCAAACTTGTGAGTGAGCTCACTCGCTTGACTGAGAAGCAACCCCACACATGAATGGTCTCAGGATGCTTTACTGTTGGCATGACACAGGACTGATTGTAGCGCTCACCTTGTCTTCTCTGGATAAGCTTTTTTTCTGGATGTCTCAAACAATCAGAAAGGGGATCCATGAGAGAAAATGACTTTACGCCAGTCCTCAGCAGTCCAATCCCTGTACCTTTTGCAGAATATCAGTCTGTCTCTGATGTTTTTCCTGGAGGGAAGTGGCTTCTTTGCTGCCCTTCTTGACACCAGGCCATCCTCCAAAAGTCTTTGCCTCACTGTGCGTGCAGATGCACTCACACCTGCCTGCTGCCATGGCTGGAGTACCCTCGATCTCCGGGCCAGGCCCCCCACCCAATTTACCTTAACCCAATAATGACAGACACATAAAACTTGGGTTGAACACATAAATATAATAAATAACATCAATAAATATAAATTATGAACAAAAACCATAAAGCCTACCAGGCAAACTAGGAACCACCACACAGGGACGGACATAAAAAAAAATTCCCAAACCTGAGGCTCCCAGCACCACCTACCGGGAACCTCCCATGAAATGCTCACCTCCAGAGCATTGACACCCCCTAGATGCCTGGTAAGCTACCCACCCAGCTGTGACATCAGAAATACCCCAACATAAAACAACAGGGAGGGAGGGATAAACAACACAGGGTAAGGTGACTACAAAATGTCCCCAAACCTCGTGTCACAACCCCTTAAATAATCAAACCTTTTACCCCACCCCCAACCTACGAAAACAGACGCCAAAGCCTGGCCCTACTCGGGAGCCCAGTCAGGGCCTACTCTGGCCATGCTGACCCCGCGGGCATCATTTCTGAGCAAGCTCTGCACTCAATCAGCATAACAGAGTGATCTCCAGCCTTGTCCACATGAACACTCGCACTTGTGTTAATGAGAGAATCACTGACATGATGTCAGCTGGTCCTTTTGGTGCAGGGCTGAAATGCAGTGGAAATGTTTTTTCCGCATTAAGTTGATTTTCATGTCAAAAAGGGACTTTGCAATTCATCTGATCACTCTTCATAACATTCTGGAGTATATGAAAATTGTCATCATCTAAACTGAGGAAGCTGTGAAAATTAATATTTGTGTCATTCTCAAAACTTTTGGCCACAACGTTTTTAAAGGAATCTCTTCATAGGCGTACAGAGGCCCTTTATCAATCTCACCACTCCTGTGTTCCAATGACTCGTTGTGTTCGCTCATCCAAGTTTAAAAGGCTAATTGATAGTTAGAAAACCCTTTTGCAATTATGTTACAGTAAACAGAAATGTATTGTTCTCCATGAAACACTTGCTCAGTGACCCCAAACTTTTGAATGGTAGTATATATATATATATATATATATATATATATATATATATATATATATATATATATACAGTATATATATTACATGCAGGGTAGCTGAATTATGAAATTAAATGTGGCAGAACAAGCTGTCCATATGTTATTTTCTCTCATCCTCCCGTGACCTTTACAAAAGGCTGCAAGAACAATTCAAGGGAAGGGAAAAGAGGAGAAATAACTTATTGGTAATGAATAATCGTTTGAATTGCAAACATCAGGACATTGTAAACAGGTTAAGTAAGCTGTGCCAACGGTGTGCGTCTAATACATATATTGTTTTGCTTTTAATCTGCAAATGCTATTACAAATATATATTTAGTGTAGTATATTGAACCGCATAACGTAACGTTTGAGAAATGTACCACATCTGCTTTAACTTTAACAGACTTCAACAGATGAAGAGGGGCAAATGCCAGCCAGCTGCATTTTATTTCCCTATAACTAACAGTAGGACATTAAAAATATCGGTATACGTGATATCATCTCACTTCGTTTTAATCAGTTATGTAGACTACTTTGGCAATTATCATCATCAATGTATAAACACCAAAGATACTCTAGAGCTAATAATCGTGTTAGTTACATGCATCCTACTATTTGCTTATACGATGCTTTTAATAAATAATAACTGTTAGTAGAGGCATATGTCCATAGATACAGATATCTTTATATATATATTATAGCATTTACTAATATGTAGTATTCCAAATTGTGAGTAATGTTCTTTTTATTCAAAGCATATGCTACAGAAATGCCTAAAATATCTGTTCTTCAACTGCCAAAGTGATTAAAGTCTGTAATGGTGACAAGAGGGCTATTTTTTATCTTCCTACAGTTAGAGGTCATTTTGATGACTTCTAGCAGAATTTGACTATATTAACTGTCTTCTAAATGACACTTAGCATGGAAGTACTCCTGAATATGTATCATGGATCAATTATATGTTAAAGTAATGTATTATAAAATGCTGGTAATGCTAGTGATAAAAAATGAAGAATTAAATTAAATTGCTACCATGTAATCAATGAAGAAGAATTCAAATATGATCAAGTGGAAGCTGCTTTAATCCTATTAAATTTCTGCAATTTCTGATTTGTGTATAATATAGCTTAGGTGATTTTCAATACATATTCATTGCTTATTTTCATATGCCAATAATGTTATACGGTTTTATTTAATGTGTACAACTGTAAATTGTAAGATTTGAAAAGAAAATTGACATACCTGCTTTGAACACACTTACCTCCTATGCAGTAAGGCATGGAGAAAAGTGGAGAATGCTATAATAGACACACAACAGAGCTTGGTGTCATATAAATCCAGTAAAATGTGTGTCTATATACTAAGAATTGAAATTTCCAGTGTACCATCCCACTCAGGAAAGACCTTATCAGGGTCAGACTGGCCTTCAATAAAAAAGGACAGATGCATGTTGGGCCAGTGCCTTTATTGCTGCTTTTAGGCAGTAGGTCCATTAATGTATGGCCACCACAAAAGCATAAAAGCATAGCATGTGGACGCACGTATCCTTAAGTCCATCTCCGGATATTATCATAATTAGCAACCTGCCTACCAATCAAATGTCCCTGTATAGAATGGATGGTCTCTCTTGGGGACTTAAATCCATCCGATAGGGTTTTTGCTCCTTAAGTCTATGTTTTTCGGCTGGGTTTTGAGTGAATCACCTGGTTCTACAGCCCTAAACAACCACAATAATGTGCATTGGTTAAATACAATATATTAGACTCCTTCTGAATGCACAGCTAGGTTCCATAAATATCTACTAACTAATAACAAGTCGTCAGAAAGACACATAAGATTCTCATTAAAGCATTGCATTTCTCTTTTTTTTGAAGGACAGTACCAAAAGGAAAGTACCCAAGCATATTAATAACACTTATACGGTCCTAACTTACTCAACTGCATTTAAATATACAAAAGGAGTAACACAATGATGTCTCTGAGGCGCATATCCTGCTGCAGGAAACACTCCCTGTGCACACTCAATACAGGAAGTGCCCATGGAACAAACCACTTGAGGCAGGGGTGATGTGGAAATTATTCTCCTTTGTTTCACCTAACTTCCCTTGCAGATTTTTATGCCTCTAATCATGCACCGACACACAAGTAATTGGTTAAGTGTAGCTGTGTAGGAATGTTTGGGCTCTGGGCAGTTGTTCTTTTCGCCCTGTGGTAAATACAGCCATGACCTGAAAATCAGTAATTTCTGTTGTTTGTACAATATCTATTTTCTTTTAGTGCAATGCTTATGTTGGTTCCCAGGGCAGGTCTATTTTTTCTTTAGAAAAGTACTGAATAAATTAGTCAAATAGGGAATTAAAGCATGAGTACATTTTAATAATAGACCACGGAAAACTTGTTGGCCCTCAAGGTTTTAAAAGTGCTTTCCACTTCCTCAAAAAGGACAGGGAATCTAAACTATACTACTACAATTTCTGAAAATAATACCATTGGTTTCCCATTACATACTAAAAGTGTGAAAGTCACCTATTTACCTTAGCAGGTCAAATGCCAGAATCCTGTTAAAGATATACTGTCAAGATGCATTGTCCTCGTTGGCACTGAAATTATACTACAGTATGCTTAATTAGGGTGAGAAAATATACTGATTATATACACAACCACCAGTAACAAGGGTTACAAGGCTGGTGAAGAGGATATCACCCTTTCTTTCAGAGGGCTAGCAGGGGGGCAAGTGATTTTGGGTCGCTGGCCAAAGCTTTTTCATGATTTTTTTTTCTTGCAATTTCACATATAGTCACCAAGGTCTTTAGCGAGCATTTACATGGTGAAGAGATGCTGTCAGCGCTCCTTGTAAATATTCATTCTCTTTCTGGAAACATGTTTTGAACGTGACTGGATGGTGAGTGCTGAGTGTGTTGTCTGTCAAATGTGTTTTTGGTCTGTTTTATTACTCAGCTGGACTTGCCTCCTGGAATGTTTGTAACGAGTCCTCCCATGTCAGTGTTAGTAAACACATATGAGTGAAATATTATAAATTGCATTTGTATGAGTTGCTAGAAAAATCGGTATTTTTGCCATCTTTTACTGAAGGATGTGGCATTTCTTGAAAAACATGCATTGTATAACCCCGAGCAGTCATGTGATAACCTCTTACCTTAAGCCAATAAGCGATCACAAATTGACTCTTCTTTTTCCAACACATCCCCTTATGTTATTGAAAAACATTACACTTTGTTTTCATTTTCTGTCTCGAATGTCTGCAAGAAACGTGTCCTGCATGCTGTAGTTATTACATGTTGCTGCATTGACTGTAATCTGTCACAATATGTGCACAATTAAAGCACATGAAGAGAAGCTAGATCTGGATGTCACTGTTTTTATAACTGAATTAATTTATTAAAACTACTCATAGCATCTTATCATCCACCCTTACAAAGGCAAGTGTTCTTCGATATTGAGATATCTCTAAGTTGTAAGATTCACCTAATGTTTTGGTTTGTCAATTATAGTTTTGTCGTACCATTTAAACATATGTATTTTAAGAAGTGCTGAGTATGTTGTTGGTACTATATAAATAATAATAATAATAATATATCTTTTTTAATATGTTAATACCAATCTAGGCTTATTTAGTATATAGAACTGTAAAATGTAGGATTTGGAAAAAGTAATAATTATATGATTAAGATATGGTACAAGTGAATAGTTTTCATATTGCTATTTTAGATCTGAATGTACAGTGGGAAGTTTATCTTTCCATCGTAGAAAGGAAAGAAACAACTAACACTCCCCAAGTTCTTCATCTGTTTCAATAGTACCTTTCCTCTGAAGTTTTTTTTAAAAGAAGATGAATCATATCTAAAATTTGCTTTTTGGTGCCTGTTTGATCACTTATGTTCATGTTGCTTGGTACAGTAGTTTGGTTCTTAAATAAAGGGCTTTGTACCCAATATTCACAGCGGTTGTGATATCTCTTTATTAGAGAATAGCCCTATAAGGTGTTTTTTGCTCCATGGGTATCATCCTCTAATTTGTTGAGTGGTCATGTAGAGTAGATGGGAATCAGGGATAAGCTCACATACAACAATGCGGATCCACAATGCAGTGAGCTATTGGTGGCGGGGTTAGCAAATACAGCTGCTTTTGTTCTGTGCACAAGAAAACGTGTTAGAAATCTCGTAGGGTCTTACTTCATAGTTCTCTGCTGGCAGCCACAATACACAACAATGCAAGGGACTTCCAGCCTTGCTTCTAATCATTGAAATCAGTAAAGCTATACATAATAGCAAAGAAATACATTTTTTTATGTTGAACCATATTTTCTAGGTATTTCTGTTTGGTATTTTACTTCTTATCCCCAATATACAACCGAAAAAAAAATGAAAATAACAAAAATTCAGATGGCCTTGATTTTCTATGAGGATTTAATGTTTTGGAGACGTTCCTATAAAAAAAATGAGGTAACCTTCATACTGTAAAAGATAATAGGGATGGACCATAGAGCAATAAACTATATACACTTTTCTTGTTTCTTAGAATCAGAAATTGTGACTCTCGACACAGTAGGATTAAAAATTAATTTTAGAGAGGAGAACAAACCCAAGTTAAAGATATTAATCTTATAACTACACCCACACATGAATCTTCAGACCTGTGAATATGAGGAAAGTAACAACTGAGGTGAGTTCTGAGCTGACTGGTAGAGGTTTTTAATTGAGGAAAGCAATTTTCATAGCATATCATGTGTGATGAGTTGAATTAACATCTACATATTCAATATGTATATGCAAAGCATTTTTCTTTCACAGCAAACGGATAAAAACTTTATACTGGTGCACATTTCCTTGATCTTTGAATATTTAAATAGACCGTACAGCTTTCTAACAAATGAATTGTATTGCCATTGTAGAGTGATATAAGAATTATTTTCCTTCTCCTAATTCTTCTCTGGACCTACTCTTGATAGCAGATCTTGCTGAAAAGCTTAAAACTCATAATCAAAGAGGAACGATGAGCACAGAATTTAATCTGGAGTGAGAAGCAATGTACTGTATAAAATACAACTACAGAGCAATCACTACGTGCATGGGAATAGAGTATCTTCTAAGCGTACTACAATTAGAAGAATCACGGGGCATCAGCGGCCGTTGTAAAGGTAACATTATACCTACACACAGTATCAGCCCATTCCTAGAAATTAATTAGGGTGCCAAGCTATAGAGGACATTGTTTTAATGAAACTAGATGAAAAATGATACTAAAATCAAAGTTCACATGCTTTATCATGTTTATCATGCTTGCATTAATGCCAAGCATATAAGAGGAGAATATTTAAAGAGCACATGTGATCTAACATCATAAGACATAACATGAACAGAGTTGTCTCTGCCGGCACAGATCCTTCTTCCACTGATCATTTACATCCACTAATTAGTGTTTTGGGACATGACTGAGAATTGGGATATTGGCATGATATACCCAACTATACTCTATACTGCTGCTGAGGACCAACTGATAGATTTTACCATTTTCCCTTGCTATATCCTGAAGAAGAAGACAGAGAGCTCATATAAACACGATATTAACCACTTTTGGTATTGGCAGTGTATGCACATCATTGTTTCTATTACAGTTTGAAGCATGATACCAAATATTAACTTGTTAATATATAAAGTTACTGAGTTGTTCTGAGCTGTTAACTAAGAAACAAAACAAAAAACTCTAGATCTTCCATATCCCTTCCGTAACACTCTCAAACGTTTAACTTGGAGGACATCTGATCATGTGATGCAAAGTACATTAGTCAGATAAATAGATACACCAGGATGGATTCATTTTGATGCTAATACTTAAGTTAAATAAGCCTTTTAGCTCTTTATCCTTTTAAATATTTCCTAGAATCAGACTAGCTTTCATAAGTCATGATCATCCATTCTGACAAGTAAGATGAGACATTTGCACAGCTTTAAAATTCTTTGACTTTGAAAAGAACATAAAAGTAAGTAAAAGATTATGAGACACTTTGATCTTCCATAAAACTACTGGTCTTATAAACATTATAAAATATGTGTTCAGATTCAAACCCAATTAATATGGTTCTCAACGCAATTTAAATTGCAATTTACATTCTGGTGGTGAAAATAATAATTTAAATTTCAAATTGGTTTGAATGTGTTTGAATACCATTTTGATTTTATACAGACATTTTATGTCCATCCAGAGATACAGGCATGACTCATTTAATTAAATAATTACATGCAGAGGTAACTGTTCCCTAAGAGGAATGAGAGAATTGTATCGGCACATATAGCAGGCTATGAGGATTATTTTCGTGAAAAAACCTTAATACAGGTTGATTTCTTCATTGAAAATTCATACAAATATAAGCAATGCAACTTATAACCGAAAGAAAAGTTTAAATCATTCAAACTATTTATATAACCAAAAAGTGAACATTTTATTTTCTCTGTACATAAAAATAAATGCATATACATTTTTTTTAAAAAAAATCCTACATGTATTGATGCAATAAGAAAATATGTCTTCAAAAGACACTAAAAATTAAGCATTCAAAAAAGATTTTCTGATGTCACAGTGAAGCCCTATAAGACTTTTTAAAAAGGATATTCAGGTCTATCCCTTCCAATAACGATAAATATTGAGCATTCCATTCACACTTTTAGTAAAAAAAATAATATTGCCTATCTAGTTTATTTTTAAATTAAACGTTTCCTTCAACTGATCTTAGTAGTTGACCTTCTGTTGTCTATGAAGTGATTTGAATGAAGTTACTCCAAGTGGTCTGTTTAACGCCAACCATTTTTTTGGTGAAATGATGCAAAATAATGATAATTTCAGCATCTATTCCCAATTTGTTCGTGAAAGGTAATCTTGATAACAGAATAACAATACTTGATTTTAGTTGCTTGTTATTAACAGTATAAAAGTGCCACAACCTACTCAGTGGAAATATTAAGTTATTCGATCTAGAAAAGGACATGCAGAGATTCTGTGCAGAAAATGTTCATATATATATAATTATATAAATAAAGATTAAATCTATGAATAATTTAAACAGATTATATTTAACTTTGATGTAGAAGGGATCTGTTTTAGTGAGACATCAGGTGCTTTCATGTATTACAATAAGCCAATGACTGTGTTTATATAAACTGCATTTTATTGTTTTTCGTTGCATTTCAGAAGGGTTCAAACACTATGCTAACCCTAAAGTAAAGAAAAGTCCTTATACAAGAGGGTATCTCAAATTAAGAAGAACAATATCTGTAAATCTGCTGTGTTCACCCAGATTGTGAACAAAAGGAAAATTGAAGTGGGGAGATCTTGTTTTGGTTTTCTAGAAAGCATTGTATTTTGGGGGTTCAAAAAAACCAGCATAGTTCGGAATAGTTTATTTGAACCAATATGGGTCAAAATTGCCCTCTTTTCATACTAAAAGTCATAAAATTTTACTAGAAGACTGTGATAATAGATATAATAAATATTGTTTTTACATGCTGATTTATTTAGTATTGTTTTGTAAACTATTAAAGTGTAGCAAACATGTCAAATGATTAAGATACAAGTATTATCTGTGTAGCAAATACTTCATCTGTGACAACTCTTTCAGTTGAGTCTGCGGGTACTGTGACCATGATGACTAAACTGCAGAAGCCAAACACTCCCAAAGACCACCACAATAGTTCACTACACTGGTGAAGTACGGACAACTGTGACAGGATTAAAAAATCCAAATGCAGTGAGGGTCTCTTGCAGGGACAACTTGGCTGGATTTGTATAATGTATAGTTATATTAACTATATTTCTTCAAAGTCCCCCCACCCATTAAATTATACATTACAAAGGCCCAGCTCTAACCTTCTTATTATAGAAACTTGCCATTGTTGGCCTTTCATAATAAATAGTGATGTGAGCAAGGTGATACTACAACTCTTCTGCAAACTATACCTGCTTTACTGTCAGCTTCATAATATGTAATCATCATCAAAAGATATCCCAATGTAAAATCATTTTAAAAAGAGACAACTGTGAGGGTACTTTGCTGGGGATGTGTTTGGTGTGTAGCACTTGCTATAGATCGTTAAATCTCAAACACAATTTATGCCTTACATAAGATAAATACCCTCTCCCTCATCTACTTTAATATACCAGCTATGAGCACAAAACAAATATTTTCCCACTAAATGCCAGAGCAAATGATCAATGTAACAAAAATATTTTTGTAATATTGTAATAGACACATATGAAATGGTTTGTATGCCAAAGAAACACATTCTAGGCATAAAATATATTTCATACTTTTTGTTCCTCTGCTCCAGTGGTCCTCATCAGGCATGGAGGGACCCTGAAAAGAAGACTCCCTTAGCCAAATGAGACACTCTTTTCCTGAAGCTATCTGTGGTACCTGGGGAGGTTTTTCAAAGCCTAAAATGGGTCTGATAGGGAGGATTAAATTATTAGACATTTTGATTGGTCAGTCTGGGATAGTAAAATATAGGCTAGCAGGGGCTTCATTTGGAAGTTAGGTTTTTATTTTATTTTTGTAAATAACTCACAGTTTACCACAAATATTTTTGTTTCTAAGCCTAAATGACAATTCTTTTAGACCCAGAGAAGTGACTTAAGTGGCCCTTTAGGTGCTAAATCATGATAATCCAGGTAAATCAAGTTCATTATACATACAAATCTTTCTCTTCATCCATATATATAACACACATATTATCTTTTTACACATACATGTATGCAAACACACAAAAGTATATACTGTACATATATAAACCTTAATGATCTTCACAGATGCTCAGGACAGCTCCTAAGATTTTGGCTATCTCTCTGTGATCATGTGCTATATACCGTCGGTTTTGCCTTTTTTATTTTTATTATTATTATTCTTCGAGAGGTGTAATTATCATGTTTTACCAAATAATTTTCATATATAAGATTTTCATTAATTAATGTAGTATAAAGACTTTTATGTGTATTACGCGATTCATTTTTTTAATCTGTATGAAAATAAACTGATGAAGAGAACTCAACTTCTTGGTCCACAACACCGGTAACAGTTATATTGCATGAATGGTCTGATAAGTATTCAGTGCCTAAAAACATTTCTAAATGATCTGCAAGCTGTGAACACTCTAAATGTCCTCAGTCTATCAGTATTGTCTAATTTCCATGAGCTTATTTCTTATTTATAGGTTAAAAGCACTGAAGGTATTTCTGAGATGAATATTACCATTTCAGAAAAACATTCTACTTTGCATATATTATAAGAATAGAACAGAGAAGAAATTGAGGATATGCAGCCATAATTTCATTTTTAAGAATATAGTCTCTCTCATTCCTTTACAATTACACGTTTAAAGGAAAACAATATCCCCTATGACAATCAAAAGACATGATGGAATTATACGGCTAGCATATTAGATAGTGTAGTGGATAGAAGGACAGTTATCACTTTGGATCAAAGGTTCACAGTTAAAGTTTGAGTTATAGATAGAGCTCATGTGTGTATGGTTACTTGAATATGGTATTTTGAAGAAGTATTTAAGTGTTAAAGTTTGCTGCATGGAGGAACGGAATATCACAAAACTGATGAAGGTCCATCACAGCTGTCCCCAATTAAAGTAAAAAGACCACATGCACTGCTATGATCTAAATGTCTCAATGGTGGTCCTTGTTTTTTGAAGGAAGAGCAACTTTTG
Organism: Spea bombifrons; assembly: GCF_027358695.1. Classification (NCBI taxonomy): domain Eukaryota; kingdom Metazoa; phylum Chordata; class Amphibia; order Anura; family Pelobatidae; genus Spea; species Spea bombifrons. Next base: position 80,461,436 of record NC_071091.1, on the reverse strand, counting down.
TCCATTAAATTAACATGAAATTGATCAGAAATACAATATGGATATTGGTAATGTTGTAAATAATGATTGTAGCTGTAAAGACCCTTTCACATTATGTTACAGCCAGAAATTTGACCCTGACCCCAAACTTTTGAACAGGTGCGTTCTTATGCTTCCTAGAAAATAACAGGGTTCCAGTGTTACCTTTACAAAAACAGCCTAATATCATCTTTTCTCACAAAAAAAATCCTTTCAAATCCTTAAACTATATGTAATGTCACTGTAGCAATATAATAACGAGAAGACTTGACAGAGAATAAAAAGCATGCGCTTTGAAATGTATTATTAATAAACACAGTAGAACAAAAAGGTTTGTCTGAAGTGGCAATAAATTTGTAAGAAAAACATTATGGTATGTCATTAGAAGAAAGATTGTATTGGAAGATGGAAACAGAGGAATAGACGTAGACTAGAATAACTATGAAAGGTAATTTTTGGTACACATTAAATTCCTAATGTCTTGTGAGCTAAGACTGTAAAGTGCAATGTCTGATCTTTGTATCAAAATGGCCATTAGGAATATAGGCTATTTAAATAGAATTACAGATTGCTTCTTCACCACTTCAATTAACTTTTCCGGGTGGTGTCTAATATTTCTATTGTATATAAATCGTGTGGGAAAACAGAATGATGCCAGAGAAGCCAGGGAGTAATCTGACCGAACACAATAGAACAGAAAATGTATGTATTCCACTCCTGCCTATCAAGAGATGTTTTCTCATTTGAAAGAATAACAAAAAATGTGATTCATCTTGACTCCACGTGGCCCAATACAAAGCCGGATGCAAGACCTCGGGAACACTGACATGCAACAGAGCTAGCTACAGTTTTGTACTTGTAAGATAAATTTTAATTCACTCACCACATCAGAGATGCAAATACATTAAAGATGAAATCAGTGTAGTGCACCCCGATGCCCTGCATTGCACGTGTCTTTGATGGCTACGGGGGTTATGAAGGCATTTTGCTGTTTTTTTATTCTTCTTTTCTTTTGCTGAGATTATGCTGGTTGGCTCATATTTCAAATGATCAAAATATTGCACTTCTCTGCAATCGGAATTTTTGTAGTATAAGCTCGAGCCGAGGCAAATACTTTGGCTTGAAAAAGCTGAATATATACCGTATTTGATCGATTATAAGACGACCCTGATTATAAGATGGCCCCCCCAAAATCTGAATATTAATTTAGGAAAAAAAGAGAAGGCCTGAATATAGGACGACCCTATAGGAAAAAAGTCTTACTAGTAAATATTAATTTATGTAAACTATTTTTTTTCATATTTAATAAAAGCTATGCTTGAGAAAAATATTTTTTTGTTTTTATTTTCTTTTATTTGCCAACCTGCCCCTTAGTTAGTTATGCACATCTGCCCCCAGGCTTGCCACTCTGCCTCCCTGATATGCCTTATACCCTCCTATATGCCACTGTCCTCCCTGATATGCCTTATACCCCTAAATGCCACTCTGGCATATAGGGGGTTAAAAGGCATATCAGAATGGCATATAAGGAAGTATAAGGCATTTCTGGAGGCAGAGTTGCAAATAGGGGGTTAAAGGGCATTTCTGGAGGCAGAGTGGCATACAGGGGGTTAAAAGGCATATCATGGGGCACTCTGTCTCCAGAAAGGCCTTATGCCACCCATACAACACCCCCCCGACTTACCAGTGCTTCTGACTCTCTGGTGTCTGGTGGGGGCAGCGGGTGTTCCACCGGAACTTCTATGAGCACCGGAAGGTCATGTGACGCCAGTATTCATCTTATTTTCTCACTACAAGTATTCATCTTATTTTCTGTCTGAATAAAAGCAAAGCCATGTTCTAAACAGATGCAAGGCTAGACTCTGAATTACTAAGTGGTCCTTACATTTTATGACCAGCAGCCGCCAAATGACGTACGTGTTTTACAGACTACACACTGCAATATTCTTCAGTGGCAGATCTGGTAAGTATTGGGTGCTATAGGCCAGTGGCCCATTAGGCATTTACCTGGCCCTGGACAGGTGTGACATTTTGTGTTTTTTGGATATTTACTATCCTTAAGTCATCTTGGCAATCATTAATGTAATCTAAACAAAATAATACTAACTCCACTAACTTTTATATTTTTGCCATCCAAAAGAACCTGTATTACCCAACTTAACCAACCGTGTATGTTATAAAAAAAGATGTGGAACAAGTGACATTTGCAGACATTTTCTGAACTTCGGTGTGAATTCTAACCAAGGTTCCAAAATATTTTAAGACTACTCTATTTTCTCATCAACACCGTTGCTCCAATTTGTACATGGCTTTATCTGTATGTTTTTGTTAGTATTACCACACAACTGTACAACATGGGCCTTTATAAATAAATTATTATAATTGTAACCACATCAGATCTATTCAGATGAGTGTATCAAGTGAAATAGTGGACAATAGAAAGCAGTTAAAGAGTATAAACTTTCAATATGCCGTAAAAAGTATATTAAAATTGTCCAGGGAACCAGAAAGGTAATTCATAATGATAAGAGCTTTTTGTTGAAAGCACTTCATGTTCCACGTTAATATGTTGAACTAAAAAATGAGAATTATTAAAGCTGAAGTCCATAAATAAATATGCACAAAAGGTCATGACCTTCAGACTGAGACAAAATATACATAAATTTCAAAAATAAAGTGCTATGTATTCAATGTATTAACCCTGTGATACCTGGCTTTGGCATAACCACTATGATAAGGATCCCTACCTTAAATTACATTTATTTATATAGTGGCATCAGATGCTATTACAAGATTAACACATGTTAAAGCTTATTGGTACAGAAGCAGAAGTGGTTGAAGGAGTAGTTGAAGGCGAATGAGACAGTAAGAGAGGGACGTATTGGGTTAAGATGATTTGGTTGAGGGTATTATGGGCTAGGTTGTAGACGACAATTTTTTTGTTTCATTTTTGGTACATTCGTTTTTGGATAACTTATTTTGCTTGTTGCTCTTTTGGTTCAAACAAAATTTGGAGGACTTTTTACATTTGGAAAAGAAATTCGTTGTTACTCCCCTCATTTTCTCTCTCATGCTCTTTCACATTCTTTCACACTCTCACTCATGCTCTCTCACATTCTCATTAACTCTCTCACACTTTCATTTACATTCTCTCACACTCTCATTTACTCTCACATTCTCTATCAGTGTCTCCTTTCCGCAAAGACTTGGGTGCCGTTGGAAAGTGTGTTCGTTTTCGTGAAAAAAAAAAAATCTTCGTAATGGGCGGAATTCTTCCGTCTCCATCTTATGTACGAACTAAATTTGTCCAACATTTTCATGACAAGCGCATAGTTGAGTTTGTGCCCCAGGAAGATCGTACCCCCATACCCAAATAATGACTCAGACACTTTACTTGGGTGCAAAATATTTTGTCCACAGCTTTATTAACATATATACAATATTTAGAGGTCATTGTCAACCCAGCCACCCCGGTTAACATTATTAACAGTTTACATCTTATTAACACTGACAATGACCTCACATAACCAATAAATTAACCATATAATGGCACCAACACATACCAGGTGCCTCCACATTAACATATTAACATATTGACCACAATAGGGATGTACCGAGACACCCCTACCAGACCGTTTAACCAAATTATAATTATGTAGGGGCATACCGAGACACCCCTACACCACCGATTTAACCAAATTACAAAGCAGGGGCATACCGAGACACCCCTACACCACCCCAGGTTCTGAGCCACAGGCCAGCTCGAAACCTACACCAATAACTTGAACCAAGTCAAATTATTAACCAAAAACATAACAAAACGCCGTATTAGGCAATAATCCCCAACTAACCCCGCCACAGGCCAGACCTTGAACCCCTCAAGCCGTCTGAGCCCCGCCAAACCGAAAAAACAAAGCTTGGGTTAACGCGTCCTGAAAACCCAAATTCAAAAAGTCCAGGCCCACATCAGATAAGTGGACACCATCCTCCCTAAAATAACCAGGCAACAGGGACTCCAACTCCCAATGCCGTATCACCAGGCCACCACATCGCCTAATAAAGCTCGCCATGAGCTTATTCACCTTACCCTTGCACCGCGCAAGGGCATCCGCATCACGTGCATGCCTCCAGTGTAACCTCGGAACAATCTCCGACCATATCACCAAAACCCGAGGAACTAAAGCCCTCAACCTCTCCACATCCCGTTTCATCCGCCAAACTAATTCCCTCTGGGGAACCACACCTAAATCATTACCTCCCGCATGGAACAAAACAATGTCCGGAACCCCCTCATCCCTCAAGAGTCGCCAAAGTTCCGCACACACATCATTCCATCCCGCACCGCGAAGGCCGATCCATCGCAGCAGCAGCCGATCCTCCTGAAAGCCCAGTTGCGAACACGTCCCACGAACTGCAGCTCTCTGACCAGCCCAATAGACGTAGGAATGGCCCATGATCCAGGCCACCAAACCTGAAAAACAAAAACAATAGTAAACAACAAACCCCCCAGCCGAGCAGAGCTCACAACAGACCTTCAGGCCGAACATACGAGCTGAAACGAACCGACTCCTAACGCCCCAACTTCTTGACCAGATCATCACCGAACCCCATCTGGGCTGCAACCGTAGCAGCCCCGATACGAAAAGAGTGTGTACCAAATTGACGCGGATCCAAACCCGCGCGCTCCAAGCATACACGAAAGATCCGTAAAAATTGAAACCGAGATAAAGCCGACCCGTTCTCATGTAAGAGAAAAGGTCCCACCACAGCAGGGCGATGAGCCAAGTATTCAAAACAACCCCGAACTGGACACATCATGGACCCAGGCCACGGATACAATACGACATCACACCCCTTCCCAAGCACATCCGTCTTGGACCGCCGTAAACGAATAGACACCATGTCCTCGCTGACCAGCACGTCAGACCTCTGAAGACCCCCACCTCCAGCCCGACTCCTACTCACCAGCTCCCCTATCCGGAAAGCTCCGAAAAACGTCAAAATAAACGCCAACCCAAACAACCTGGACTCATAAACTGAAAAACACACCAATGGCAAAACATCCAACACCTTCTGCAACACCTGCACAGAAACCGGGCGCCTAGTGTCACCAACACCAACCCGCCTCCGAAATCCCTTTAAAGCCTGGCGAACCAAAAATTCCTTAGTATGATCCTTCCAACCCTTAAGTTTGAACAAAAACGCCAAGGCAGACATATTCCTTCCCAAGACCGCGGGGGAAGTCCCCTTTGAAACCAAATCAAACAGAAACCACAACAGCACATCCAACTGCTCCGCTGCAGTACTCACAGACCCCACACAGGAAACCATCCTGTCCCAATCGGCCCAAACCTTACCATAAGCCGACCACGTTACCGGCACCAACGATGCCCTCACGCCTCCAGCAAGCAACTCGTCCCTAATTGCCACATCTCGTCCGGACAGACCAGACCCGAATCCTGAGCCCCGGGCGCCACCTCGCGGAACCGATCCCACTGAAAACGAGACAGGGAATCCGCTATAACATTTAAAAAGCCCGGAACATGCTCAGCCCGAAACACCACATTAAGAGACATACAGAGCAGAACAAACCTCCGCAACAACCGAACCACTGCCATAGAAGAAGCCGACAGCCGATTTACCGCATGAACCACTGCCATATTATCCGAGAAAAAACACCACCTTCTTATCACGAAACGAATCGCCCCACAAGGACAAGGCGACCACCAAAGGAAAAAACTCCAAAAACGCTAAGTTGCGCATGAGCGGACTATCCCTCCAAGAATCCGGCCAACGTTCCGCACACCAATGGCCCTGAAAATACGCCCCAAAACCAACACTCCCCGAAGCGTCAGTATAAAGTTCCAACTCTTCGGCGGACACCGACTCCCTGCGAAAAAACACCGTACCATTAAAGTGTCGCAGAAACACCTCCCACACCTCCAAATCAGCTCTCATAGCTGCCGAAACCCGTACAAAATGATGCGCCAACTGGACGCCCGAAGTGGCCCTTGACAAACTCCGAATGAAAATCCTGCCCATGGGTATGGCCCTACACGCAAAGTTCAAACGACCAATCAAGGATTGTAACTGCCGCAGGGTTACCTTCCGAACACCACGAAACTCGTGAACCACATCCCTAAGCGCCCGCAGCTTATCTTGCGGCAGCCTGCATTCACCCGCAACCGAATCAATTTCCAAGCCCAAAAAACTCAAACAGGTAGTGGGACCCTCGGTTTTGTCCGCAGCCAGCGGGACACCAAACGACCCAGCCACCCACTCCAACATCCGTAACAAGTAACCACACTCCCCAGATCCGCACGGACCCACACAAAGAAAGTCATCCAGACAGTGAACCAAAAACCGACTCCCTGTCTCCATCCTGACCACCCATTCAATGAACGAACTGAACTTCTCAAAATAAGAACAAGAGATGGAGCAACCCATAGGGAGACACAAGTCGACAAAGTACCGACCCTCAAAATAACAACCCAACAAATGATGACAATCCGGGTGAATCGGCAACAAACGAAATGCCGATTCAATATCTGCCTTAGCCATAAGGGCATTAGGGCCCGCCTTCCTAACCAACTCGACAGCCTGGTCAAATGATGCATAGGAAACGGAACACAACACCTCATCAATGTCATCGTTCACCGACAAACCCTTCGGGTATGACAGGTGATGGATCAACCTGTACTTCCCAACCTCCTTCTTAGGAACCACCCCCAACGGTGACAAACGTAAATTATCCAGAGGGGGAGAAGAAAAAGGACCCGCCATCCTGCCCAAAGAGACTTCCTTCGCCAACTTGTCCCTCACCACCTCTGGAAACTCCAAAACCGACTTCAAATTCCGATTACAACTTCGAAATTGCCTAACAGAAAAAGGAATGTAAAACCCATAACGAAAACCGTCAAACAACAACTGCGCCGCATCACGATTACCGTAGCGGCTTAGCCAGGGCAGCATCGCGTTTAACCTCACCGGGGTTAGCCCCAGAGGAAGCGGCCCCGGACCCGGAAGACGTAGTTCCCGATACTCCCCCAGATTTTCCCTTCTTGAAACACTTCGTGAAACTATGGGCACCCCCACAACCGGAACATTCATGCTTGAACTTGCAAGCAGACCCCCACTTACAATGGCTGTCGTTGAACAGCCAACAAAAACCTTTCCTATTGACGGCCGACGCGGAACTGTGCCCGCCCGCGCCGGCCCCCGACTGAAAGGGCTGCGCCTTCTGCGCCATCATAAGCTTCATCCATAATGGCAAGTCCATCTGGTCCCACCGCATACCTGGATTAGCCGACAACCGCTGCCTAAACTGCTCGTCGTATTTCCACCACGCCAGACCCCCATACGTCCTATACGCTTCCCAGATACCATCCAAGTAACAAAAAAGAGGAGAGCACAAATTAGGCGACTTCTCCCCAATAACACTAGCCAATATACAAAATGCCCTTAACCAGTTACCAAACGACTTAGGAATCTTCCTATAACGCTTTTTCTTTTCCTCCTCCTCCTTCTTAGCATCCTTCTTATCCTCCTCTTTCAAATCTATAAACTCCTCCAAAGGCAACAAAGAAAATATCTCCACAAAATCCCCCTTCCAAATCTTATCCTTAACCTCCTGCTTCAGATGAACCCCCAGGGGGCCAGCAAAAGAAACATAGGCATTCTGCCTAGCCGAATCAGGAATCCCACCTGTCAATTCTGCCCTCTCGACACTAACCGAAGAAGCCCCCGAGGCCAAAGCCTCACCACTATCCACTCCTTCCACTGCTGGCACAACTACCGCACCGCCTGCTCCCACACCAGAGCCAACCGGAGACCACACCTGACCACAACCAGAACCCACCTGAGACCCCTTCTGCAGAGACCCCAACAAACTCTTCAAACCGTCTAACAATTTTCGTGTTTCAACCATAGTGCTAGACTCACCACCGGAACCTCTGGCTGTAGCTCCAAGCCCCGAGGCTGCATCCTGGCCGCCGCCATCATGAGAATCTCTTGGCAAGGCCGCACTCCTATCACCCCCAGCCGCCGCAGGAGGAAGTCGCTGAGGACCCGAGCCATGACCTCCGTCTGCACCACAAGACCTAGAAGGAGATAAAACACGAGGCACAGAAAAAGATTCCCCACGAACAGACGAACCACGCCGAACAGGAATCCGAGACCGAAAACCACTAACATCCCCAACCTCCCTCCCCGGACTCCTACTGGGAGACCTAGACCTATCACAAGCCCTACTCAAACGTCTACCTAAACCCCCCGACGAAGACAGCGCCTCAATACTATCCCTAAGAAAAGCAACATCCTGCACCTGACTCTCAAACCCCAAAGTGCGGCCACCGCGGCCCACCTGCCTAGAACTAGCCTCCTCAACCAACAACCCAACATCCTGCGTCACACGCTGCGCCCGGCCCAACGAAGTGGCCGTAAAACCAGAGACGGCACCACGGGACCGCCCGAAGCCCGCCGCGAAACTCTCATCACCTCCAGTCAGCTGCTCAGCCGCAGAAACGGCACCTTCCCCGCACCGAAGGCCCGCCGAAAACGCTCGGGGGCTGCCACTAACCCTCAACGCTGCAGAAGCCGCTCCCTCCTCCTCCGACGAACACGACGGAGAATTCCCGCCACTGCGCACCTCAGGGGCAGACGCACCGCCAACCACGCTGCCGCCTGTCTCACCCTCCGCTGACCGAACAGCACCCGTAGACCTCCCGGGGCCCGCCGCACTCGCTCCCGCATACCTGCCAACGTAGCCGCGACCCACACCAGCCATGTCGACCTCCAACCGCTGCTGTTCCGCCAGGGCCCGTTGAAAACCGCGGGGCGCCCGCGAAGTACCACTCCCACGAACACCAGCTCCGCTCCGGCCTCCAACACTCTCGTCGCGCCTATCTCCCGAACGGCTCTGGACCCGACGTCCACCAGATGACAGCTCCGGACTCAAGCGCTCCGGAGGCCGTGTGCGCCGCACAGGCCGACCCGACGAAGGAACCTCCACGACGTCCAACACAGGTGCCAACTGCTCCCTCAGCCAACCGGTACCACGTTCCCTCGTAGCCATCCGAAGCCCCTCCAGAATCTCCTCAATTTCCCGCTCCATCTGAAAAATAAAGCAAAAGCCTCTCCGAACCAAATTGCTCAATACAGAACAACCAGGATTTGGATAAGCAGTTAAGTGACAGTTTACAAAATGGTTGCCAGTTATATACCCTCTTAATAACCCCACCCATAACAACTCTAAGCCAATTAAATTAAAATCCTTCCTTTTTGCACACCACCTAGCTCTGTCAAGGCCCACTCCGCCTAAGCTGCGCTGCTCCATGGGCTTCATTTTTGGAAATCCCACTCGTCTGTCGCTTCCCATGGAAACAAGAAATAAACGTGTATAAGAACTCCTCTTATTGTAGTTAAAATGGCAGCCGTGGAGACAAACGAATGAACAAATAGACAAAGATTTTCGTATTTTTCATAAATCGCACATTCGTTTTTCATTTCTTTTGTCCATGTTGCATTCATTCATTTGTTATTAAGATGAATGGACGAAGCGGTAAAATTGGGCACGAAAACACATTCGTACGAAAACGAATGTGCAACTCTACTTCCTTCTGTATCGACCAATGCCATGACCAATGCCATGCCCCTGTCTCCTAGCCTCACAGCTGAGGTTCTTCTCTTGCATCTTCTTGTTCTTCTGTCTGCTTTACATAGTTACATAGGCTGAAAAAATACATAATTGCGTCCATCAAGTTCAGCCTTTCCCATATCTGTCAATTTCTTGCTGTTGATCAAAAAGAAGGCAAAAAAACCCAGTTGTGGCTCTTTCCAATGTTGCACAAACTAGGGGGAAAAAATCCTTCTTGACCCCAAAATAGCAGTAAGATCTCTCCTTGGATCAAGAAGTTGTTTCCCCATAATGTCTTCCTCCGCTTCTCACAGTGTCCTCTTCCTTAGCCAACTCCATGAACCTGGTCTTTGGGTGAACTTTCTCAAAAGGGTGGAGCCTTTGGGCACACCCTCTCTTCTAATTGGCGAAAAAGGGGAGAGGCTGTCCCCCATGGCTTTTTCCATTTTTTGGAAGTGTCCCAATGGGCCAGAATAATGCAGATCTCTTTGTTTGTGAATCTGTCTTCATTATTTTGGTCTCACGGTGAACCTCAAACAGGGGAGAGGATGTATCAGTAGGCTCAGTTTTTGCTCTCCACACATCCTATGATGTATCCTAACATAGATAACATTTCCTAGGATTATGTGTGCTAAGCAGCATCATAACCCTTTTTGGTAATAATAAAGAGCATCTGGGAATGAGGTGCTGGGAATGTTTGGTAATATATATACAGCAATTGCCTTGGCCACAAGAGCCCTTTCTAATTAGCACAAGCATTGTATATTTACACACCCAAGCCAATGTTCTTTTTAGGGTATTTTTCATTATGAGGATCTGCATAATAATGCTACATCAACCCTTCAGACTAGTGGAAAGGGAATTTCATTATAATTAAAGAGTCAGGTTCTTTAGAAAAGGTCTGACCACGCATAACTACTACACCCTAGTTACAAATAGAATCTTTGTCTTTATTTATCATGCAGTTGTTCAAAAAGGCTCAGTGGTACAAATTACCAAAACAGCAGAGCCTCCAGGGAAGAAGGTGTGCCAGGAGGCTCCGTCTTTTTGTGGATGTGTACTGAGAGGCCAGAATAACGATGACAGATTCGCTGAGGAAGAGAAGTGTTTCTGCACCTCTCTTTCTCTGCAAGTATTTCTGCATTAGGCCTCTCAGTGCACTTCCGCAAAACGTCAGAGACAGCCTCTCCCTCGTTCCAGGTTGCCCAGGTCTTCACTCCACGCATCCTCGCGGGGAGCTGGCGACAGCAGAAGTGAGGTGGCACCGATTTCTGCAGGCGGCTGAGCTTTGTGATCATAGACTGTACAGTATATGGTAAACCTTTTGCCACCTGCCTCTATGACCTCTGATTGTACCTAAGTAACCCTTTTGCCTGCTGCCTGCCTCCTGCGAGTGCCTATCCATTCTGTTTACAGCTCTATTTTCTAACCTGCTAACCTGCAGTTTGGGCTCCCACTCCTAGGATCTACTTACCAGGACATTACAAAGTGTGTGAGAATGATTAAGAGTGAGTGAAAAAACCAGCAACATTTAAGTGAAAATTTGGAGCTGTTTGCTTCTTTTTCGGACATTTGTATGAATTGATTAAATTTTCACATTTCATTAAAAATTAGTACAAATGCACGAGTCTATTAGTTTGTATGGTTCTCTAAATAGGTGGGCTTTTAGCGAAAGTTTTAGACTAAGTAATAGGTACAGTGTGAATGAAATTCTGGGTACATAACTGGGAAGAGATTTTAATGCTAGAAAGACTTCAATGTCATAGTAAGATGAAAGAAGGAGGGTAGACATGTATTTGGAGATAAGTGCAGTGATATAGGAAGTGAAGAGATGTTAAAGGCTGTGTAGATCAGGTGTTTCAATTTAAACTGGAAAAAGGTCAAGCAGAAAGGGGAATGGAAATTCTACATGTATGTGAGTATGTGGACTGACCAGCAGATGGAGTGCTGTACAATTCCTGGGCTTGCAGTCATGGCAGCCAAGAGCTGTAGGACGTGTCCCAGAACAAGCTCTGTCAGTGTGCCAATCTGTAGACTGCAGCGCACACGCGCAGATCAGCACACTGACGGAGCTCACTAAGGCTTGGGGAGGTCCAATGCATCTGTAAGACAAGCATCGGATGTGATGTCACATCCGGCGCTTCTAATACAATCACGTGGGACCTGTCGCGGCTTTTACAGCATACCACCATGGAATGCCTCTCCTCTCAGGGAAAAAAAGGTAGGCATGGCAGGGACTGATGGCAACTGGTTGGGACATGGCAGGGCTGATGATGACAATACAAGAGCTATAGGGGGCATGCCAGGGGTTGTGGGGACTTGACAGGGGCTAGGGGAACATGGCTGGGGCTGGTTGGGACATGGCAGGGGCTAAGTAGAAATGGCAAGGGCTGTGGGGAGCATGCAAGGGGCTGTGGGGGAGCATGACAGGGGCTGTGAAGCAGCATGGCAAGTGCAGCAGAGACAGAGGAGAACACAGTGACCTTTTGTTAATTGTTTTACTGCTTAGATATTGTAATGTAACATTACCTGGTGGCTGTTAGTTAATACCAATATTCAAGAGGTGGAAAGCAAATTTTGTCCTTCTCTCTGAAGTAGAGATGACATTTTTAACACGTAGCAGTGTAGTAACAATGATGTTTTAAATGCTTCAAGGTATTTAACACAATGTAAGAACAAGTGTAGGTTTTCCTAGTACATTTCCTGAATTGAAGACACCTAGAACTCTAGAAACATATATCCCAAATATGCTTTTTTGCCACCCAAATTATTTTATAAATAATAATAAAATGAGTGTTTTCAGAGAAATACTTCTAGAGATATTTAAGTGTTTTTTCAAAGTAACAATGAAAAAAAGCACATCGGAAGCCAGAGAAAAGTCCATAGCTAAAAGCTACAGAATCTCAGGAACTTGCTGGAAAACACAGACAACCCTCCAGGAATAATGGTCCAATATAATGCTGTTTGTGAAAATGATTTTTAATATTTAGTTTTGGACACTGCAGCACAGCCATCAAATACTTAGTAGAAAAATGTTTCTAGTAAACACCCACTACCCCAAAGCTACAACCACTATGTCCAACTCACATAGCATCATTTAGCCCCACCTATTTATTATGGTGCAGCTTTTCTGTTCTATTGTTCTATTGTTATTGCACCTCAACATGACTTGCCATTGCTATGAACCCTTTAGTCATCTGTCAATGTTCAACAGGCTAATGTGCCATCAAGGGACATCTCTTTTTTTTACAATATCTTACAATACTTAGTGTATGTTAGAATAAATTTACTAGATCAGCTCTATTGCATTGCACACACACACACACACACCTATATATACACACCTATTATCTATATTAACAAATTGCATAAGAATAAAAAATACTTTCTGATAAGCCAGAAAAGAAACGTATATGTTACCTTATTACATATACGCTATATGGACAAAAGTATGGATTAATATGGAGTTGGTCCCCCTTTTGCCCCTATAACAGCTTCCACTCTTCCTGAAAGGTTTTCTACAAGATGTTGGAGTGTTTCTGTGGGAATTTTCACCAATTCATCCAGTAGAGCATTTGTGAGGTCAGGCACTGATGTTGGATGAGAAGGCCTGACTCGCAATTTACGTTCCAGTTCATCCCAAAGGTGTTTGATGGGGTGGAAGTTAGGGCTTTGTGCGGGCCAGTCAAGTTCTTCCACACTAAACTCATCCAACCATGTCTGTATGGACCTTGCATTGTGTATTGGGGCACAGTCATGCTGGAATAGGCCTTCCCCAAATTGTTCCCACAAAGTTGGAAGCATAGCTTTGTCCAAAATGTCTTGGTATGCTGAAGAATTAAGGTTTCTCTTCACTGTAAGTAAGGATCCCAACCCCTGCAAAAAAGCCCCATACCACTATCCCTCCTCCACCAAACGTTACAGTTGGCACAATGCAGGCAGGCAGGTTACATAGTTACATAGTTACAAAAAAAGACATGCGTCCATCAAGTTCAGCCTTTCCTATATCTGTTATTTTTTTTGCTGTTGATCCAAAAGAAAGCAAAAACCCCCAGTTTGGCTCTTTCCAATTTTGCACTAACCAGGGAAAAAATTACTTCTTGACCCCAAAATGACAGTCAGATTTCTCCTTGGATCAATAAGCCATTTCCCCATAATTAAAGATTATATCCCTGATTATTATGTTTTTCCAAGTATCCATCCAGTTGCAGTTTAAACGTCTGTACAGACTCTGATAAAACTACATCTGCAGGCAGAGAATTCCACATCCTTATTGTCCTTACTGAAAAAACCCTTTCCTCTGCCTTAGACTAAATCTCCTTTCTTCCAGTCTAAATGCATGACCACGTGTCCTATGCATAGTCCTGTTTATGAACAGATTTCCACACAATGGTTTGTATTGGCCCCGAATATATTTATATAATGTTATCATATCCCATCTGAGGTGCCGTTTTTCTAAACTAAACAGATTTAAATTTGTTAACCTTTCTTCATAACTATAGTGCTCTATTCCTTTTATAATTTTGTTGTTATTAATAGTGCTATAATATCCTTCTTCAGAATAGGTGCCCAAAATTGCACAGGTAACGTTCTCCTGGCATCTACCAAACCCCCCCTTCAGACTGCCAAACAGAGAAGTGTGATCTGTAGAACAGGTTTCCACTGCTCCGAGTCCAGTGGCTGCGTACTTTACACCACTCTATCCGACACTTGGCATTGTTGATAGTTGATGTGAGGCTTGCATGCAGCTGCTTAGCCGTGGAAACCCATTCCATGAAGCTCCCCTGCACAGTTTTTGTGATATTGTGATAGTAATGCCAGTAGAAGTTTGGCATTCCAGCTATGGAATCAGCAGAGCATTGGTGACTCAGCGCTCGGTGACCTTACGTGGTCTTCTGCTTCGTGGCTGAGTAGCTGCTGTTTCTAAACGCTTCCACTTTCCAGTAATGCCACTTACAGTTGACCGTGGAATATCGAGCAGGAATGAAATTTCACAAACTGACTTATTGCAAAGGTGGCATCCTATCACAGTACCATGCTCTTCAGAACGACCCCGTTTTCTCCACAAATGCTTGCAAATGCAGAATGCATGGTGCTTGGTTTTATACACCTGTGGTAATGGGTCTGATTGAAAAAGCTGAATTCAATAATGAAGGTGTGTCCCAATACTTTTGTCCATATTGTGTATATACTGAAATAATACTGACAATAAACTAATCATATAAAATCTATGAAATAATAACCTAGAATAACCTGGAAATTAATCAGGGATATTACCAGAGCATTAAATCACTGGTTAATATAATACATTAAATATTACAATAAGATTGGGTTTGTACTAAATAATTTAAACATAATTAATTTAATTAACTAAAAAAACAGTTATACAGCAGTAATAACATCAACTTACAGACATAGATGAACTCCATTGTACACTGCTACAGATACGGAAGGCCATCTAAAGTGCTTGACACGCCAAGCTTGCGGTCATGAGAAATTTGGTGACGGCACTGCAGACAGGAGCACGTCAAGAGCCTAACCTGGAGAGTGCCACTCACACTAAAAGACATACCCAAACACTCATACTATCACACGCCCATATGTAATCACCAACCCACATGCAGACACACACCGAAACGCAATAACATACCCACACACTCAAATACTTGCAACATATTCTCTTGCACGCCCCATTCTCTTTCATAAATAGCAATATTTTGCAAAGCAGGATGGAACAGTGTGAAGAAGCTGTACAGTAGGGTACAGAACATTTTTTTTATGCAGGGGCAGCTGAGTTCAGTCTGCAGGATGCATCACACCCTGACACAGGAAATCATTGCTCTGCCCCTAACTCTGTACAGCTTCTTCGCTGTACACTAAAACACACCCACTCCAACACCTTATACTTACACCCAACACAGTTTAGCACTGTCCACTGACACACTCTAAAAACACACACACCTGAAAACTGTACACTGTTCTAACATTCTAACACCCCACACAGTCTGGTATTTTAAATTAACTTAACACACAAACACAGTGTAGCACTGTACACTGACACTTCCCTCACACACACTATATTCTAATACACAGTCTAACACTGTACAATAACACATGCTATACACTGTTTTATTTGCCCACACACTTATTCTAACCCTGTATACTGACACACACATTCTAACCCTGTACAGTGATACCCACACACAGTAATTTTGTCCAAGAATAGACACAGACATGGTTCATGGCGGACACTTCCACATTTGCTGAACCCAGCGAAGAACATTATTAATTTTGTTTTATTTAAAACAATACCAAAAAGTGGCCCTGGGTTAAACGTGTGTTACAGTGAATCATTCTACTCCCTTTAGGTCCAAAACAGTAAAAGTATAGATACACTCAAAATACACACAAGTACACATGCACTGCCCTTATATGGAGTATCACAGTGTTGCTTGCAAGTTGACTATTTGACTAATATGCAGATTTTGTGGAGAGGGTAGACATGTTTGCTTGCAAATGTAGCTGCTGTGGCCTCATCATAACTGGCCTCATCATAAGTGGCTATTTAAGAGTTACAATGGAGTTAAACTGGAGGGAAACCACATATCAAGCACCACTGCAGAAAGCGGCTACAACACCATCGGAACCAGATCAACTCATCCCCATCCAAGCAGTCCTCTCCTATTGTATCACTTCCCCCTCAACCACCGACTAGATTGTAAGCTTGCAAGAGCAGGGCCTTCTTCTCCTTAGCACCAGTTTGTTATTGTATGTGTTTTTGTATGTGAAATTGTTCTACTGACTGTAACAGCGCTGCGGAATCTGCCGGCCCTTTATAAATAAATGTAATGTAATGTTGTAGCAGGGAATGGGATAAATGAACTAAAAACTAGCTATGCAAAATTATATATATTTTAATAAAAATGTGTAAATTAAAATACTAATTCCAAACATAAATGCATTGGATTTTGTAAATGCGTTATGTCATCATTAATACAACAAATACACATCTACTGTAGTCCGAGTAGCCACCCTACTACATACTGTTAATTCTTATACTAAACCTTTCTAAAAATAGTGTTTCTTTTATATTATGCAAGGTAAGTCACATGTCTCATTAGGAAAGGGAATTCATCCAAATGGTATAACATATTAATTTATTCTATGACATAAAAAATCTATTCAGGGTAGTAGAGGTTGTTATGTACCCTGCTAATTATTTGCTAATAACAACTGTTCATCTTATTTAATGTCTTTGCTGATGCTTAGCTGAATAACAAATGTTAATGGAGTTCAAATGCATACTCATTCGGTAAAGTGTAAAGGAAAGAAAATTCTCCAGCTGAGCTATATAAATATATTGCATTTCTCCTGGCAAGGGGCTCCTGGAAACTCAGTTAATTACCTTCCACAATACATAATGAATGTCACTACAATAGAAAAGTATGACATAGCTTATAAATTGTATGGGTTAGTGTATGTAAGTAATGTATACTTATTTTTTTCATTGACAGCTAGAACTAGCATGAAAATCGGTCCAAATTATAATGTTACATGAAATATAGCTTAGGCTTTGTCTGATATTATTTAAGTTTTGTTTTTAACAACTTTAGGTTGGTTTAGGTGACCAAACGAATGGCAGGGGGGGAGATCCCAAACCTTTGGAATTTTGGACAAAAACTTTTATCAACTTCAAAAATATGGAATCACTCTCCTGTAGGAAATCAAAAGAAAACAAGCTCATCATGGGCATTATAATCAACAGTGTCACAACGCGATTACTGGTATGAGCGGGACTCCCAGTCCTACTTCCTAGGCTATCTGCCAACAGTTTTTCTAATCTTGTACTCGGTCATCTTGAATTTTACTGTATACTCTTAGTGCGACTATAAAAAATAATAATAATAACCAATATATGATAATGAAAATTAAAAACAACTATTTGAGTCTGTGTTATGTGTCTATATTATTATTGCATGTAATGATACAAAACATATTCACTTAAAAAGAATACATATTTTCTTTGCCTCAAGAACCACTTGATGCTTTCAAGCAATTTGAAAACCTCTCTGTCAGTTCAGTTAATTAATAGTATAATTATAATAGTATAGATTCTATTCTGTAATATAGTGCTTTGGTTAGTGTCGCTACTACCGCAGGTAATAATAACACACAAACAGATACTGCCTGTTGTGGAGCAAAATCCTATAACTAAAGTTTTGCCCTCTCACACATTGCTTTTTGCATTAGTTCTAGAACCTCTGGCAATTAGAATATGAGAAAATCCAAATATACACAGTTTCCCAGTGAAGGGTAATGTCAATAAAATAGGGCTATACACTGATGATATATTGTTGGACTTCGGCAAGGTATCTTATTAATCTTAATAATGCTTCCAAGTCTTAAGTTTTAAATCTTGGCTTTTCTGAGGATGTAATGCAACTGCCTTGGAAATTTTTTGTATATGAGTGGAACCAGGACAGTTTGACCTATCTAGCGATTAGATTTACTGCTCAGACAAGCTTACTATTCAAACCTATTTTTAGAGGCTTTGGAGTCAGTGATCCAAATATGAGTTTTGTGGTTGGGGCACATTGCATCGGTCTTGATGACTCTATTAGCTAGATTGCTTTATCTTTTCGTTACAGTCTTGTACAGTCTTTTCGGTACAGTCATTTTTGCACATGGTGAACATTTACTGATGTTTTAATGATGTTTTATGGACCTTCAGAAACCTTGCCACGGACAATGGTGTCCTTGTCACATACACTGGTGTCCCGGGGAGGGCTGGCAGCCTAAGGCCTGGGGGGAAAGTCTAGTCAAGTGGTCCGTTGCGCCACCGAATCAGCCCACCATCCATGCCCATCTTCTCGCATATTGATGTAATGTGATGGGATTGGGAGAACATCAGTACACTAAAAAAAATCATCATACACAGGATGCCTGAACCCACAATTTAATGCAACTAATCATTTTTAATAAAATGTGCAGATTGAAATAGTGTAAATAACACTAAACCTTTATTTTTCCTCTCACTGATTTCTGGGCCTTGAAAATTCTGTCCTCTGAAGTGACTACAAATTCAGGAGGGCGTTTTATCAATGGTAGCTAAAAGTTAAATTTGGTCAATTTATTCCTACAGAAAGTAAAGTGCCAGGAAACAGATGGCCAAATACCCACCAGGACATGCTCTGCCCCAACGACACCCAGACACACACACCAGGACAGTCTCTGCCACACCGACACCCAGACACACACACCAGGACAGGCTCTACCACATCAACACCCAAACACACACACTAGGACAGGCTCTGCATATGTGTATAGATGCCCCCATTTTTACTGGTTAATGTACCCTTGTGTATTTCCCCCAGCCACCCACCCCCTTTGTGTATTGATTTATGTGATGCCCCAACCGGCGTGTCCTACGGCCGCTTTAAAACTTGCAGCTGAAAAGGTATTTGCATATGTTATCTTACTACATTGGGGGCATCAGACTCTATAAAACAACCATATATGTATTAGGTGGGAAGTAGAATTGGGGACGACCTCTGAAGAACAGTGGTCCGACTCTTTGATAGCTATGAAGGTGCGTTAATCATTTCAAACTAAGATTTAAAGAAAAAATGTTACCCATACACTGTAAGCTGATTATGCATAATTTCTGGCTAGCAATTGCAAGAGCATGGAAGAAACTATTGCCCCCACTTCACTAGAAGTCTTCATCATTGTCGAATTCCATGAAAAATGTGAGGAAATATCTGTCATAGTTAAAGATTTATATGGATTGTCTGTAAAATCATTGGCCCATGGCTCTTGCAAAGTACTTGAAAAGCATTGGGCCTGGATATGGGGTCTGTTCCAGTGTGGCTTCTAATAAAATAAAGTTTCACCAAGAGAAGACATTCGTTTATTGAAATACGTTTGTGTCTATTGTAAAAATGAATTTGATATATACCTGATGGATCGATAGATAGAATAGTTATAGAAAACATAGCAAGTTGTAGAACAGCCTCAAGAAATTCCTAACATGAACCTTAGTGTGATGTATATCAGTTGATATATCCCTTACTGCCCATTTAAATAATCGTATTTATTTTATAAACAGTTTTTATTTTTTTTTATTTTTATATTTAATGTTGTTGCAATAGGAGACACAATAGATTGGCAGAGGTTGATGGGCAACATTATGGCATAATGTGACCCCCCTATGACCCCCCTGTGACCATGTTCAGTGACTTCTGACCCTCACCTACAGAGCTAACAACTCTGTGTCTCTCTTCTACAATCTTCCCTCTTCCCACCCCTGCATTCAGGATTTCACCCATGCGGTACCCCTTCTCTGGAACCCAATTCCTCTTCCGTCAAACTTTCTCCCTCGCATGTGACTTTCAAAAGTTCTCTGAAAACACACTTTTTCCAAGAAGCGTATAACCTTTCTCATTAACACTCTCAGCCAGCGTCCTAATGAAGCCATCTGAACCACCAACGACCTCTACAGATCATCCTGACTCAACCAACTCTCCCTCATCCAAGCAGTCCTCTTCTGTTTCACTTCCCCTCAACCATCCACTATTGTAACGCGCAAGAGCAGGGTCCTCTTCTCATTTTGTACAAGTTTGTTAATGTTTGTGATTTTAAAATATTCCACTGACTCTGTAGTTACAGCGCTACAGAATATGCTGGTGCTATATAGATAAATGTAATGTAATTTGGCCATGGGATTCTAAAAGAGTAAGTGGTGCAATGAAGTCCAGAAACACAGCAAACACAACAAATTCCAAGTGTATTTTAATTTTAAATCAAAAAGAAATGTTGTATCCTTATAAGCTATTACTATTGTGTTTATATGTAATGTTTATGTATAATGAAACCGTTGTGAAGTGGATAACACAACAGTAAAAAACATGGCATATTTTGCAACCTCAGATGTACATAAAAGATAAAACTATTCGGTTCTATCTATCATATAATTAGATAAATATGATTTGGTACAACGTTGATGCCAGATTCATTTTTATTGGAACCCTGCTCATATTAGTGATAGAAGATACTTGTCTTACGTTTAATTTGGTAGCTATTATTATCTAGGACTTTAGCTATACTTAAATTGAAATGCATCTCTCAGAATGAAATGCAACTGTATAATATAGTTTAATAGCTCACAATAGAGACTCTCTTTCTTTTGAAGTCTTTCTTTTGTCATGGGACTGATTTAAGGTACGGGATTAATATATGTATTAACCAATCTAAATATTAATTCCACCTCACTTTATGCAGTTAGCTGGTTTTATTGACTGTAATTATTCTTTTCTTTTTAAACACAATATCACAGTTACACAGTTAAAATAATACACTATGCTTAAAAAACTTTGCATTTGAAATGTAGTAAACTTTTCAACACTATATCTTTTTTTAAAAATTATAACATTGACAGCAAAGTAAAGAGACACTCCAGCCATCACATGCACTTTAATTCATATGATATGAGTGTCCCCTTGGCCTCTTTCCCTGCCCCTAGGTATGCATGTGATATGTTAGGCCAACATAGCGCACTTGCACTTTGGCCTGCAAGAGCTGAAAGGGGTCTAAAGAACCCCTCTGTGCCCATATGTAATCCCAGTGATCAGCCACCCATCGGAGTAACAAGACTTTGTTTGTGCAAACAGTAAGTAACCAATGAAAACATTACAAAGCAATAAAAACCTTTGTCTATCATGATGACATGTATCATTTTGGTTGCTCAGTTTCACTATATTTTTAGATGGCATACATTTGACCAAATCATTTGTCTGCTTATCTCTTGTTCAAACATCAATGTGACTTGAGTTGCTAATGGTCTTTTCTTTGAAGGACTGTATCCACCGGTGTAAATTGGCCTTGGTCTGATCATCATTATTTGAACAAGAGTTGCATCATTAATAGTCCCGACCGAACTGTGAAACAAATATTACCGGTATTTGCACTGCTATAGTGACACAATTCAATTCATCCTTTTTTGGGGATGCCTTGGACTTATTTCATAGCCTCTGAGCAGTGCATTACAGTATTCATTTCTGATTCCAGAATGGATAAGAAGTTTGAATTGTCAACTCATTCACAACAATCAATAACTGTTTGTGCCATGATTTCTATGAACAATATTAAAGCCAGCATTTTGTGGCAGGAGACCACAAACCCGGTCCAACTCTCCCTCTGTCTTCACAAGCACTTCTTTAAACTACAATTAAACTTCAGCCACTGTTGGCTGAGATATCCATTTCTAGAAGCCATTACTTTTCAGAAGCAATATCATTTTTGCAATTGGGAAATTATTTGGAAGAGTTCATATTTTAAGTCTGTGAATTGTTTTAAGAAAAAATCTGAATGCTCAACCTCAAGCTGATTTTGTCTTCCCAAGACACTGCATCTGCTGCTGCTTCTATAGATCTGCGTTTCTACAAAGACAGGCAAAGAACAACTCCCACTGCGTAACACCTTTTATTATATTCACATTGGAAAAAACACAACATAATATACTCACAAACATGAAGATTGTCTGCACAAAACAGATTCATGATCAACAGCCTTTGTTTCTTGGTTACTTACTTAGATATACATACCATACAATACAGTGGCTGATCAGAAAATACACCTCCTGCCAGCAATCACTATGTGTTTGTTGGTTTGTACATGGGAGATTGTACTGGTCTAATTCCCAGTAGCAAATGGAACATGCCGTTTCTAGTGTTATTTTCTATCGTTCATATACTGTCATTTGGGAATTATAAGGAATTATAAGTGTTAAACAGAAGATTATACAATCCTTATTTTTATTACATTATTTTTTGACAATTATGACAAAATTATTAATCCATATGAGTGTCTAAATATGTGCAAACTGTTTTGTTTTTTTTTTTGTCTTTTTCCTGCAGTGGGTTCTAGTGTTTTAAGTGTATCTTTCCGTGTTACTGCCAGCATAGATTACACAAAAATTCTTAGTTATCCAGAATTATTGTTTTCCTGAAATAAACGCTCAGATCATGGGGGAATTCTTTTTTTGTTTGTTTGTTTTATTTTTGATCTTTTCACTGTAACGATGAAGGTGAGGACTCAAGGGCATTGCTGATAATCGCTCCATGGATACTTAAAAAGGTAATTGCAGCATTTTAATTAAAGGGACAGTTTAATGTCCCTGACAGTCCAAGTAAGGAAACATGTACTGTGAATACTGTAATATGCATTCTTCAAAAAATAAAAAAAAGGAATTTACCCTGCAGCTATGCAACTGCCCTGCTCCTTCATTGCCCATTCATCCTTCCACAGATTGGCCGTTTGGTTGGGGGAAATGCTACGCAAAAAGAGACAATATGCACATTTAAAGGGACCATGCAGTTATCAAATGCATTAAATTAACATATGATGGATGAAGTGTCCATTTAAATGTATAAAAGTGTCCATTGTCCTTATTTGTGCACAAATAGAATACCCTCAAGTGTCTGAGAAGCGTTTGTAACCCTACACAACCATGTATGGTTGTACCATGACCACGTCTCTGTCTCCTGAACCTGTTAAACTGTTGCTGACCTTGGCTTGTACTACGACCACGTCTCTGTCTCCTGAACCTGTTAACCTGTTGCTGACCTCGGCTTGTACTACGGCCACGTCTCTGTCTTCCAAACCTGTTAACCCGTTGCTGACCTCGGCTAGTGTTACAACCACGTCTCTACCTACAGGACTGGTTAACACGTTACCGTTGTTCTGAGACCATGTATCTGGTTCCTGATTTTGCCTGCTCTGCAGCTCCCAAAGTGTTCTTCCTGGCCTGGTGTTCCATCCTGCCCTGAGGTTCCTACTCATCTGACTCAGGTAGGCTAGGAAATATGACACACATGTAGCGAATACTGGATTCACTCCCTGTAAATCACATGGGGGAAAACAGCAGCTAAGGAACACCCATGCAAAACAATGTACATTTTCCTTCTTTTCTACTTCAAATAAAAACCCTACTTAGCACACCTTGTTTGGTACCCTACTGACAATACAAATAGGCCATGTGAACAAAAATAGTGAAAGTTCCCCTTTAAATCATAGTGAATGACAGTAACCAACATGGCTGAGAATCAGTGTACTGTTTGAAGCAGACTTCATTCCTGAAATGTTACATTTATATATGTGAAGTGCTTCATTAAAAGGCCATTCATACATATTTATCATTTCTGCGTAAGATGGGCCCAACCTTTCCTTGAAAATGTTTCACTGCAACATTTACCATAAACTCTAGCTCATTAGTGAGTACATAATCATTGGCAGTTCTAATGGTGAATAAAATATTGCTTTTGATAAAGGTGAAATCACCTTCTTTTTGATCTTAAGGCATGACCTTGGTTCACCTTCATTGCTTATAAGGATAAATTAAAAACATTGGTACTACTAAAGAAAATAATTTCATGGAGGTTTGATTCTGTGAACTTTCTTTTGGGTTTATTATTTTTTAAGAAAAACTTTAAAGAGGTAGTCTTCATTATTTTTATTTGATCAGTGAAAAACAATCACAAACATCAGGTCTCTGTGTATGCGCATGTATTGGCACTGGAAGCCAGCATTTACAAACTGACAGCTCTTTATTCCTCTACAGCTGGGCTCAGTATTAGACCTGGTTGCAGCTTAATATTGCCACTGAATCCTGCTGTTCAGATTAGGATGCAGATACATCAAATAACAAAAAAACACACAGTGTTAGATATGAACACACGCTTTCAGAAGGAAAACACAAAAAATGCAAATAATTACTCTGTTTTAAGGTTTAGTGTAGGGGGAAAAAAAATGAAAAGTGACCTTTAGGAGAAGCTGCAGCTCTAGAACTGAAGCACAATGCCCTGTACATGGTCCCATTTTCGTATGACATATCAGTGGCACGAAAATGTTCCCATTGAAATCAATGAAAGCCCTTTCTGTGCATGCTCAAACTGGGTCTTGTAAGATGCCATTGGAACCCCTGCTGAGACAGCACTGGAGATGCCTGTTGGTGAGAATATCACATGGGTAAAGGCCAAACAAATCTCCGGTAAGCATTAGAGATGGGAGGGGGACAAAAACGCATATGGAGGGTTCTGCAGAACCAGGGCCGGCCCTACAATGGAGCCGACTGGGGGAATTGCCCCAGGCGGCACTTTAGAAGCGCTTTTTTTTTTGTTTTGTTTTTTTTTTAAACGGAGGAGAGAGAGAGGGGCACCGAGTGGTTTTCGCTTACCCGCTCGGCGCCCCTCTCTCTCCTCTGCGGCGAGTCTCCCTGTTCGGTCTCGGTGCCGGCTTGTAATGCAGAGCGCCAGAAGTGACGTCAATTTCCCATTTAAACTTCGCCCCAGGCGGCGTTAAGTCTTCGGCCGGCCCTGTGCAGAACCCTCCATGCACTTGCATGGAGGATTACAAGAAAATTTAAGGGACCACTCAGCGGTCATATACATTAAGATGCACATGATGGCCGGAGAGCTTCTTCAAGAGCATCCTCGCATTTAACAAATTTACGTTAAGTGCATGTAGGCCTTCTATAATTCAGGTTTGCTGTTGTAGTATACATTATTTACATTTACTATGGTTAATATCCGCTGTATTTGCATTCTAAGGACCAGTTACTTTAAGTTAAAATTGTTTTTGCCGCTCTATAATTATAACAGACATTTTCTATGAAAACCACATCTACACATTTGACACATTTATTATTCCACAAATTTCCTTTCAAACAGAATACTACCAAACACAGTAATGAAATCAGGTTTCAAATAAATACAGACGTGTCAAAATTAATTTGGATCTATTTTTTATTACCCAAATTGGAGCGCATGTAAATGTGTCTTTAACATTGTAAAGCTTTGTAAGCCAAGACTAAAGCCGGTGACACAAGCATATTTTCCTAAATTTCTCATATACGCACGAATTTGATTTTCTGACTCTATGACATAGATTTTTAAAATGTAATTTTCCAGTACAGTCTTATTGGAATTCGTTTCATGATGGCATGCAAACGCTATTTTTTTTTTGGAGGATAGACAGTTTATAAGAACATTTTTTAATCAATGTCAAATTTCCCTGTATTTTTCGTCAATCGATTTTGAAAGAATAGCTAATCTAAAGTATAAGTAAAGCACCGCAGCATGAGTTTGAAATCATCATATTATGGTAGACATTTAAATAGCTCTAAAGATTGCTATATATATATATATATATATATATATATTAATATGATTCATGGTCCTTGACAGGAATGTCCCTGTTAGTCTCACAGGAGTGTAAAACAAAAAAATTCCCCGCATGTTCAAATTTCAGTGCCTGCAGCAAAAAGAAGGGGATAACATAAAACCGTAGAAATCCTTTAACTTTAAAAGCATTGGGGATACCAACCAA
Organism: Spea bombifrons; assembly: GCF_027358695.1. Lineage (NCBI taxonomy): Eukaryota > Metazoa > Chordata > Amphibia > Anura > Pelobatidae > Spea > Spea bombifrons. Next base: position 80,435,401 of record NC_071091.1, on the reverse strand, counting down.
GGAATCAGTCTAGATTGTAATGCACAAAAATGACTTAAGAACTAGGGAAATTAATATGGCTGCGTTTGCACACTGTGATAATGTTCACAACAAAATGTATGTTTTTAGAGTTTGAAATACGCATTTCTTGATAGATCTATCACACACATCTGCAGATCTCCATGTTTTAACATATATACTACAAAAAGTAGTTTTAATTAATTTCCAATTAATTTCTTACATATAAATATTATTTGGAAATATTCTCTGGAATGCTATCCTTAATAATAGAATTCCATAGAACCTGATGTCTGTTTATATACAACAGCTGCATGACATTATTTAATCATTTATATTCCTTTCAGCTACTGGTTACATTGTCGAGCATTTCAGTCAAGGCAACATGGTTGTCTGTGATTTATTGTGCGTGTCATTTAAAGCAAAACACAGTAAAAGATAATTATGTGTATTAGACATGACAAATTAAGATCATGTTTCTTTCACTTGAAAACAATATGTGAATTCCCTGTAGAATAAGGCTACAGCTGATGTATACGACACAGCGAGATGTAAAGGACACTTTTAGTAATAATTAAATGGCGCTACTGAAAATGTACACAGCTGGGTACGTAAATGTGGCATATTTTCTAATAACGTAAAAAGAAAACCTTAATTGATGAAATGCGCTTTGAAGCATATTTTTTACTATAACACTTTGTCCATCCAGGTCAACACTGAATGCCGCTGATCCAACTAATGAGGATTGTTTCTCACTTTCCAGTGTAATTATCTAATTAATTTATAGTATGCCACAATTAAGCCGCAACAGGCTGCCACCACTGCCACAGGTCTTGCTCAGGTGACCTCAGCAATCCTAGCAATTACGCAATCTATAAATATTGACCAGGTGGGATATTTTCTCATAGAGATTTCTTTGATGGCTTTGTAAGCAGTTCTAGGCTCTGAACCCAGGGGCAGCCACCACCAACTCAAAAACATTAGGCACAGCAGCAACGATGTAGGAAACGGCACGAAGGGTAGTAATATGATGCACTCCACAAAAATAATTAAGTCACCTTGAATAAATACCACCATTTTGTCTTTACTGTTTTGAAATTGTTATGGACGATATGCTGAGAAGAGTGTTGTCTTTGGTTTCCGTACATAAAAAACATGTTAGAGGCGAGTGAGGCATCTGACCTAGGAAGAGCAAGCAACAGAACCGTTTCTAGAGCTCTTGGTGCCTGAGGCAGAGTTACAGGTTGATCCCCAAGTCGATCTGAGATCTGCTTCTGGAAGTGGAAGCCGAAAATGTGTTCAGGGGCGTTACTGCTGGCGAGCCCTAAACAAGTACATATACAAGTACAAATAATAAAAACAATTCTTTTTCTGGGATGATGCTATCTAAGCTCAAGTATAAAATGCCCCCTTAGAACATTCACAGCTTTCTGTACACAGGATGCACACAGATTTTAGATTGCCCCAATGTCTTCCATAGCCACAAAAAATTGCACCAGCTCTGCTATCAGTATTGCGTTGCCCTAGGAAAGGAATCCAGCTTTCTACAGAAGAGCACCTCCATACTTATTTTCACTGCTGCTCATTATTGGAAAACCATCTCAGTCATCCCTAATGCTCGTAATTAGAGTGGGACATGCTCTGGAATTAGTAATCTTCAAAAATGATCACCCCAGGGCATTTTTAAATTAATAAACTGCATACAAATAAATCTCATAATAAATCATTTGCAATAGCAACATCTATTTATTTAAGCATATTTTCTATCAAGATGTGCAATCTCATTTTCAAGTATGTCATGGGATTGTAAGGGCTATAAATACTGTGATGCTGAGATGCACTTATATCTGTGAGCGCATGATCATTACCATAAACTTAATTTTGTCTTTTAATTCCTAGTACCGCTCCCATTACTCTACTCTAAAATACGCACTTTGCCAATAAAAATGTGAACTATTTTAAACTACGTAACACAGCCAATATTCTTGCTGTATTATAAACTACATCGTTTAAATATACAATAAAGACACAATAATGTCTATATGCCCTTTTAGAGACATCCACAACAAAAAGATCAAATGCCAGCAGAATACCCCATTTTGAATTATATATATATATATATATATATATATATAAAGTTGGTAACCAAAAAGAAAGTGCTTGTGAGTTGGTAGCAGACTTAGTAAATACAAGTCGTAGAACTTGCAAAAAAAACCTCACATACATACATACATACTCGTTTGCAGGAGAGCCGATACAGTTACAATAAAACTAGTATTTTAATAATGTATTTTGTGAGGATATATCCTCAGCATTAAATCATCAGAATGTGCCCCATATTTCTCCAAATCAACAAAAATGTTGAAAAATATGAAGTGCAAACTAGATCCACTTTTTACAATACTAAAACCTAGTAGGTTGACTTTAATTTGGAAAATCCTAAACCAATGGCAGATTTATCACAAATGAGTTTGAGGCTAATGCATTACAATTTATAATCTATGTAAAAGCGTCTCCATATTCGATAATCAGGAAAAGTTTTCCTTGAAATTACGGGTATATCAGTCATTAGATACCAGAGAAGCCGTAGAAAAATGCGTTCAACATGCCACGTAGGAAAGAAGCACTAGAAAGAGAAATAAGAGGTAATTTTTAGATTGTGGGAATAAGTGCTCATGATAATGTAAAACTTTTGTAACTGTTCCCCTGGCTTTTATGAAAGTTGATTTGAAATGGAAAAGTTGAGATACATTAGAACACCGTGAAGCAACCACCAAACCCATGGGAATTAAAGTGAAACCAAAATAGCAGGGAATAAAATGTTGCATGTAGGCAAATGGACCTTGGCTACAATATAAGATGTCCAGAGACGCAAGACAGGTGAATTGATAAGAACCATGTCTGACCTTTTGCACTCTGTTTTCCCCACTTGAGCTGCGTGGGATTACACCTTTTATCATACATCATCACACCAACATATTTTTAATGAGACGATAATTGACCTAGATTGATTTTGTATTTAACTTTTAAACCTAATACATAATTTTTGGAACTAAAGATTAAATGTGAATGTATGCACAGTAGATTTATCAGCGGTAAAGATATGCTTGGCTCTAATTTGTACGCAGCTCATCAATATTGCAGTAAACATCTACTCCTTCCCATTCCATCTATGTGGCGTATATATAGCCCAATCTGTACTGGGGAACAGAAATATATGACTTTCCGATGGCACAAATCTCACATCACCTGTTCCTGTGCTGCTCCAAATGCCAACAGCACCCTGTTATAAGGACAGCTCCCTTAGTCTCTATTAATTTAGATCAGCTATGGCACAGATGAAGAAAGATCACCACCATCTGAGGCATAAATCGCTCTTATTCTCATTTGACCAGCAGCTGAAACGGGAGCCAGGGATACAATACTTTTGGGGTTTGGGCTTCTTGGCCATTTCAAATAGTGCAGTTTTACTTTTGCTCCTGTTTTAAAATTATTATTAATTATTTCATTTCTTATTCTAGTGAATAAAACAAAGAGAATTACCCGACTATTCACATTCTTACTAGTGTTACAACTGTTCATTTTCTAAGGTCTCTTTTCTACCATGGTCTGCCTTCCTTGTCATTTCTTTTTACATTTTATTTGGTTTAATGTTCCAAATATTATGCTAATCCAGTATACATTATGGCACACCGTAAAATGATCAGAACATATAAAATATTTACACATTTGATGTACAGTACTTATCAAATTCTCATATAGAATACTAAAACAAAAATAGAAAGCCTATTTTGTAAAGTGAAGTTTTTTTAACCATTCTAGAACACTGAGGAAGAGTCGATATTAGGTTCCTACCTAACACACCTTGGTGTGTTGATCCGTAGAAATAGCAGAAGACACACAAAAAAGTAAAAGGTGGACCCTGTTGTCTAAATACACTACTGTTCCAGCAATGTGAGTGTTTAATTTTAAATACACGAGGACCCAGTCCTCACAATAAATTCCCCAAATGTTCATATTCCCAGGTAACATATGTATGCACCCGGATTCCAGCAAAATATAAATACGAATTGTCAGAGTATCACCCAGGTTGTCTTATATATTGAAATACCACATGTATTGAATAAAGCTTTGTTGAATGTAGCCGTTCAGTCAGTAGCGTCACTAGGGTTGGTGTCACCCGGTGCGATGACACATGGTGTCCCCCCCTCGACGTGCGTGGTGCCGTAATTCCTCCTCCACCATCCAGTGATGATCTGCCAGTGCCTGGTCTGCCTCCTCCGCTCCGGTTGCACCACCGCAGCCGCGCTATGGTAGGGTGATCCCAGGTGGATTACACTCTCATAGAATTCCCTGTCTGGTGTGATGTCACCCCCTGTAAGGTATCACCCGGGTGCACTCCGCACCCGCCGCACCTGGGTTGTGACGCCACTGCGTTCAGTATCCTTGATATCTAGTATGAATAGATGGTGGTTTATTACAGCGTTATCGGTTACAAGAGACAGATGTGTTTAGCAGCACCCATGACCTTGACCTTGAGTGGTAGACTATAACTGCTGGTATATATATATAGATAAAACAGCAAGACAAAAGGGAAATGCTTATAAATTAATATACCGGATTTGGCTTTAAATATTCCTTGAATGCACATATTTTCATCTTGTTCCCCTAGTGTCTCAACCAGCTACATCACCTGATCATTAATCCTGATCAGTATTGATAATACCAATGATAATAAGTCCAATATTAAAAATATAGAATATGACAGCAAATACCGATGCCTGTCGTACCCCACTAGTAACAAGACCTTTTTTGAACATATACCATTGACTACAACCTTCTGTATCCTGTCACACAACCATTGTCCTATCCATTCAATTATTTTAATATCCAAACACTGCAACTTATGTATAAATCCTCTATGAGGTAGAGTATCAAATGCCTTAGTAAAATCTAGATATGCCATATCTACATCTCCTCCCTGGTCTGTTTTAATTACCCAGACAGACAGATTTGGTTAGTTTGACAAGTTCCATACTGTCACTGATCTTGAGAACCATTTACATCCCTATATTTAATTTCCGTTAATTTCCCAACTACTCATTTAAGACGTACTGGTATGTAGTTGGCTGAGTCTTCCTTGCTGCCTATTCTGTTAACAGTGACTGATTAAACAAATCTGCTAGAACACTCAAAAGACTTGGAGTCTATCACATCAAGTTCCATAGATTGAGCTGAACTGGTTGGAGACAGTAATAGTAGAAGTTCTTCTTCTGGACACTGATTCTAGCCATATGCTTGAAACTTTTTCATATGTAGGAATAGTCAGGGGTGTACCTAGAGTATTTGGCACCTGGGGCGGATCCTGTATGTGGCACCCCCACACACACACACACACACTTTAAAACTTATAGCTTCTATCTTTATACTGGCGCAGACACTGAAGGTGCTACAGCATTACTGTTATCATTATATACTGAGGCAGACATTGACGGTGGTACAGCATAACACCTATCACTATATACTGAGGCAGACATTGACGGTTGTACAGCATAACACCTACCACTATATACTGAGGCAGACAATGACGGTGGTACACCATAACACCTATCACTATATACAGAGGCAGACATTGACGGTGGTACAGCGTAATCCCTATCACTATACATTGAGCCAGACATTAACAATAGTGCAGCATAACTCCTATCACTATATACTAAGCCAAACATTGATGTGGTGTAGGCCTACCACTTCACTGTCTGGCTAAGTAGTAGGGATGCACCAAAATGAATTCTGGACTGAAACTGAAAATGCAGCATTTACCTGTCCGAAACTGAATATGACTCCCCACCATAAAAAAAAAAAATCACACTTTTATTTAAAGGTAAGTAAAACACCAAAATAGGACAAAAAAATTAAATAACAATATTAATATATATATGATTGTTAACAGCAATCACACTCCTATCATGCCCAGGCATACCCAGATTCCAGCATGTACTAGCTGACTTGGCATGATAGGAGTATGATTGCTAACATTAATGCATTCTCACAAACTCATTAATTATATCCCTCATTCAGACAATTCATCCATTCTCTCACTCATTCTCACAATGCATTCACACATTAATTTATTCTCTCACTCATTCTCACTGTTTATTTATTCCTTCTCACTTTAACTGAATGCTTTCCTACCTTTCCTCTGTTTCTTTTCTCCTTTCAGCAGTCAGCTCCTTTTCCTCTTCTTCGCTCTTCTTCTGTTTTCTTCCATCTTCTTCCGGTTCAGAGGGCACGGACGGCGGTGGGCGCGGCTTCAGTGTTGTGCGCCGTGATCTGACAACAAACCCCGGCGCACAGCAGCAGTTGCCGCGCACGTCACAAGGGAGCGGAATCGGAGGTCTTTAACAGACCTCCGGCTCCCTTGAGTGATTTAAAGCCGGTTAAAGGGAGATCCTTGATCTCCCCAACCGAGCCTGCTCCTCCAGCGGCGGACATTACTGTCCGTCTCTGGAGGGGTGCCCGGTGCCGGCAAGTTGGCACCCCCATGATGAGCGGCACCCGGTGCGGACCACCCCCCCGCCCCCCGCTAGGTACGCTACTGGGAATAGTGTCAGAAAGCGTGTGGTACATTTAATTGGTCTATTCTCCTCCAAGGTGACATAATTAATGGCATGAAACTTATTTTTAAAATAACTCAATCGCTATTTTTTAACTCAATCGCTAAATTGTCAAGAAATATCTCCATTTAGAATAGGAAGAGCAAAACACTTGCAGCAGTTCTGGTTTAAGGTATTTCATTTGTGTTTCCTTAAAACCTCTGAGACATCAAGCAAAGATACTGAAATAACTAAGCTGTAGTAAGAGTACTGAGCACTCAGCACATATCGAGCAGTAAATACTTTTACAGTGATTTTATTGCTGATCCATGGTAAGTATACATTAGAAAGTATGGAATATTGTCCTACAAGGGAAAACAAGATGAACTCTACGGCTACTGAATGAATATCTGTGAAATTCCCTTTCTCTGCCATCACTATATGAAAATGCTAGGCACTTTTGAATAGTAATGTTCATTTTTTTTATTATTATTATTATTATTTGAGTAAAATAAATTAATTAATAATACTATAACATGAAGACATTGGATGCCGGTAAAGTATTTTTGACATTCTGGAGTCAAGAAGAAATGTTTTTCCCTAGTTTGTGCAAAATTGGAAAGAGCCACGACTGTGTTTTTTTGCCTTCTTTTGGATCAACAGCAAGAAAGAAACAGATACGCGAAAGGCTGAACTTGATGGACGCATGTCTTTTTTCAGCCTAACTATGTAACTATGGAACTATTTTTCTGTTGTATGTAATTATTTATGAACCAAATAGATAATATCAGCATTTATCCATGAAGTAGATAGAAGTGTCTTAAAAGTGGTGATTAGTAGCATACATAATATATTATTGTATGTTTTTGGACCTTATTTACTCTTCTAAGCAGCTGTATCTTTCATGTGCAAAAGAGATAAAGTAGGTGAGGACCAGTAGAGAGCAATATGCCACAGGATGTGCAGATAGACCGACAAAACAACAGATTTGTTTCCTGTCCTTGCTATTCTTGTGAAATTTGGTGGGCTTTCCCCGTTTTTAAATAAACTTTAACTCATTCACTCACTTTCTCACACACTCATTCACGCTGTGACTCAAAATCTTGCATAGATTTCTTTATCATTCTTTAGTCATTAGACGTTCCTGTTTACCTTTGTTCCCCCTTTGGAGGAACAGACCCTTTTATAACCTAAATGTCTTTGTCCTTTTTTCCTCCCCAGATGACCTTCATTTCTATGAGCTCAGAATATTTGTTGGGTATAAATGTATCACATTGTTGCCCTGCCCAGAAAACCTAAATAATTTGTATATATATCTCCAGATTGTAAGCTCGTTTGAGCAGGGCCCTCCTCACCTGTTGTCTCTGTAAGTCAATTTGTTATGTTCCATACTACTTGTTATGTCCTGTCTACCCATTGTACAGCGCTACGGAATTTGATGGCGCTATATAAAACAATAAATAATAATATATGAACAGCAGACACCCTGTCTATAAGTTCATTTGTGTAAGTATAATATATTATTCTTTTAACTGCCTCACTCTATCTCTATAACATATTTGTTTTTAAACACATAATTGCACACATGTTTCATTCCCCAGTTTATGTATAATTAAATCCATAACTTAGGGCTCTTGGAAACCTAGATTCACCCCATTAGAGTGTCAATAGTACATGTACCAACAGTATCACATAAACAGCCTGGAACAAGGAGCCCCTTCCATTTCCTTATTCAGCAAACAGATCGGCTTTACGATGAAATCAAGCTAGCCGTAATTTACTGTTAAAATTTGATTTTCCTATTACATTCATCAAATTCACTTTTATTGATAATGCACAATTTTATTTACACATTCTTCTTTGTGCTTTTTCTTCTGTATCTACACACAGCCTCCTAAATAATGTCTTCTTGTGCCATCTATATTTTTTCTTTTTGTGGCAGAGCTTTGTATATATACATCTCAATGTGATGCTTCATGCGCTGTGTGATACTAGCTGAATTTCTGGCCTCATTCTGCATGATTTAATGATCTAATTGATTTGTTGCCTCTCTACCTTTGTTCTCTAAGGTTTTATATCTGGTATATTACACCGGAGGTCAAAATAAATGGGAAGTCTTTTTATTTCTCCAAATTTAACCCCTTAATAGCCCGAGAAGACCCGCAGAGCTTTGCCGTTCTTGTTCGCTCATCTGATGAATGAATTGTATTGTACTGGATGAAAGATTTGTACCAACTGCCTGCGAACAAAGTCGAAGATGTGCATGTTACACGCAGCTGGAGTATTTTGTGGATTTTTTTTTAAGGCCGCACCTGAGTGGTCTTGTCTTGGATGCTGTGTGAACTTCATTAAGCCTCAGAGGATATTGTATTTTTTATTGTGAAGTATGACGTTTAAAAAATAGGTCTCAATAATAATTTGCAGTTCAAAGCCAAAACATAGGGACATTTAACATGCTTAATTAGTTTATTGAATTTTGGTACAAAAAGATCACCTATTAATCCTGTTAATCGGAATAATGTCTGGTGGATCTGTTCCTAGTACCATCAGGTAGACAAAAACATCTATAGCATTGTTTTGATGTACCTGGTTTAATACAGATTTCCTTACGCTTAGTTATTTATTGCAGAACTAACCAAGGGTGTTTTTTTTTTTTCTTAAATTGTCAGTAATCCCTATAAGAATTGTATGTAACAATTGAATTAAAATGACTTCCTAATATTTTGGGCTCATCGTGTACAAATGTACTATGATGCAATAATGTAATGTAATTAATCACAATTTATAAACAGCAGCATAATTAAGCATTGCTGCTTCCACAGCCTGGATCATTGTACAGCACCACAGAGTATGATGGCGCTATATTAACCAATAAATAATAATAAGTGTAACTTGTGATCAGTGCTGTAAAATTCTAGTTTAATTTAGCTGTAATTTTGTAGACCTTCCTAAAAGGAGTATGATTGATTGCGCAACAAGGTTTCATTCTTACAGATATTACATAAACAAGAAAATTAAAAAGCAGATACCCCAGTGGGAGAGCATCTCATGTCAGGATGGTCACAGTATTAAAATATGAAATTAATTGTATTAATGGGAAGGTTTTACACCAAGAGATATTGAAAAATATGGGCGATAAAATTATTCTGAACAAGAGTCCGCATCGCGATAAATAAGTGCTATCCCAGAACCAACTTGCATAACTAACATCAGGGCCAGTTGTTGACCAAACATCAACCCAGGCTAGAAGCTCCATCGCTCTACACAGGCACATAGCATGTATTTCTTACACATTTAGAATGTTAACGTAGGCATGTTAATGCAGATTGGAGTTAATTTAGAATTATCATTTTACTATATTTCAAATTGTGTGCCGTCAGCATAGGAGCAACACTAGTCAAAAAAGTTGGCCTAAAGCAATTTTTGGGGGTTAAGGAATTTCTTGAAATTACATCTTTAACTTCAGGGTTCTAGGAAAGTCAAGTATGGCTTGTGAACAGCGCCCCAGCCGTTGGCCAGTCTGACAACTTCTAGTGCTTGATGCAAGCAGAGCAAGATCTCATCCTAAACCATCATATTCCTGGGATCATTTTGTGCATTTTTTGGTTTATTTAACTGTATCAATTGATGTATCTAAAAGTTAATTATTCTGTAAGGTGGCTTCAGGTTGGACACCGCCATTCAAACCTAATCTAAATCGAATCAATCTTATCTGATCTATGCAGGCTATCTCCTTTCCTAGTCCTGTCCTTTTTATGTTATGTTTTAATATTTTTTCTCACAACTTCAGTCCCAGAATGATTCTAAACATATTTGATGCAACTTCTGAGTCAAGCTATATTTCTGTTGTTTAATGTGTATATTAAACCGGTTCACAGTTTCAATTAAATCAAACTATACTGCGCAGTTCAGGACATCGCAAATGTATTACCAAAACTATACAAGCATGAAAATGAGCCCGGCCTTCTGCAGACTGTGAGAATCATTTGAGCATCTCCGTAGATGATACTGGATATGTAGATAAGCTTTTTACTGCTGCAGGGCCAGCAATGTGTTACATTTATTGGCAACACGTGGATTTAAGAGTGAAAAGTTCAAGTGAAAATCCTGAGAATTAATACAGCTCTGTGACACTCGCGGCCACATAAGATTATATAACAATGCACGCATTACGGAGACTATGTTCTATGTTCTACCACAACTACAAATTGCGAATCATATTATCCTCAGCTGGTCTGCGACAATATCAGTCTTAGGAGATCAGGAAAGGCCATTTTGAGACCTAATAACCAAAGAACAATCGCATTCAGAACAGATTTGTTTCATGGTGTTTGTTTCTTGGAGATCGAGATGAAGCCTTGTGCCCCGAAACAACTGCCTCCATTTCTTGTCCATCTGGGCAGTGTAAGGGCATTGCTAATTATTTGAGGCGGTGTACATTTTTTCCATTGTAATGTTTGCACAGAGGATACCAAAGTTTGCATGCAAGTGAACTTTAGGATGCAACTAGTAAATTCACCAATGTTCATATGGAAGTAAGTAAAAAGTGTGAGGTGAAGTGCAAATTGAAAATTCACTAGAGACAATTCGCTTTTGCACCAAATCTCCGTCCACTTTCATATATGAGAATGTGGGAGAGTCTAGTTGATCTAAGTTGAAAAACGCAAGCAACTCCCATATTTATTAACCTGTGATGTGCATCCCATGGTGCATTTAATGCAACAATTGCCTATACCACATATTTTATTGTCGTACAATAATAAAATGATTATTAATAAGAAGCACTCTGTCCACCTCAGCCCAGTAGTGGGTCGCTATTGTAGTCTGTGGAGAAGATGGTAAACACGGGTGGTTCCCTGACTTCTGGACAAAACTGGCTGGATATCAGATCTTGGGGCAAAATGTGGGCTAATGAGGCAATTATTTCAATTATATCACTTATTGATTAAAATAATCTGTGCTTTATAGAAACAGTTTTTTAAAAAGGCATTTGATTCAATAAAAACTGGAATGAAACCACACAATGATACAGCCTGTTTAGCTGTCTTGTTTCCACTCATAAAACCCCCCAAACAACGAAGGTTTCTGCTCTTAATAGCACGGGTGATTCAATCATTCAGTCTTGTTTTGCGGCAAACGGGCTCCTGCCCCCTGGACCTGACCTAGGCCAGAATGCACCACTGTCTACATTGGTATTTATGGATTAAAATAGGAGCTCTATATGTATCGAGAACCCACTTTGTGTGAATGCCATGGCAGCAGACATCTTGATTGAAGGAGCTGCATGACTATTCTTTTTCCATTACATTATTCTCATTATTATTGACTGACTCATGCAGCCTTTGTAGGTGTGGGGTGGAGAAGGGAAAAAGATTTTCAAACAGCTAACTGATAAGATAATGCTAGTTATGCCACAGACTGCCTCTGATCTGTGCTCCTCTGAGATTAAACAAGCAATCTCCAAACAAATCGAATGATTGTCTAACAGTAATCACAAGCTATGTGTCGTTTCAATAAATACATTTATATATGCTAACAGTTGTGACAGAGACAGGCTCCTTTAAAGACATTATATTTTGCATACTTTTTATATTAAGGTATTCAGTGCTACTAAATTTCTACATGCATTGATTTACAGAATCCGCTCTTCTTAATATCTCGTTTAAACTCATGTAGTCCATCAATAACTGATGACCGCTGCTCAAGTGTACTTCACAATAATATCTGCTTCTTATAAATGCAACTACTGTTTGACCCTTAAAAAAGCTATTTTTTGTGATGTGTAAGTTTCATAGATAGCTTTGTATTAACATTGGTTCCTTGATGATTATGAATTTATGATAATGAAGGTAAGCCATGAATATTAAGAGAAAGGGCTGCATGACTGGGCTGGTATTGACAGTAAGCTGGATGGGGTTATTGTATTAAGGGGGTTTCATGGATACAACATGTCAGTCATTCCCGGGCCTTATTGGGAGGGGTCATGGGAAGCTATTTATGGGCTAATTTCCCCACGATTTGGGTCAGAAGCCATCTTCTGCCTCCCTTGTTATATTCGTTACCAGCAGAAGTTTTATGGAGATAGGGTTCATAGCAAAGTTTTAATTGGTTGTTACACCAAGATTCAGCACTGGTTTTACTTCATGGCAAAATGGATGAGGAGTAGGGCGTGTCAAGACCGCACTCTCGCATCCGGTAGGATTCGGGTGTTGACCCGGAGAACAAGAGAAGCAGTGCTTCTCCCTGATAACTGTGGGTTGATCATGTCCCAATCTTATTACAAATTTACCAAATATCACCCATCTATCTGTTGGTGAGGGGGCTCATTGTTATTTCTCAGGTCATGTTTAACCCCCTCCTGCCATGTTTCCTATCATTCTGGCGGGCACACTGTCGGCACACTGAAGATCTTCATGTTATGATTTTACTATGAAACCATATTTCCCGGGGGTAACCCCAGTGCCTGGTCCCTGTAAGATTTTATGGCATCCAGGACAGGACATCTGGCATCCTTTGAAGATGCCCTGCATGTCCCACTGATTTTATGATAACATTGATGGCAGGATCTCGCCAAAGAAAAAGTTACTTTTTTGGTATTCATGCAAGATGCCTTGCTAACCCTTTAAGTACAGACATTATGCACGGCAGTGGGTAACGAACAGGGAGATCATTTCATTGTATGAAATTGATCAGATAATGCTGACTTCTATCAGGTACACATTTAAACATCTAAAATAATTAAGAAATATAAGTCATCCATGAAAAGTTCATTACAATTTATGAATTTTGTAAAAGCTGTGACAATGACTTGTTGGGTAGACAGAACGTCAGCAAAGGTGGTATTACGCATTATATATCGGTAAATGCTTGACCCAAGATAACTCAATCCCATCTTGCATTACATAATCAATACGAGTTCCTTGGTTCTCTGCAGTGTTATGACATTGCTTTCTATGTATATTGGCAATTTACTATATTGCATTCCATGGACAGTGAAGAACAAGGAAGGTTATATATGTATGCATATCACTCATGAATGTTTGATGGATCAATATAATCATTGCACATAATGTTTACATTAAATTCTTCATGGTTTGCTGCTGGAATACTAAAATTAAACTACTACTAATTTAAAACTAGATGTTATTTTCTTGTCTACGTTTCTAAATTTAAATTATATTCTGCTAAAAACTGATTCTTAATGCAAATGTATTAATATAGCTCAAACGGTGATAATAATCTTTTTAACAAGTCTTTATAGTGTAAAAGACAAAAAAAAGGCTATGCAGTTGAAAGATACAATTTTAATTTAACCTAATTAGTGATACATGAGATCAATTCAGTTAAAACACCCAGATTATAAATAATTATAGAGAGCTACCTACCCTTGTCTGTGATTAAAAAGCTGTTTTACACCTGTATTCCAACCTGTTTAATGTCTGCAATGTCCTTTTAACCTACACTATTAGACTCTAACAGTTTAGTGTTAGAAACAGATATTTTTTTGTATGTGTGTTTTTTAGCAATCTTTGTTGTACCAGTTTGCTGAATTATCACAGATTTTATTCATCTAGAGGCATCTACTAAATTTTTAAAGTAGTAGGTTCCACATGTTACAGATCTCAGTATCACTAAACAGTAGGCCACTTCTATTCTAGCATTCAGTCTATCCTATTAACCCCTTAACGACAAAGCCCGTACATGTACGGGCACAAAATGCAATGTTTTTAATGGGTTTTGGGACCGCCCATTGTCCATAAGGGGTTAAAAGGGACAGTTTAATGTCACAGACAGTCTCAGTTAAAAGAATGCATATTAAAGTACTTTATGAGGATGCTAATATGGATTCTTTAAAAAAAACAGTTACCTGATCTAGTAACTGCAGTTCTGCAGCTGCCCTCCTCAGGGCCGGCCCGACAATGGAGCCGAGTGGGGCAACCGCTCCAGGCGGCACTTTTGAAGGGGCGGCACTTCGCCGCCCCAAGCCCCTTTTTTTTTTAAAGCGAAAGAGAGAGAAAGGGGCGCAGAGTGGTTTTCGCTTACCAAGCTGTCAGTACCCGCTCGGCGCCCCTCTCTCTCTCTCCTCTGCGGCGAGTCTCCCTGTTCGGTCTCGGTGCCGGCTTGTAATGCTGAGTGCTGGAAGATTTCCGGCGCTCAGCATTACAAGCCGGCACCAAGACCGAACAGGGAGACTCGCCGCAGGACTGCTGAAAGGTAAGTACAAGGGGGGGGGGAGGGTAGATAATGGGGGGGCGGCAGGGACGGAGGGAGAAGAAGGGTAGATAAGGGGGGGGTGTCATTTAAAAATTCGTCCCAGGCGGCATTTTGCCTTGGGCCGGGCCTGGCCCTCCTCCCCCATTGTCTGATGATTCTTGCTACTGATTGGTTGCTTCAAATAGCCAATCAGTGTCATGAAAATGCTGCCATTGAAATCAATGTGAAAACTTTCTGTGCATGCAGAGCTGACTTGCGGAAAGTATATCAAGTGTATCTCCTGCACGGCAGCTATATATATTTTTGTCTATCTATCTATTCTATCTATCTATGTTGCATTTTATGGATTAGGCATGTCAGCTGCAGACTCCTGTCTATCCTGATCCGGTTAGTTAGAAGACTTTACCATGGATGACTTTTACAGCAATAGGCAAATATAGATTATCGTGAAGAATGCTGGGTCAGCGGTGTCCTTAACATAATTAGGACAGGCCCGGTATCAGAGAGCTCTGGATTTGAATACAATATATAGAGAGAATATGAGGACAGGCTTAAGTAGTGCTGTATTTCGACAGTAAAGAGTCTGCCTGCATATTGTCAGGACCGGCTCAGACATTACTGGGTTTGTATGCAATGTAAATAATCACATTATCCAGTTACCTACAGAGGTAGTGCTACCATATAAGCAGCTGCTAAAGACGTCCTCGGGTGTCAGGGGCCCCTTCGAGGCTGCAGGGGAGGCCATAACAGAAGTGCAACACAGGCTGGTTATAAAGGTATACGCTGTAAAGTATTTTTATTGAAAATGACTTTCTACATTAAATTACAAGGAACGCAAAGCAGGCTGGGGGTGTGCTGCAGATTGTGCTCCTAGAGTAGCTCAGGTTATAAATCTGTGCTTGATTACAATCCCGAAGCCTGAGATAAACCTTAGTTATATTGCGTATTATCAAATTAGCTCGGTGGTTGACCCCCTACACGTACTCTCTCTGGGTCTCTCGTACCTAACAATGGCTGCAGGAGACCAGCACATACAAGAAAATCCCTTTAGCACGCATGATCGGCTACATTTAATATTCAAGTTTATAAATAATGACAAGGATAATTTGATCGAATTCAGAAAACAAATATTTATACGCCAGGCAGAGTCTATAAGGGAGGTGGATGTTTATGTACGTGAATAAAATTAAATACAAAACACCTTTCAGCGATCAAAAATACCAATAGTGGGATAACAACAGTGATTCTAATTACAAGGCTACATCGGTCTGTATCTTTGGTTTTCATCTTATTCCCTTATTTGAAGCGCCTGCTCTGTTTTGACAAGAGGCATCGGAGATAAATCTAGTAATGACATGAATTGTTTTGTTATTTGGGGTACATCTGTTGCCTTATGCTCAATATATGTCTACTTTTATAATTTTTTTATATTTATAATAATGATGAATACGAGTTTCCCACTGAGCTGTACATAAACATTTTGAGGCATATATATATATATATTTTTTTTTACACCGAGATGTTTACAATCTTATTTAGCTTGCCAGAGGCACAAGGTAAAAAGGATTTTTTTCTGATTTTTAATAACGGAATTTCACATTGCAAAGATCCTTTTTTTTATTTATCTGTACCTAGGGTGTTCCAATTTAGAATTATTTTTGCGTAGCAATTTTGTTTCTGAAGCCTGCAGATGTTTCTGAATGCATTCCCACAAATAAAGAAAATATTGTGATCTTTAGCCACTTCTTTAAAAAAAAAAATGAAAAAAAAGAAAGAAACATTTTCTCAAAAATATGGAACAGTCAAAATCAAATGTGAAATTCACTGGGCTTTCCCAAAAAGTGGAACTATGCAAATGAATTAAGGGAAACATAGTTGTTTTGGGGATTACTCCGGGGTAGCAAATGCATACCTCCTGATTGTCCCACTTTAGGACCCAAATCCCTTTTTTCCCCCATGATGTCCCTCTTCTTGTAGGAGCTTTGAATGTTTGATGGATGTGAGCATTTCATAGTGTTATACAGCGCCAATGACATAGATGTAAACAATATATAATAAACAAATATGTTTTTAAATTAAATTGTGTAAACAAAACATCTTGTTCCAGAAGCCTTATTAGTTATTAGAAATTGCTATCCGTAAGTCACACACAAATTCTTAGTAAAGTCCTCCCCCCAGCCATACCTCTAACCAGACCCATAAAATAAAAGTCTCCCAGTTTGGCTGTTTGAAAAGTTGGAAGGCATGCCAACGGGTTGGTCTCCATCTGTGGTAAATCTACCGCTACCTTATCCACGCAACACTTTTTTGGCCAAAGATTTTTCCAAAGCAGCATTGGAGTTCTGGCTCAACAATTGTTCTAGGAGTCCCTTTAAGGTCCCCTAGATACTTACTTGTTTCTACAAGGATGTATACTGGCTGAAGACAAAAGATCTGTAAGCAATTGTAAACTGAATTTGCAGCGTTGACCCAGGAACAGACACTTTGTAAGGTTTTTTCACAGGATATGTTTTAACCACTTCTAGGACCTACATGTCCCATCTTGGGGAGAAGCATTTTGAAACTTCATTATAAGCTCATAGAAGTTGTTTAACTCAAAGGAATCTCACTATAACTCAGCCAACATTGGTTTCCCCCAGGTTCTTGATTGAATACCCACTTAATTCAATTAAGAGGCTGTTCAATGACACAAACTTTACCGCATGTGTCTTAGTATCTTCATATTCTAACAAGACCATCCTTGGGATATTGGTAGTTAGTATAGGACAGGTTGTTGTTATTAAGTGAAAGAACACTGTATTGGTGTTAATAGTCCTTGTTGTTTTTGGATTTCCATTATTGTTACCGTTAACCACTCATCTGCCAAAAATACATTTACTAGCATTACCCTAAGGATGGAACTGGCACCCAATGGGTAAGGAAGGAATATTTTTTTTTATTGTAGCAGATTGAGGATGTTCTGGCGTAACACACGACTAACACTACATGGCGGATGTCTACGCAGACCCCAGCAGCATGGCTCCAGACACCACAAGCAAATGAATTATGCATCAAAGCTTCACCTTGTATACATAATTCTTAGTACATACGATTAGATGAGAGGTAATAAGACATCACTATTTTCTCTCCTTACTCCATACTTAGGACATACCACAGTGAATCACCTCAATTATATAATTTTCCCATTTTTTAATATAATGCAGTATGTGTATGTAACAAGTTGACGCTGTATTTAAAAATACTTTTTTTGAATTTCTATATTAATGGTAGGCGTGTAAGAAAGAATAGATCTTTAATGTTGTTCCCATCTCAAAGTATACAATAATTCCGAAAACAAATAATCAGACTTAAAATAAAATCACTTTCCCAGATCTTTATATTTATAACCCCTTTCTTCGACTTTGACAAGAAATAGCTGATTATGTACATTTGCAACCGATTTAATGTATATATATATATATATATATATATATATATATATACACAAAACTAATTTACGGTATTTTATACTCTATACATATTATAATACATGAAGATCAGTTAGACAGATATTTATATATATATAATTAATAGATACAAATGTACATCAAATTATTCACAGTACAGTATAAATATTTTATATAAACATTCTATATTTCCATGGTACTATCTCAATTCCACTATAGCATTTTTTCCTTAAACAAGGAAACCTATAATATTTTAATAAGCCCATAAGGCATGTTACATCTACATTTCACAACAAAAGTGCTGACTAAGTGAATTCAAAGTTTTCCAGGTGCAATAATATATCAACATGGAATCATTAAAAAGTACATGATATTCCACTCTTCTAGAATAAGGAATTTTACCTAAGAACAAAACCTCCAAGACCATCTCTGAGAAGTGTGCTCATAAAAGGCATTAGAAGAAGACTGAAAAGCACTGTCCATTAAATCAGAACTCACTTCCATTAACCCTTTCCCATTCTAGACAGTGTGCTATGCATTGTAAAAGAAAAGCTTTGCTTGAAGGCTACCAAACTCATATCTTACATCATTGCATATCACAGTAAAAAAATAACATATCTGGAGGTTTTTTGTTTTTTTGGAGGAGATTGATAAGATGATGATGAGACAAGACAAAATAGCCCTAAGGACTAACTTACTGCAGGAATCACAATCAGAACAACAACAACAAAAGAACTAGTTATGAAGATGATTTCAGTCTGTGCTATTTGTGCATCTCTACATCAATCCATCCAGAAGAGGGACCTTTCCACTCTTAGATAGCTTTACATGCCTGCTCTCTTTTCTTCGGTGAGGGGGAGAGGAAAATCGGATTGAAGGAGCAGTCCATCTCTAGCAATTGTGTATCTTTAATAACACACACACACAGTGGGCAGGGAAGTGAGGGGGTGTATGTTAGTGTGTGTGTCAGTGTATGTGTGTGTGTGTTAGTATGTGTGTGTGTGTGATGGGGCTGCTCTTGTGCGCTTGCTAGTATTTGCTCTGTATTTTCCTATCCTCTGATCCTCTTTGCAGAGACTCCCGATCCAGGTCTGAGTAGCTGCTTGGCGTCCAGTCCACGTCTTGGCTGAGTCCCCCTCGGCTTTTAATCATGCCCCTCTGTCTGTGTGTGAGTGCAGGCAGGCTGACAATGATTTCCTCAGTGATTACGTACAGAGCGAGTCCCTGCGGGTTAGGGGCCCCCTCTGGAGCCATCCTGATGGCTTTAGGGGCCTTGCTTCTATTTTCCATTATTATGTGGACTACCGGAGCGACAGCGCAGTCCAAGACCTTGCAGGTTTGTGATGTGGAGGCAGCACACATCTCCTTCTATCTGCTATCCTCTCCAGAAACCAGGCGTAGACTTTTCATTTTTTTTTACCCTCCTCTCTCCCAGAAACAAGGAGCACAACCAGCTCCTTCTGAGCAAGATATCAGGCAAAGAGATCCCCCTTCTTTAAAAAGAAAAAGAAAAAACCCCAACAAAATACCCCCCACCCAATAATCAACCCCCCCTCCTTCCCTTTGGACACCACAACAACCGAACCATAATATTAACAATAAACAAACACCACCTCTATGCAACAGCACTTAGAATTTCTAGCCTATATTAGTTCTATAGCTGGTGGGGTGAAAAAAAAAGTATCAATTTTTTTCGCCCTTTATTTCATAGATCTATTAGCGATTTGCTGTTGCAGTTTGCAGATATGCTTTAGGGTTATATTAATTTAATTTTTAACAAGTGATCTCCCATAGGAAAAAATGTAATTTTTGTGATTTTTTTTTTTAATACATACATTTGTTACCAGCAGTTTTAACTGTAGTATTTTAATATTTTTTTTGTACATTTTCTTAAAATATATATATTTTTTTTTTTTTACTCCTTGGTGTGTGTTTTTTTTTTTTTTTTTTGGCCAGTGGAGAGGGCAGACAGGGAGGCTGCAGGAAAGCAGAGTGCTCTTGTTAAGGGATCCTCGGTTTCTGTTGCCTTAGTTGTTAACGGGCTGACACTGAACAACTCCAGCTGCTTGCTTTTAGGATGTCTCGCCGCAAGCAAGCTAAACCAAGATCACTGAAAGGTAAGAGACAAAGCGATGCACCTTTAACTGCTTTCCTTGTCGGTGGGGGAAGCAAGCAATGCGAGTTTTCCTTATCCCTCCCTTGTTCATCCAGACGGGGGATGCAGTAGCTCAGGGAGGGATCCTGAAGCAGCCGAGGCTCAGGGAGAAAAGGAGGATGCGATGCAAACTTCCAGCTCAATCTAGCCCTAGTTTTACGGATGTTTTTTTTTCTTCTTTCTTCAAGAGAGGATGTTTTTCTTGCTACTGGATCTCAGTTTGCTTTTATATGGAATCCAATGCATGGCGATGGGCTCCACTTAGACTGTTATCCTTTTGTATACTCCCATATATGCTAGGATTAAACGCTTTAAATATTACATACCCTACCCCAAAATGCATTCGATCTGTCTTTGTTTTCCAGAACAAAAAACAAAAGTTAGATTTTTTTTCTTCTTTCATCTCGACCCATCCCCCATTAAAGAAAATAATTATTGTATTTTTGGAGCAGTTTTTTTTTTCTTTTTTACTTTTGATTTAGGAGATGTGGGGGTTATGATTCTATATATATATACGTAAAAAAAAAAGTTTATTGATTCTGGAGTTTGAGCTCCAGAATACTGTGTTGGAATGTTGGGAGTTTTGGAGCGTCTGGTCACGTGACTGCCGGGCGGCTCGCCTGCTGCCTGAGCCTGTGTGAGGGAAGTTGAGGAGCATGGAAAGAGGGGGTTGCCCATTTACCACTTCACACTGTCTGGAAGGACATTACTTCTGGACTGTTACTGATACATCTATACCAGTCTAGGGGAAAGGAATACCCCTCTCAACCTTCATCTAGTGCAAGGGGTCTCAGAATCAGCATTATTTATTCAGATTACATTAATATAGATGTTTATCCTTAATGTAGAACTAGAATTTCCTCTAGAAAGGCTTTGATGATCTAGAATAGTAAACATAACGTGATTGATGTGTCTTCTTTCCTTTCCCCTTTATGCATTGGATTTGTAAACATTGGTTGCTACTTTGTTTTCATTAGATGGGGTGGGGGGTAATGTAAGCAATAGGGGGGGTTGTCAGTAAGCTCTAAAGTTAAGAGCATTAAAGAGGTTTTCTCTTGAAAATAAGTACCCGGGCTCTGTGTCGGTACTGGTGTGTGTTAGACTGCCTGGGGAGTGGAGAGAAGACAAAGGGTAGCTTGTTGTGGTTGCACTAATGCTGTGCTTGGCCCTCTGGAATGTAGAAGGAGTCTGCTCTCCAGCATAGAATTCCAGCACTTTACCACTCTTTAACCCCTTCACTGTTCCCGTCTCTTGACGGCTGAAAGCCCGTCATATTCTAGTTGTGACACTTTTTGTTTAGACAGCTAACATATTTGTATATTTAATCAAACTGTAGCAATGTCACCCATTACTTTCAAAATCATGATGTAAAAACCCCCCAGTTCTTGTCTAAAAATATCTATTACACTTCTAGAATTGTACAGTTAAAAAAAAAAAAAATGCTAACTTATTCGTAATACTGCAAATAAAGTGTTTCAAGAATTTAAAGAAATTACACTATATTGTTTAACCAAAACACAAATCTAGAATGAATAGAGTGAAGGAAATAACGTGACGGATAAGTGTATTTTGTTTTTCTAGATTAATTGCCCGATTTTAATTTTTTTTGTGTGTGTTTACGTGTCTAGAGCAGCTTCATACACGACAACATTTTCTGCTAAATATTTGTCGTATAGAGAAATCCCAAGCAGTATGTTCTTCTGCTATTTGCCTTGATTCCTCTCTCTATATGAGGAAGAAAAAAACGTGCTCAGGTTAGGCTCTTCGCTCAATATGATGGAAGATTTTAGCTCTGATTATTAGCCCGAACGTGGACTGCTCTTCTATTAATGTACATTTATCTTTGGAATGTAGGTGCTTCAGGAATTTAATACCATATTCTCTCAAGTTGGCAGTCCTGTGGTAGAAGCTAATCTAGACGTACGGTTGTAGATGTATCTTGTTTAGTGTTAAACGGCCCTGTTTAAAACCTTCGAGAGAAAATCATTGCTTTGGGTTCTTTTATGGGAAGTTGAGCACAATTCACATTTATTTGAATATATTTTAAGAAGGTGAGGGGGCACAGAGATTTAAGCGTTCTGCATTTACCATTCTGGAGAACCCAAAATTTAGCTGTAGGTAACTCTTCATTTTCATGATATTTTAAAGATGTGTGTTTTGCTTTATATTTGTTGCTGTTTGTTTTTTCCTTTTTTAAATTAAAAATATCCAGACGATTAAGCTAGAGTTTGCGTTTGGACGTTGCAATGACATCAAACTGTACGTTAATGCGTCCTTGAAGGCATCAACATAATGGCAGGTTCAGACAAGGGGTTTTCAAGAAGTCAGAACAGCCTCTCTTAATGCCTTTTGTACATCTATGTACGTGGCCTTTATGTGTCGTATATGACAAGCAATCAGTGTCATCAAATGGTTGCGTGCTTTGAGTATTCATTTAAGGTTAATTCATTACCACATGTGATGTTTGTCTAAAACAAATCAAGGATGTTGAAATGACACCTCTGTCTCCTCCTTCTGCTTTTTGATGCCCTGTGATCACCCCCCCCCCCTAAAAAAGAAAACCCTCTAGTGTTTCTTTTTTTTGAGTTGTACAATGTATTTTTTTTTTTCTAGAAAAAAAATTACACTTAACTTTTTATTTTTTATTTTTAGTTGGGATGGAATATATATAGCGGCAACAATGTAATAGTTCAGCTTGAGTGTGTTTTTTTTTGTTTTTGTTTTTTTTGTGTGTTATCAACTGTTAAGCATAGATTAGTATTTAATATGATGCATGGTTATTTCTTGTCAAAACTGCTTGTCACGGCATCTTTTCCCAATTGCAAGAAAAATAGAGGTGGAGATTTATTACCACGGATCTACATCGTGTGTTGACCATGGTTAAGCACCTGGAGTGTAAACTTTCTTCTCCTATAAGTTGCTATGTCTTTTTATTATCGGTTACAAAACATGTACCCTTTATTCATTATTAATTACCGCAATCATAAATTAATCAATGGGGTGGGGTTTATAAAAGTATCAATATGTGCGTAAGAAGCGGCTTGTAAGAATCCATTTTTGGGAACAGTCACTGGTTTAAAAGTTTAGATTTTTCATGAAGAGGCAATCTATGAAGGTAGTTACTGTTATAATTTGCTTACATTGCAGAAAGAAATCTTGCTCTAGAAATGGTGTCAGTTTCTATGTCTTTTGTTTTCTTGCATGTGTGCGTGCCTATACATATATTATTTATATTAATGCAACATAGGTAATAAGCACTTATCCAGCGTAGCGACAATTAGTTCCTTTTGTTTTTGCAAAATCTCAAATACACACACATGCCCATAATTCTCGAAGACCATCTGTTTGTGTAGCACTGGTCTGTGCAACGCTTTCTTTGTAGCTCATCCATCCTTGCTTGTAAAGGGTTAAACGTTTGACTTCTGCGATTTTCAGTGAATAAGTTGTGGTAGGTTAAGAGGTTCCAGAATTGCTTTGTACTGATTAAACCTAGGACTGGGAAGCGAACTTTGAGCCAGCTAAGGATTTGATTTTTCTGCCGTGGTGGTCATGATGGCTTCGGTCACTTTTTAATTATTCACAGGATTTTTTTTTTCCTCCTTTTTGTTTTTTGAGAAATCCATTTTAAAGAAATAAGAAAATATAACTTTTAAACTTTCCATTATGTAAATATGTATAATTTTTTTTTCTTTACTGAAAGCATGGTGGTTAATTGGAACAGATTCCTGGCGGAAGCGATAGAATATTTTTAGTGAGGAAATTTTAAACATGAATGGGATAGGAATATTGCAATTCTGCATTGAAGTCAAGACCAAATGGAGTCTTCATAGCAGAAGTAATGGGCAGACTAGATGGGCCGAACGGTTCTAATCTGCTATTTCTTCACTTCTGTTTCTACATTTTGTTTTTTTCTTGTACATCTCATTCTTTTCCATTTTGTGAACTGCAAAAATGTTATTGCGTAAATTTGACCATATTGTATAATACAGTCGAAATATAAGAATACAGGGTTTTCGGTATATTAACTTTTATCTTCCATTAAAGCTCCTACTTCTACAGGTTGTGATAAATATTTACTGGGGCACCTACAGCTTGTGTGATAGTCTCTCCAAACATGTATGCTTGATATAAAGAAAATATTAACCGGCTACAAGACAATTAGCTTTTGTTTTCCCCCCTTTTACCAATATTGTATTGTTCACGTGTTTCAAATAGCTTAGAAACAGCGTTTTTCCTTTGCTGGTAATGGTGGTAGTAGTGTTCTCATTTGACCTTAATTAACCCTGAAGTTGTCTTTTCCATTTTGAAATGGACATCTCTAAAAGTCAGACTTGTTGTGTCCAGTATTGTATGGTTTTCATAAAATTCAGAAAGCCCATGATCCAGTAACTAGACATTCCATGGCAACGCTTGAGGAATACAATATGTTGCATAGGAAAATGTGGTCGGCTAATAGAAATGCAGTCAGATCACTTTTCATTTCTTTCATTTCCTCTGTATCTTCTTTTTTCCTCATTTTAATCCTTCCTTGGCCCCAAACATCATCCTTTTTAGATTTGTGATCCCTTCTACGAACCTACTTTATCGTCACCCGCTTTTCTGCATTATTTGGTAATTGTTTTATTTTGACATCGCTTGTTCCTACACATTATGATACCAGTGTAGTCATATTTGATTGTGTGTATGCATGAGTTATTTCTCTACAGTGATGTTTTTTTGTTTTTTTTTCTTTTTTCTTCAGAAAATCTAGATTTCACTCCAATCAGCTCCGCAATGGGGAGGTATCACCTCTCTGAACAAAGATATTTCTTTCATAACTGTCTGTGTTCCCATTCTTTGCCATAACAGTTCAGTGTTCTGATTTTTTTTTCTTTGGGAATACTAAAGTTTTTCCACTTAGAATCTAAGACCAGATATGTTCCAGAATGCATTTGTAGACGTCTGTATCTCATTAATTGTTTCCATATGGATTTAATGTCTGACGCTACAGCGAGGATTTAAACTGTATTTTGTTCGGTGCTGAAAATGAATAGTTTCAGGCTGCAATAGCTTGTGAGTGAATGAGGATATCTTGGCAATCAAAATGGTTCCCTGCAAATTCATTTTTGAATGCACCCCCGAATGTGTTATAGTTTTCCATTGGTTCGTACAAAGCTGCCAAAGGTCATCACTAGTCCCGCTAGGGAAAAATACAAGACCCTAATCCCATTTCAATTAAATTCAAAATATGGCCTTGTGTTTCAGTTACATAGGGATTAAATGCAGCTACAGAATGAGCTGGTTTTCATTGTTTGTTGCTTTCTAAAATATGTTCTGTATTGATTCAAACATGGCTTACAGTAGTAGGGCAGCAAAGGCAGTTCAATGTTTGTTCAATATATGCATGTGTATGAATGTGTAAAATCGAGATAGATATATATATATATATATATGAGAAAATATATTTGCATAAAATATTTATAGGGCTACACAAAACTAAACGACTAAAGATGCTGTAATAAAGCTTCATCAATGGTATGCAAACATGGCTAAAAAGAATAATTAAAAAGCATATTATACTACTTACTATAATGGAAGCAATTAATACAGGACTTATGAACCATACCACCTAAATCCATTTATATATTATAATTTAGAGCATTTAACTTAGTAGCTGACCTGTTTTGTTTAGAAATCATTCCATCTCGATTCCGTATTAGGTGCAAATCACTAGAATGTGAGCTTGGGAGCAGGGCCCTCCTTACTCAATGTATTGCTTTGTGCTCCTCTGTCAATTCTAGTTTTCCCATACCCTTTGAATGTATGTACTGTAAGAAGATATTGGTGCTATGTAAATAAAAGGTAGTAATAATAAGAAGAACTGATCCCTTATTTTTTCCAACTGTATCATGCAGCTGTAGGGTTTTTTTTTTTTGTTTTTTTTTTACATTTTTATCTGAGAATTTTCAGATCATATCTATGATGCACTACGGTTGCTAATTTCACAGTCAGTATTAGAGTGGCTTAGCTGAATATGAACACTTTTCTACCCTTGAGAGAGTATGTTCTACCAAATCATTACAAAGTAGAGGATGGTATTGAAACCACTTTTTGTATAACATTTTATATCCAACCAGCACAGAAACTACATTGAAACTACTTTGTACCCCTCAACGTTTCATGTGTCTAAATCAAGACACCTAGTAGGGGTGGGAATGCGGGCATGGCCAGGGTGTAGTAAGAGGCAGGGCAGGACCACCCACCTTCTTTACCCATCTGTCCACCTTGCAGTGATCGGGTTCAATGCGCCGCGAGGTGGTCACATGTGAGCTGTGATAAAGGTCTGTATCTTTTGAGTCATATCTCTACCGGCAACCTGCTTCGGGACAGCTCTGCTTGGGTTGACCAAAATGCCACTTCTTGTTGGACTGGAACTTTCATTATGTTAACGTCACCAAATCCTGCCTGAGAGAGACAGAGCATTTTTATTTTTAGATTAAGAAGGTGGGTTTTTTAAGCCACTTGTCGAAGATCGCTCTCCAACAAAAAAATGCGTAGTAGTAACAGTGAGTGAAAATATCTTGAGCTTTAAAGGAGTTATAATTTTTTCAGCT
Organism: Spea bombifrons; assembly: GCF_027358695.1. Classification (NCBI taxonomy): domain Eukaryota; kingdom Metazoa; phylum Chordata; class Amphibia; order Anura; family Pelobatidae; genus Spea; species Spea bombifrons. Next base: position 80,408,400 of record NC_071091.1, on the reverse strand, counting down.
ATAATATTAGCTGTTTTGTTATGTTGCTAATTCTATTGAAAAGCATTATCGGCTATGAGAAGTTCTGATCCCCTCATAAATTGAGTTTCTCCCCAAAAGATACACTTTTTGATGGTCTTGTATTAAATGTTTAATTTAGAGTTATTTTACATAGACAAATTAAAGAGGAGGTCTGATTGAGAATATAGAACCTTGCTGCTTTTTTTATGATGTCTGCGTATTCTGTCCTAACATATGATTCAGAACAAAGTGAAAAAGTGTTGGATTGCAATGCTTTTGTGGGGAAACATGTCTGAGATTTTTCTTTCGCTTGCTGTCCCACATCGTGCCTTCTGCAGATCATTGTGCCTGGAAGCTACTCAACTGAGACTTCTCTTATCCAACTAGTGATTTTATATGAAGCCATGTGCCCAGCACTTCAGAAACTTAAAGTTTATAGTGTAATTAAGACAAGTTCTGACAAATACCAGTAGCCAGAGAGCCATAGCACTATTTTATAAAGAACTGTGGACTAACCACTTGTGTACCTTCTGCAAACATCTGTTAAAGAGAGGATTACAAGAACTTTTTTTTTTTATTCATAAAAAAAATCTGTTCAATTAATTGAGCGTTTTTTATTCCCAATCAGTATCATTTTATAAGATAGTTGAGCGTTTTAGTAAACATCTGTTTGCCACAATACTTTTACATATTGTCCATTCTGCCGTGTCTATAGACGCCCATTGTAATGCTAATATCTCATAGCCATCGCTATGTTTTGCAGGATTTAGTCTATACAGTTGTAGGTGGTAAGTCCAGTTTAAAACATGAAATTTTATTTATTTTACCTTCTTTACCTTCTATATCTGTGACCTCTTATTGGGTGTACTCTAGTTGTAGGCACAATTTCGATGTATTTATATTTAGTGTAATAATGCCAGGATCCCAGCTGAATAACTCCCAAGGCCTACAGGGCTTAGCTGCTTGGTAACTTATTATATTAGATCCTTTTTGGTCTGCCACGTTTCTTATAAAATTATTTCCTAACGCTGCTTGACGTAAGAATACAGTGTTGAAATGGATATATAATGAGAATTGTTACACTGTTATGGAACTAACTCTATACTTAATGATTTAAACCGACAACGTTCACATTACTAGAGTTGCTTTGCCGATACCAGTGACCCCGTGCTTTGTTCCCCAAAAGTAAAGAAGTGGGTGGGCCTGGTAAGAAGTTTGTGTGGTATATCGGCTAGTATATGCAACTATCATTAAGATCAACTCCTACCCTGAAAATGGGAATAGCAGCAGAGTTTCCAGTGAGAACACAACACAAGGAACATGATCAGACTTTGTTTACACCTCCGATATCGGACGTTCAGTGGGTACAGTTGTGCTACCTAATCATTTAAATCTGTGGTGATAAATTAAACCGCAAATATATAGTTTCTGTTTTTATTGTTTTCCCTATTTGCTTACATGCCCTCTTCTTTCTTAGAGAAAGCACTTGGTACATATGGGAATCGAGAGGCCATAGAGACAGGCAGACAATAGAAGGTAGAATGTCTTCTCTGTGATTTGTTTATGACTGAAGAATTCATCTTTTCTCAAACCTAGCATTTTCTTGAAGCTTTGGGTCACATTTGAAACCCTAGATTTCTGTATAAAGTTGGTCATTTAATATTTAAGAATCCCATCTCTCCTGAATATTTTAAAAAGGGTTGAGATTTAACACATAGCAATGAACTAGACACAAATTTTAGATGCCATGTGAGGTCATCTGTGTAAAATGTAGTTACATGTGTCATTACTTTGCATTTTATATATTCTATTATTACGCATATGCATAACTTTTCGTATTGTGTAGAAAACGTAGGAGCGTAGCATAGCTTCAGTAAAATAATTTATAGGTTTCACTGTTCACACATTTAGCATTTTTTTTTTTTTTTTTGGAACTGAATACCTTGAATTAGATAGATTGTATACTTTGGAAATCTATAAAGAGGGGTGGGTGACTACCAGTAAAGGAAGAGATGAAACCATTTTAGATGAAATAACGTGTGATTTTTGGCCTTGTCCTGGGCTAGAAGACCCATGATATGTTATGTCCCAGACAACGCAGTGGGCAATTATTGTTGAATCTTTCGCTATTTATTTGGGTTTTTCTTATTCTAGAAGAAGGTTATTAGAACGCATTAAAGCTTTTGAAACTACAGTTGCTTGTTCCATGCTTTAATTTTTAATTAGAAAATTCTATATAACAAAAATCATCTAAAGATTTTCATATGTTGTAGATTTTATATAGAAATTCTTAGTGCATTACTTTTGCAAGTAGTTGAACAGGATTTCATTCTCACATTTGTGTATATTTTCATTTATTATAATACATATTTTGGTGTGTCTATTTTTTTTTTATTTTTTTTTTATTTTTTTTTTCATCCCATCGTTGTTGCTATATGAAGCATATACAATCAAACTAGTCTGGAATGCTCATGGGATAACCCCCCCCCTCCAATTTACCCATGTTTTAGTTGAATGATACTACATTAAAGTTTATGCAGTGAAGCTTTCTAAATTAGTACTATAAGCTAGTCTGGGTGGTTGTGTCCCCCCCCCCCCCTTTCAACCATGCATAAAACTTCTAGCATGGTAAAAGTACCTATAACAGAGGTAAAAAGCGTGTAACATAAAACATATTATGTATTGCTCTCTAGATGAGATCGTGCTGTATATTATACCTATTGTGCATCTTATTCTGTATTTTACAAACTATAGCATACTACTTTGTTTCCTACTATGTACACTATAGAGGTCCCGCAATTGATAGTTTTTGAAAACTTATTTGTTATTGTAAATTCTATAATCTAAGCTCAGACTTTACACTTTTACGTTATATTTTTTGAGAATATTTCATGTATAATTTTTAAATATGATAGTTTCATATGTTTTACCTACATTTAATTTAGCATTAACCATTTAGAAAAAAAATGATGGCAGTAAAGAGTCTTAGTTTATTTGCTGCAAGACTTAAAACCTTACTGGGACCCAGAACCTGTCCTATATTCAAAGTAGTCTTACGCCTACCCAATGCTTGCTTAAAATCCCTCACCGTATGATTGCAAAAATACTCTTTAATATTGCGGTACTTTGATATTTCTGCCCTTTTGAAATATACATCTTTCCTTTATTTCTGCTCCTGTATGTTAAAGATCCACTCCAATCTTGTGTCCATGTTAAATGCGTGTTGGGATCCCTTTTGTTTGTATTCAATGCGTTTTAATGCATAAGAATCCGTGTATATGCTCTTTAGTCGTCATTTGAAAATGAGACGTCTCTTCCATTGAACTCCACCTCGAGCTGTCTCAAATAAAAGCAAGGATGATTCTTGCTCATATGCAATAGCACTCTTATTTTATTATATGGGAGCTGAGCTTCCATTGAAATGATGGGAGAAGCTGCAGACAATAGCATTTGGAAACTGATGTCTTACTAACATATGCAAGTTAGCTGCTGCTGCTACTCTTACTGATGCTGCTGCAAATATACAAGAAATATAGTTACTGCTTGCTGCTTTTAGTAGAACGTTTATTTTCTGCCTCCAATAACTAAAGACACCAATTGTGGATGTAAAATGTGCCGGAGTCCATGAAGAATTAAAAGGTGACATTGGGGCCAAAATGTTCCTCTATTCGGTCTTTCTTTGCACTGCATACATTGAGATATTTTAGCCTTTCCTGATATGATATAAAACTGTAAGCCCCTTTTTAGTAGCCCCTTTTTTGACTTGTAGAAATGTGGTCTCTAGTATGGCACGGTGGCACACGCTAGTCTTGGTGAGGTCTAGTCAGCGATCTGTAAAGGGACTAAAGCAGAGCAAGATACAGCAAAAATGGAGGTAGAGGTAGTACTGGATTTCATTTGAAGGACATGATGAAGCATCTTTTATGATCCCATAACTAAGAATGTCAACACCGCTAGACAGGCTATGGTACCAGTTTCCTCCCTTTTGCTTATGCTACCAGGATAACCTGCTAAACACTTATTCACAAAGAGTAAATAAGAGTACCTATTCATCCAAAAAGATCCTGAGAAAATGTGCTAATAAAGCATTCTAGATTTTCACCAGTTTCAATAACCTAGGAATAATATTATTTTTGATATAGGCCAGCAGCTTTAGTTCAAATTATTTTACTCCATAGCTAATAACCTTTTTCGTTGTACATACTTTGTAACGGTCGCTGTGGATGCTCATACCATTGTGGTCCCATTTTCTTGTTAACTTCATACATTTATAGATGGAATATAATGGCACTATAAATAATAAAAAACAAACAAATCAATAGATAATAAATGCAAAAGTGCAAGATCACAGCAAGTAGGACCAGACCACAGTCAGTGAACCTTGATTGGTATTCTGGTTGATACGTCTTGGACGTATGCAACAAATACTATTAAAAGGACAGTTTAATGTCCATGCAGCTATACCAATGAAGAATACATATTACAGTACTTTACCTGTAGTTCTGGAGGAAATTAAAAAAAAAAAAAAAAATACCTTTTTAGGAGAAGCTGCAGTATATCATCCCGTCTAAAATTAATAGAAGATGATAATATGGGTTTTTTTGTAGGGAACACCATTCGGGTCAATTAGTTAATTTACCTAGGTTTCTCACCTGTGTCACCATGTAGTTTTATTCAGATTAACTTGGTTTGTTGAATGTTATTTCTCTTCTTTAATCATATCACTCATGTTCATGTAGAGTTATTTTTCTGTGGCTTAGGTGATGTTTAAGTAATTTTATATACTACAATAAATGCTGTTTCTCCCCTTTGATCTGTCAGATTTATCGCTGTAATTCTGCAGAAGATATAAAAGCACAAAAACATTGTTTTGGGTACTGACTTTCTTTAAAACGTCTGTAGAGGTTTTTTTTTGTTATTAAGGTGCATCTCTCACCCCAGGTGGGTGTTGTATTATATAGATATAGTATTTACCTTTTAATGTCCCACTGTTCTAAAGCTTTCAATATGTTGGTCAGTAGTTTCCTACAGTAATACTGCACATTTTAAATCAATAGTTAGAAAACATATGAGGTAGTGGTACAGACTACAGAGTGCCTTTTTTTTAACCCCCCCTTGTGTTAAATCTTATTTCATAATGTTGAGGTAGAAGCTACAACCATTTAGAGCTCTTCATAAATTCATAAAAGGCGTTTTATCGGCATAAGTAACTACTGTTTCATGGGTTGTGACAGGGGTTATTCCCATCATCCATTTGTCATATTTTGGTACCTAGCTTCCATGTTTTTAGGCCTTTTCTACGTACTGCATATTTAATCATACAGAGGTTGTCTTGAAATCTGTCCTTAAATAAAATATCATCCTGTGAACCTTTTTAAGTCTTCATTTTGTTATTATATATATATATATATATATATATATATATATATATATATATATATATATTTTAATGACAGACAGCCAAGAAGGGTCTACGGAAACATATGGTGGAAACCAAGAGACCAAAATGCGGTTCAGCTTAGTTACGTATCCAGACGTAATCAGTGTCTTTTTGACTAAACCTCATGAATCCTCGGTCGCACGATAGACAATAAAGAATTTTCTAAAATGGATGTACAGTAGAGTGAAATATTTTTAGAAATGCCCTTTTTGCTCTTTAAAATTGGCCGTTGCTTGCATTCCCTGAACATTTGCTACCTGGTTCTGATTTAAAAGGTTCCAGTAAATGATGAGTGGAATTTTTGCCTCTAGTCAGGTTTTGAAATAAAAAGACTGAAAGCACGGTTTTTATGCACTGTGTTTTAAGCAGGTCGCGGAGAGGTAAGCATTGTACCAGCAGAAGTTTTTATAGTTGTACTTCTGTATCTCAGGTCTGGCTCTCATGATTAAATGTGCTTTTTATAGAGTACCAAGTTATAAATGTGGTGTAGCTACGGCATATTAATCTTGCTGCAGAGGTTTAATGAGGCAGTTGTTTTGCGATGGACACTGTTGGGAACTGAGCACGACAGAGTTTCACTTCACCACAGAGCTGCAGAAAAAAACTCTCTTCCCTGCCTGCTAATAATTATAGCCACATGACTTCTCAGTTTTCCTCTTTTTTGCCAGCAATTTTCCATACTGAAATAGCTGGAAAGATGTTTATTAACCCCCGCCACTTGTGAAAGATTCCATTAAGGTCCAACCATACAATGCTGAAACGGCTTAGGCTCTTCTGCCGTCTTTATTGTGTATCCATAGCTGAGAAATGTAGACTTTTTTTCTTTTTTTCTTGAAGCCTAGCAGAGGCAAATCTATTTTTATGATAATTTTAGGCATCTAGAAAATAAGAATATATATTTTCTGATTCTTTAGATCTGATATCGATCACCAGTCTCATCACCTGCATAATTTATACCAGGGCTGTTTTGAATAGCAAAAAAGAATGAAAACGGGATAACATCAAGTTGTCCATCACAGATAATAGTAACTCTCTTCTGCATAACACTCCACATGTATAGGGAACAGGAGTACCACTCCATAAGGATGGTCTTCATTGATGACTCGAATGCCCATGCTGGACAGAGGTTCAGTGACAATATACACCCATCTTGTAGTCTAGTGAAAGGTCACTTGAGCAATAGGAACTCTAGGATCATTATGCAGGGCCAGCTTCCCTGTAGGGTGGCTTGCTGGAATTTGCCATTACCTAGTGCATATACCCTAAAAAGCTGTTTTTTGGTATTGGGAGTTAAGGAATAAATCACATAATGCTGTACAAAGAGGTCTTATCCCATAAGTCTCTGGGTTTTACATCTACCTTCAAAGATGGCTTAGTATCTTAACCATCTATTCAGAAAGGACTAGAAACTTGATGGGAGTCTTGTGTTTAAAGCAGGGCCATTTCTACTCCATCACAAGCTAATCTGTTCAGGCCTGACTTGCCTTTTTTTTTTTTTGTTTTGTTTTTGTTTTTGTTTTTTTTGTTTTCTTTTACGTAGTGAAGGGTAAAGCAATAATGTATAGTGCAGTAAAATAAAATATAGCAATCAACATAAATCTAAGCTTAAGGCAACTTTTAGAAAGTATTCCGAGGATGTACCGTAAGAGCGTGAGTGAGAAATGGAAATTGATTGACACCTTTTGGGAACATTTGTAGCTTCGTATTTACTAATGTTGTATTTTGTATCCCTTTGTTGCTAAATATTATTTTCCCTCTTTTGTATATTAAATATTCAGGATGTGCAGATATTAATGACTGCCATATCTTGGGGAAGCGCTGATTTGTTCTCATTTTTTCCTTTGTACAATTTTTCTTACTTTGCAAATTTCCTTGTCGTGGGCCTGGCGTCTGGGGCTGCCCAGCTAAGCACTCTGTTGGCGATTCTTACTTTTCTTTCCATATGCTTTTGTTTTGTATGACCTCAATTAACTTCCTTGGCTTTAAGCATGACCTCCATGAAGATGATGCACACAAACTGCATCTGCCCTCAATTTTTACTGTTTTGGTTGACCAAAATATTTTTTCTGGAACGAAGCTTGAGTTAAATTCCTCAAATGTTTTTCCTGAGATTTTTTTAACTTTATGGTGATCGGCAAATTCACTTTTTTTTTCCTGTAGTGCAAACGTTGTGTGTTACATTTTTTAAGTAAGTGGGGTTTTTTATTTTTGCAATTCATTACAGTACATCTTACAGCTCAAATGGTCAGATTAAAGGCACATTAGAGGTGGTATTAGTCACTTAAATAAAGGCACATACATCGGACATGCATGACATATCAATTTCAATATTAAAACAGTGTTTTCGACTTTAATATATAGCAGAAACAAAAGTCCATCTATATCTGTATCTCCATACTAATATTTTAGGCAGTTTGTAAATTCAGATATTGTGGAAAAATAGGCATGTTTTTGCCCCACTCCCAAAAGGTTGTCTGTGGCTTTTCCCACCACCAGAGCTAGCGCTGCTCCTCTATTAATCAAATACCCCCAGAACGGAGTGAGCTCCAGATGGCCCACCCTGGGACATTCCCAGGTATGTCCTCCATGATGCAAATGGATTCATCTTTAGCACTTGGTAATGCTTGTATTTTGCTGCCAGTTTGGGAGCTATTAAAAATAGACCTAGAAAGTGCATAGCAACGTGCTTTCCAAAACAAAACAGGGAGATAGACACTAATTTACCGTTCTAGCTTTGATGGTTATTTATTTAGCAGTCTCCTAATTTTTTGGTTGACACGCTCTTTAGACATACAATAGTACTTTCTTTTCACAAGCCTAAAGCATCAAGTGAAGATTGCCTATAAGCTGGTATCATCACATTCTTGATCAAGTGAAAGCACAAACTCCGCTTCTTGATTTGTGTATTTTTTGTTTTAGTTTGAATATGATTCAATAAGGTAAACAAGTCTTCTAATGTTCTCTATTGATATAAAATATAATTGTGTTCTATGTGAGATTTAAGTTTCTTAGGTTTTGAAGGTGAGTTATGCTTTTGAAACATCATTATTTGTTGCCTCCTGCAGCCGAGTAGCTGCATATAGCTTCCCCCACACTGCCTTAGATCATACACAGCAACTGAAAGAGCAAAAATGTTTAGCTGCTAAGCTTATAAACTTTGATTTTAAGAGATGGATTTAGAGAACCTCAGATGTCCTTCTGTTATCATTTTTTAGACCAGTGTTCTTATAGAATGACCCATGCCTCCTAGAAGGCAAACTCAGACGGAATCATTTCTGGTTTTGTGTCTTGACATTTATTATTGAAAATTGTGTCTATGGCCTTGTAGCTGCGGGACGTGTTTTTGTTAAACCAGCTGTACAAAGGGTATTTGGACTACTGGTATAGTGGTGATGACCCATTCTTGTTTCTCATGCCCCACTTAACCCTCCCTGCCACTGTCCCTATAACTTCGGAGAGAATAACAGGAGCACACATAATATTTTATGTGTTATGAAAACCTAACCAGATTTCTGACATCACAGCTCTGAAAATGTTATGTGCTGACCCCAGTTTTATGGTACCCGGGACATGATATCTGGCATCCTTTTGAAGATGCCCTGCTTTGATGCTCATCATGTTCCTCTGATTTTATGGGAGGATCTGGCTAGTATGTAGATAACATGTATGTCCTAACAAAGATTTACATTTTCTGGTATACATCCAAGATGCCTTTTCAACTATTTATATAACCCGAATATAAGTATTTGGGTGACAATGGTTTACACTTATAATGGCTTTGCTTATAATTTTAACATTGTTCATAATCCTATAAGTAAAGCTTGTGATTCCATATATGGGACCTATGTTCATCGAATAAGCGGTTAAGTCACAGAAGCTTTTGCACTCATCTCTTCTTGAGACCAATAAGGCACTATCTATGTTTGTAATACAGCGAGACCAATAATTGAGTGCTTTCATCCAGGAAAATATTCCTATTGGTTGGTAATCAAGCACGCATACAACATACTTGGGGAGTGGGGTGTTTCAAGAACCGGCTCCCCCAACCCGGAGAATTCGGGTCAGCATCATTTGCCTTAAAGTGTCTCTCCAGTGGCTGGAATGTCCCTTTTTAAGATGGTAGAATTTGGTGGCTTGATGTTTTAAATGCTACAGCTGTGATAAATCTGCTTCTGGTTGCAAAAGGTTAAAATGGGGGCTATGTTTAAGTAACATATTGATATACATTTGGGCCATTGATTCCTCAAAAGGAAGGCCCAAGCAGGGGAAAGTGACCTTCTGAACATTGATTACATTGGATTCTGTCTCCTTTAAATAATGGGCTTTAAATACGTCCCTGACTGATTAATACTTATCAGGAATTGCTAAACAAAAAATCTCTTTCTATTGTCAAAAAAGACAAGGGAAAATAAATTGTTCAGTCTTGTTTATCAAATATTGTGGGTTCTTTTTCAACCAATAAAATTCTAAATATGGATCGGTGAACTGACAACTTTTGTGTAAATATATGATAACACCAACTTCCATTGTTTAGTTTTCCCTAAAAAAGAAAGATAAATGTGACAGGCACTGAAGAAAATTTTATTTCAAAGTTCTATTTGTAATACACACAAGAAAAATCTTCCCATCTTAATTTTATTTTCATGGAGACGCTTTATATATCTGTCAGTATGTACAGAGTGAACTCTTATATTGCCTATTTTCCCATTAAATGTGTTCTTATTGCTATCTTTAAAGCTTTTAATAGCATTGCATCGCTCTACTTGAAAAGTTAAAATGATTACCCTTTCAGTTTTTTAATGCTAAGAGATAGCTACTATTAAACATGGAAATGAATGGAAACTAAGAACTAGAATGCATGTGTTCACATTATTTGTATACCGATGTCCTGTTATACCTGCTACATTATTGCATATGAGAATTAAAGCCTAGGGCTGCAGTTTCTGCATGTAGGAATTGATCATGGACTGTGAAATATGACGTATTGAATGCCCTAATACGCAATGAATAGGAGGTAACCAGTATTCGTAAATAAAGCCAGTGTTGTTAATATTTTTTAATCTGAGAGTGAATAGTTGTTTCACAGATGAGAACAAAGCCTACACTTCCATTCTATTCTATACCTGATTCTCTCCTGACCTTGGAGATGGTTAAGCGATTCTTAATATTCCCATAATTGCCTCTTTAATATTTGGCCCATGATCTAGTGCAAGATCTTTTTTTTTTTTTTTTTTTTTTATTTATACATCGTATAACCATGTGGGATCTTACCAGTGTAGGCTACCCTAGTAGGAGGAATCTAGGCAGGGAGGAATGGAAAGTGGGCAAGGATTAGCCAAAACATGGACGGGGAACAGTTGCAACTAACTGCTTTACTGACTGGGGGCTTCACCTAGAGAATCCAGGTCAAACACAGAAGGTTCCCAGTTATGGTTATAACACATCAGAATTTAATAGGGACGTGAACATATGCATTTCTGTAGAATAATATAGTGTTTATATGAAATATTTTGACTTGAATGCATTTGTAAAAGATATTCTTGTACTTCAACTTGAGCAAATTGTGTCTTGAACATTGGTGTATATGATGGCAACATTGTAGTAAAATAGTGTTATTGACCATGCGCTTTGGTGATAAATTCCGTACAATAGGTACTTGGCTACTAGACTGTATGATGTAGCAACATTCCATTTCACGAGAAATATGAACTTTATAACTGCAAACATGAATCTTTATGTACATGCCTAAATGAAGGAGGAAAGTGTCCATTTAGGATTTTGCAACTTCTTTTTTTCTCCATACAAAAGTGAACTTTGTGCGGTAATGTTTAGTACTGATCAGTACAATGTTCACAGCATTGTCTTTTAGATACCCACACTATAACTTTTATAATGGCCCAAAATAATATAATTTCTGTTATAAATTTGAGATTCTTTTATTAAAAAAATAATATATTTTATATGATTATTATTAATGTGCTTGTATTTTCTATATTTCAGATCCCAACTGCAAACTAGAAGATAAGAGTGAAGATGGTGAAGCGACAGATTGCAAGCGAAGACAGGAGGAGGGTGAGGAGCTAGAAGAAGTGGTTCACAGTTGTGATGTTTGCCTTCAGGTGTTTGAGTCACTGAGCGATATCACAGAACACAAGATCAATCAGTGTCAACTAACAGGTAAATCACTCACTAGACTGACAATTCCAGTTCATCATCACTTGACCTTGAATGTCTACACATGATCTTGTTCCATAGATCGTTATTTACATAAACCATTTTAGTTCACCTTCTACTTTTGGAATTGTGCTGGGACAACTGTGTGTCTACATGCTCTCTTAATCTAGTGTTACAGCATGTCATGTATGCAAGTAAAATCTATTGGGTGAACAGTAAGGGCTATTTTTGAAAATACTCCAAACATGGAAATACAATAATTTCCTTTAGGACATGGGTGGATAGAGACATTAAATAAATGTGTTTTTATCTATGCATTCTGTATATAATCTATATGTGATATCAGCACCCTCATCACTTAAGAGTTAATGCACTGGGGGTTTTCTATCAAGAAATATTACAGTGACTATTAGACTGGGGAGATTTATATTTGCTACCACAAAAAAAGGATGACCATAACCTGTGATTAGAGGTGTTCTTTTTAATGGGCAAGTAAGTGAATTAAAACATGGTGAATTTTATTTCACAGACTAGACAGCTGGGGAAAAGATTAAAATATTATTTGCATGACTCATATAGTGTGTCCATGAACAATTTTATTTATTTTACAGTGACGTTTATATTCTCTGTGAATATGAAGGGCTTTGGGTTTTTACCTGTAATTATATATACTATAGGTCCTTGTGTTAAAAATGTATGTTCTATGCTTGTACCAATGCTAATATCACAATGTTTTCCTCATGCAAAAGCACTGATGGACCTTAGGTATAGATGGTAATGATGGACCCCCAGCGATCAACAAAAATAAATCAAAGTGGGGACCTTATTTATTAAATGATTTCAAACTTTGATTCTGATAATTGAGGCACCAAACTGATCCAGCATCTAACGGGCCTGACACTGTACATCAAAGAAAAAAAATGGGCAGATGAGCTTATTTGGATTGCATCTTCCACGACCCTCAAACAGAATCATGTGTGCAACCTTCCTATGTAAACTGTGAGCTGGTTATAAGGTTGACGCCTCAATATAACCATGGCAACACTGCAAACATTGGCCCGGTCCGTCAGGGACAAACTGTTTCCAAAAGCCTAGCTTTAATCACAGAAAATGTCAAGGCACATAAGAACCATTTGGACCACTGCTGATTTATTCCTGATGTAAAGACTTAAACCCTAGTTGTTTTTTGGTCACTTCTTATAATGAGAATAACCCGATTCTTGTTTAGATGTGAGGCTGTTCCATTTACATGCCACCCTCTCCGTAAACTAAAACTTCATGTTACATCTAAGCCTCTGGGCCTTTCATTTCAGATTATGATCTCTTGTCCTAACGTTTCTCCTCCTTTTAAACATGCATCCCTCCCAAACTTTCACTTTCCGCCTGTTTTATTGGAGGACAACTGCCCTTGTAGAACGGCTGGTTAGAATTTCAGACATAGAAGCTTGGCCCGTAGGGCCTAATTGGGGACTGCCCTACATTTGTATGTGTTACACTTGGAAGATGCACAAGTGAGTTCCAACCAAGATCTGAGAAAAGAGGACTGTCAAGCAAACCGGGCATTTTTTCTCTGCCCTGATAATGTTTGAATGCATTTATCCTTAAACTACTAATGCTTTCAGATAACTGCACTTCAAAACAATTAAGCATTCTAACTTTTAACTCTGTTACAAAAAAATGGTACACTGTGCTCTCCAGACTCAAAGGATTGTGCTTTCCTTCACATAAAGCAAACAGTCATGAAATATTTAGAATCCCTTTTTTTACTGTAAGCTTTGTGTTCTGAGGACTTTAATGTGAAACATGTCCCTAACAGAAATGGCGCATGAGTCCTTAAATGATTCAGCCCATCATGTCAGGCACTTTACAGCAGAAGAAAAAAAATGGGCAAACTGTGTTTGATCTTTGATCTTGTCTTATATTCATCATAGCCTCGTCCGTGCATGTTTACATTCCCTAACTGTATTAGCCTCTACCACTTCTGCTGGAAAGTGGTGTTAAACCATACTTTTTGCTCTTTAGCCATGCACGCTCCTCACCTGTGTAGCCTACTATGGGAAGTTCCAGGTATGTCTGTAAGCCGGCTAGGTTAATGGCTCAAGTCCTCAATGACACTCCTAGTCATACGTTTTTCCCTAGCCAAATGTATGTGGCTTCACAGAGCTACATGCCTTCCTTGGGTTAAACGTTCTGCGGGACATTTTATCAGACTGCAGATCCTTCGGTCTATTCACTGCTGCTAACCCAAACTCAGTGCTAAAAACCCACTGAATGTTAGACGTTTGTATTGTCATCCTAAGCAAGATATTTCAACTTACTGCTGGTGGGAAATATTACATTACAGATGCCGTATTGTATTTTTTTAACTTTATATGAGAAACTGCTAGTAATTAAAATGCTCATGGCAAATGGAAATACATTTCAAAAAGTGCTAATTATTTGGAAACATTAAAATAGAAAAAACAGCCTCCAATTTTCATTTACCTCAAAAGAGTTGTTATCCTAATGCGATTAAAAAGCAAGAGGGGTCACATATAAAAAAGATGAGGCTGACAGAATTGAAATTAACCTTATAGAGAACAGACATCACAACTATAGTCTCCATGTTGGTCAGACAGTTAAAGAGCGAACACTTTTTTTTTTTTTTTTATATATTATTTTTTTCCCTCTCGTTCCCTAATGCACCATTTCTACTCTGTCCCTGGAGATATGTATATTTTGGCTTTCAAGCGCCATAGATAAAGACATATTAACAGAAACCTCCTCTTCTGTCCAAAGCCACCTTTGTAGTAATCCTATGGAGTTGGAGTGAATTTCTGTTCATCTTTTTGTGCTAAAAGATGTGACTGTTAATCTTTCCCAAAATACTTGGCAATGGAAATGTTGTGTAGTACAGTAAAAGTGACCAGTGAGAGATTGCTGAACATCTACCTGTCTTAATTGCATCTGGCGATTTTGTGTGTTGAGCCAATTGACCTTCACAGCATCTCTGAACATTGGAAGTGACTGCTGCTCTCTGTGAGCATATTTTTCTTTGTAAAAGAAAAAAAAACAAAAGAAAAATGAGTGCTTCTTACAACCAAGGATTATAGAATTTTAGCTCACAGTAGATTATTAACTATTTATGTTTATTTTGCACTGTATAAAAATGTATAAAACTGAAATATGCGCTATATAGACAAAAGTATTGGGACACCTGACCATTATACCAACAGGGGCTTTTATGACATCTTATTTGAGATACATAGACATTAATATGTCCCCTTTTGCAGCTATGACAGATTCCCCTCTTCTGGGAAGGCTTTCCACAAGATTTTAGAGTGTTTCTGTGGGAATTTTGCCCATTAATCTAGAGCACTGACTTTGGACCTGAAGGCCTGGTTCACAATCTCTATTCCAGTTCATCTCAAAGGTGTTCGATGGGGTTGAGGTCAAGGCTCTGTGCAAGCCAGTCAAGTTCGTCCACACCAAAATCCAACCATGACCTTGTTGTGTGCGCTGGTGGCACAGTCATGCTGGAATAGAAAAGGGCATTCCCCAAACTTAGCATTGTCCAAAATGTATGGTAAGCTGAAGCATTAAGATTTTCCTTCACCGGAAGTAAGAGGCCCAAACCCTGAAAATCAGCCCCATACCATTATCCCTCTTTCACCAAACTTTACAGTCGGCACAATGCAGTCAGGCAGATAACGTCCTGGCATCCACCAAACCCAAACTCGCCCTTTAGGCAGCCAAACAGAGAAGCATGATCCCTTACTCCACAGAACACGTTACTGTTGCACCAGAGTCACGACGTGCTTTACACCACTCAATCCAACGCTTGTACTTGGTGTTGTGAGCCTTGCATACAGCCGCTTGGCCATTGAAGCCCATTCCATGAAGCTCCCGCCGCAGAGTTTTTGTGTTAATGTTAATACCAGTGGAAGTTTGAAACTCTTCAGCAGAGTGTTGGCGACTTTTTTATGCACAATGCACCTCTGCGCTCGGTGACCCCATTCTGTGACTTTGAATTCACTGAGCTCTTCAGAATGACCCGTTTTTTCCACAAATGTTTGTAAATACAGACTGAATGGCTAGGTGCTTCATTTTATACACTTGTGGTAATGGGTCTGATTGAAACACCTGAATTCAATAATTAAGAGGTGTGTCCACATAGTGTATATTTGGTGGTAATGGACATCGTAGAACTCCAGCCTCTGCCTCTGCATCTCGAATGCTTGGGCTTTTGTGGCCAAGCGGGGCAGATTGTCCATTCAATATTCTGATAAGTTTATTTTCTTGGTGGAAAACTCTGTCACATAAATTAACTAATCTTGTGTTTTGCATGGCTGTAGCTGTCAAACTTTAGATATGACAGTATTGTGTTCAATCCCATGCTATTGCTGTTGGTGGGAGCTCTGTCAGACATCCTGGGGGCCTTTTGCAACTCTCCAGCCTCCTCGAATCGGAGCTCTTTCCCATTGTGATGTCGCAGCATCCGTCCACAGCTTATTCATGCATATTCATGAGCCCAGTTAAAGGTCCATTAAATAAATGTTACTCTGTCTCTCAGTTGTATCAGTGGGAGTGCCCGGGCAGAGGAGGGCTATTTAAGCCTTGAGTTGGTGGTTAATCTTTGTCTGTGATGGTGTCTTTAGTGACTCACTATTGCGCCTTCTGTTATCATTAGTTTGGATTTCTGTTACTGACTTTTGCCAGCTCCTTACTATTGTTGGTTGTTGCCAGCTCCTGACCTTTGCCCGTGCCCCTGATTTTTACATAGAAAGTGACAGTTCTGCAATATCATTAATAAAAATATTTAAGAGAATGGGTCCAAGTACAGATTCCACATTACCCAACTGGTAACAAGACCTTGCTCCGAATATACTCCATTGACTACAACCCTCTGTTGTCTGTCACTCGGCCACTCCCTAATCCATTAAGTCTTCTGTGTGTGACAGTGTCAAAAGCCTTGCTGAAATCACACTGATACACAATGTCCACTCCACCAACTTGATCAATTATTTTAGTCGCCCAATCAAAAAAAAAAAAGATTAGTTCAGCATGATCTTCCTGAGGTAAACCCATGTTGTTTTTGATCTTGAAACCCATGTGTCTTTAGAACAATCATATCCTTTTAACATAGTTTCCATTAATTTCCCCACTTTTTTTGCCTCGGCCTCTGGTTATATATTGATCTTCCTGTTGCTGACTACCCTTGATCGCTGCCAGTCCTGTGCCTGTGTATCCATTTTATTCTTTGAATAGCACGCTGGTGCTTTGCTGCTGCTGCTCCTGATTCCGCTTTGAGTCCTCCTCTCTAGGTGTCTGGTAGTAAGCGGTGTCGATAAGTCTTCTAATTGGTTTCTAACTGAGGCTTAAATCATAGGGTGCGTTACCACTGAGGTGAAACCCCTCACTTCTGCTTTTGTAGAACATTCTCTGCCAGCCGGTTATCGAAACTTGAACCTTAATCAGTGGACCTACCAATTTAACACATTATTGCTTCATTCAACATCCTTTTACAGTGTGGAGAGTCTTTTAAGTGACAGATATGTTCCTACCTTATTCCATGAAGATAGAGTAAGATGTTCCTCTGCTCACAAATGATGAGCATTTACTATCCTTGCATGTATTATTCCTTGCTATAATAACCAAACGTTTTGCACTAAAAATATTTTAACATTTAATAGCCATCTGACTATATGATGAGCATCAATCTTTTTTTTTTTTCTTCTCTAAAGTTGCTTCCACAAGTATGACAAAGCAATGTCTCGGCATCTAAAGATATTCCTACATACACAGTAGCTTTTTTTTTTTTTTTTTTTTTTTTAAATAGAGACAAGTTTATAAAAGGTTGTAACTAGGGTCAGGATGGCCTCTGGCTTAATATGCTTTCATTGCTCATTAAGCAGAGGTCCTGAGCACAAAGGTTAGAAATCCTCAGGCTCTGTGACCCGCGTGGTGAACTGCAAAAGCCTGTGGGTTTGTTTTATCTGGTTTGCTCTGTGCCTCATTGAATTGGCATCACTGCATCAAAAATCACGAGAAGCAGCCAGTTTTTCAGAGTTAAAGTAGAAAGAGAAGAATTTAATGTAAAAAATGAATGATGGCTTATAAGTCCCCATACCGCATGCATATATTGTTTAGCTATGGTAGAATAAAGCATTATACTGTATACATAAAGCAGTAATGCATTAAAAAATAGACATGTTAATAGTTTATTTTTGTCATTTAACAAAATGCAAAGAGTGACCAGAAGAACAATTTAAATCAATTCAAGATTGGTGTGACCACCCTTTGCCTTCAAAACCGCATGAATTCTTCTAGATAGACTTGTGCAACGTCTGAGATTTTGTAGGCATATAGTTAGGTGTATGATTTAAACGGGTGCTAGTGATCATCAATTTAATATGCAGGTTGAAACACAATCATTAACTGAAACACAAACATCTGTGTAGGAGCAATAAAACTGGGTGAAGAACACTCAAACTTACTAACAAGTCATGTGCCAAGGGAAGACTGAACACCGCAACAAAGACACAAGGTAGTTATGACAGCAAGGTCTCTCCCAGACATTTCAAGGCAGACAGATGTTCTGTCCAAGCTGTGAAGAAGCACAAATAAACGTGCAATGTTGAGAGCTGTGGACGTAGTGCATATGCATCATGCTTACTCCCCTTCACAATCTGAAGATTTCCATCAGCAGCATCCGCTCAGGATTGGCAGAACACAGTGGGACCCTGGTACACCCATCTACTGTATGTAGAAGTGTGGTCAGAAGTGGTCTACATGGTAGACTTGTGGCCAAAAAGCCACGTTCGATGTGGAAACAAGGCCAGGCAACTCAACTATTCATGAAAATACAGGAACTGGGGTCCAGAAAACTGGCTGCTGGTACTTTGGATTGATGATATAACATTTTAAATATTTGGCAGAAGGCAGTTTGCTTGCCAAAGGGCTGGACAAGAATGAATGTTTGTAGGCAACAGTTAAGCTTAAGGTAGAGGTTCCTTGCAAGTTTAGGGCCGCGTTTCCAGATTTGGTCAGAATTCATGATCTTAATGCTGAGATATGCAGCTTGCTACTTGTCCACCATGCAGTACCATTAGGGGGGCATCTGCAGCATGACAACAACCTAAAACATATGGCCAAAGTCATTAAGAACTAGCTTCAGCCTAAAGAAGAACAAGGAGTGGAAGTGATGCTGTGCACCCCACATCCCAGATCTAAACACCAGCAAGTCTGTCTGGGATTACACACAGAGAGAAGAGCAACTGAAACTGCCTAAATTCGCAGAATAAATGTTAGTTCCCTGAGATGTTTAGAACAACCTACCTACCGAGTTCCTAAAAATGAAAGAGAGAAAAACAAGTACAATATAAATTTGCTATTGTCTAATACACTGTAGTTATAATCGATTAGACAGAGGGACTATTCTAGTATGTTGTTTTTTTTTTTCTGTGATGGATTGAATTAAAAGTGCATCAAAATATAAAAGTATTTTTTGGCCCATAACACATTTATTTTTATTTTTTTCTGTGATACTAGATAATAAAGCCCACGGTACGGCAGACACATAATAATTCTTACACAATCTCTTTGTAAGTAACATTCGGGCTATAAACTGTTTTTTTACTTAACTTAAACATACCAAAAAAGATCTTTGTTTCAAAATGAAAGGGACATGTCTATCTGAGGGGCCAAAACCACATGGTATCCATGTTACTGTAAACAGTGTTGCGGCCACATTTAGATTACCTGGCATTTGCAACAATGCACAGTACGTTCTTACAACCAAATGTTGTTTAGCCTAAAGGGCTAATCGTAATTCAAATTTTACTTTGAAGGTAAGTGTGCATTTGGACATTAATTTAGCTTTAAAAAAACATTGGTCGTTACTAGCAGTTTGAACAACAACGCGATGGCATAACGCGTTTCTCAGTTCTCACCTCTGTCTCATTATAAAGATTTTAAGTGTCAGTGTATTGTGAATGCTTTACATGTGAAAAGAAAGTCTTGTGACCTACAGGTCCTAGTTGGCATTAAGCATAATGAATAGTGGAGATGGCTTACTAGTTACAATAAGCTTCTGAGTTTGATTCCCTGGACAGGTAATTATTTGGAGCGTGGAAAATACATTTAAAATATTTCTTTTCTCGAGTACCTGAATTTCAGACAGGGATCGTACATGAGAGTCTGCAACAGCAGCTTTGGCAGTCGGCCCGTAAAACCAGACATCTCATGTGAATGAGAAGAAAGTTTAAAACTATTTGTCTGTTTTTTTCCCTTCAAATGTGTATGTATATTTGTTAATATCCCAGTGTCTATTTACTGTGCTTCCCCCATTGGATGCTACCCGTTCTTCCTTTCAGCTTAGAAAAAAACAGCTTTTAGCATAAATGATTACAACTACATATAGATTTTACTTTGTCCTTCAATCAGCACAATTGTTTTTGGGATTTTTAGTTAAAGACAGTAAAGAGACAGTGTGGTAGAATTATTTAACCAGATTCTTCTGCTGAGGATTTGAGACATGGCTTTATTAAGTGTAAAAATTAATATTGTGGTGAAACACTATATTTACTTTAATGACAATTTGCCTCTACAATGGAAATCAGAAGGAAAAATTAAAAAGTCTAAAGAATTCCTTTGTTTATGCAATTGGTAATTAGTTTGCCTTTTTATTGGACAGTTGCCTAAACATTCCACTGTATAACTTTTATAACTTATTACATTTTGAAAAGAACAGACTTCTACACTGTGTAGGTAGAATGCTGTTACATATGTAACAATAGAAGCTAAAAAAATAATTTAGTTTGGTTGATGTATAAACACAAGTTAACCATCACGGCCCAGGTATCCATTGGTCTCCGTAACTACCTTTGCAATCACCTAACAGGCAAATCCGGCAGTTACATATAGGAGTGGCGGAATATGTACAATATGCAAAGTAGAAAATGCAGAACTGGTCACAGGTTAGGGGACTTCTCAGTCCAAACATCGACCTGCTTGTTTGGCCCGTTAATACTACAGTTTTGCAATTCTGTCAATGCACTGTAGTCTCATCACGCTTTGTATAATAATAGTAAATATATGTGTATATATACATTTTAAAATATTTTTTTATTAAATTCATACTTTTTTATGTATTAGATGTATTAGTGTGCAAAGGGTTACATTTCAGAAAGCCATTTCAGTGTACTGCGGTTTATCATTTTCAGAGCAATCGTGTATTTTTTACCGTTCACTTTGCAAACATGTACCTTCAATTAAGTGTTTTTGAAGGTGTGCAAAATGGTCAAAGAAACTAATGGATGGGTCTGGAGACTGCTTTGTATGCAAGCAGCACACAACGCATCAACCACTGAAAACCTAAAATGTAGCATCGATTTCTTTTCTTCTCCCCTTAGACGTGGAAGCATGCTATCTTATTCCATGAGATTCTGTAAAGCGCGTAGGGCTTGTACAAGGTTCCATATTTGTTTTCAAAATTTTTTAAAATAGGGGATCGCATTCTTACTTTTAATTTTGAGATGTACAAAATCCGTTTAGGAATAAAGCCTACAAAAATACGATAGGACACCCTAAAATAAAAAATACTTTTTAAAAGGCTTTTATAGATGAGACATGAGATAAATATGTGGAAAATAGGCGTGAGACATACTTGAATATTGGCCACATGGGGCTACAGTAGGTAGAGTTATGTTCAACTCTCGGTTTTTACATTATATATGTGCATTTTTGCTTCTATTTCACTTTACAGTGATAAACCTACAACACAGATGACAACTGCTAAAGCCAAAAGGAGCAGTAATACATACATTTTATATTTATTGACGCCTTCTATTTAACCTCCTTCTCCTACCATCTTGGTGTAAAATTTCTTTTGCCAGTAAAAGAATTGATATGTCCACCTGGATGCAAACATAATATGTTCTCACATTTTTTTTCTGTGACTACCTGGCTGCTGGCTCTGTAAGGATTCTGAAATGGTGTTTTATGGGGGGTACATAGCACTGTTTTGTTGTTTGGATAACGGGTTTGGTCAGATTGGCTTCCGGAAGAATCTTGTAAATAGCAGTGTTTTAATACGTCTAAATGGCATCGTTATTACATAGTCAATCGTATATACATGGGTTAATCTTAAATTGTCTGAATTTTTTTCCCATCATGTTTTTTCTCCACTTCTCCACTCATTAATGTCGGCCTGAAGAACAGACAGTGTCGACTACACAACTGTTACCTGGGAATAATACATTCCTTAACTTATGTACAGCTGTGGACTTATTAATGCTAGTCAGGTTATGTGCAAGGATTCAAGAAAATTCTTTATTCCTCATTGACTCCTGACAGTTATCGTACCTAGAAACTGAATAACGTGTTCTGAAGTGAGCAATTATGGAAATGTTTACTTCACTGGCTGCATGTAAATGTGTGCAGAGAATGTACTAGAATTTTTCCTTGGGGTATTTAATTCTCCTCAGGGCAATGAAAATCAAATGATTTCTTTCTTTCCTTCATATATGTATATTTTTTTCCATGCCGCTTTTTTTAAGAGTAATAAAGCAGCTGAATAATGATGAATACGGTGGAAGGAAATGACAGTTGCAGAAAGAGCAAGGAACGATGAAATGTTCCCCACCAAAGGAACTTGAAATCCACAACATTGTTCCTGTAATGTGTAAGAAAAACAGCTTTACTTACATTGTTTCATGTGCTTTCTGTGATAGAACAGAAATAAACAGATGTTTCACATCTACTTAGCTCTGTTTTATGGCTGGCAATTTTAATGCAAATTGTTCACATTTTCTCTCCAGCATTTGAAGAAAACCCCACTGTTTCCATTGGCTGAGGGTTTTGGGAGTTAGATCTCATAGCATAGTTACAAAGTAGGTACTTCTGTTAAGGTCAGACAGAAAATGTTTCTAATAATATCTGCATAATCTGCTAGAGAAAGATAGGGCTCAATGTATAGCCTACGTTAATGTACACCGATCAGCCATAACATTATGACCACCTGCCTAATATTGTGAAAGTCCCCCTTTTGGTGCCAAAACAGCCCTAACCTGTTGAGGCATGGACTCCACTACACCTTTGAAGGTGGGCTGTGGTATCTGGCACCAATACGTTGGCAGGGAAAAGAAAAAATGTTGGTGCGCTAAGCTAGTCCCAGGCTCAAATAATACAAATGTATAATACGAGGCCTACCAAACAGGTGTAAGCGTGCTGCAAAAACAGTGTATTGGCTGTACAATGTATACAAGAAACAAAAACTGTCTGCGCTTCTCACCCTAATAAAGTCGGCAACAAATATATAAACATAATATAAATGAGAGGTTTTGGTTATATGAATTGGCCAAAGCATAATTAAGCTCACCCGCCACGTCAAGGCACACTCTCAATAGGGTGAGAACCTACTCTCACCTCCTACATAGTGGACACACAAAGCAGTTTATACTGCTACCAAAACCTTATTAATGTGTGGGGGAGGTGCAATTAAACCTCCTCCCTATTAACCCCTGGACAGCAAGCTGCAACCAGACTGATGAGGAGCCAACAACCGATACGTTGGCAGCAGATCCTTTAAGTTGCGAGGTGGGGCCTCCATGGATGCATCCTGGTGCCATGTGTTCTCCAGGTAAGCAACATACATGCACCTGGTCATCCTTTTGACCACACGAGCCATTCTTTGCACCCACGTGAATCAATGAGCTGAATAACTGACTATGACACTGTGTCCTTCCTTGGACCACTTTTGAACACTGCAGACCAGGAACACCCCTCAAGAACTGCAGTTTTGGAGATGTTCCGACCCAGTCGTCTAGTCATCACAATTTGGCCCTTATCAAAGTCACATATATCCTTACGCCTGCTCATTTTTCTTTCTTCCGTTTTAAAGAGATCTCCTTTGCCAAGGCTCCGTACTCCATCCCTGTACTACATCCAGGAATGTTTTGTCTGATTGCCTGGAGATTAAACAACAAAAATGTGGTTCTTGGTTCAAGTTGAAAGACAGTAAAGCATCTTTATGTTCTTACCTTTTTAATTCTGGATGTTCTTCTGGATGGATTTGAGTGTAGTTTACAACCATCTATGGTGAAAGTTCAGATTTCAGTAGTCTGCTAGGTTTGGAATTAGCTTCGCTTCAAATGTTTAGATGATTTTGTAAAGCTCTTGACAGAAGTAGACCATATCAGACCATATAGGAGAGAAGAAATAGTAAACTTTTAAGCCTTGCCCATCAAAGAACCTTTTCTATATTTGTTTTGTTCTGGATAACAAAATTCCTCTGGAATTCCTTCTTAAAGTTCAAAGATGTTCTCTTTTGTAAGAAAGATCTTGGAAGCAGCTATTTCCTGTTCTTGATTTTTATTTTTTTTTTTTATTTTTTTTTTTCTCCCCCCACCTTCCCTTTTTTTGTTTTGTGTCTTTGATATATCTCTATATAGTCTCTCCAGGGATTGCAAGGGAACAGGTTGTTCTACTTACCGAGAGCTCCTTTTTCCTGTTGCTCTCTGGTGAGATGCTCATTCCCTCCATTTTTTATTATTTTTTTTTTAAATACTTTTTGTGTTTTCGATAAACAATTTTTGCATTTAATTATTTCTACCTGAGGGGTCTTTGTGATTCACTGAAGGTAACCCTGAAGGGAGGGGTTTTATTATCCTACCTCAGGTACAGAGGAGGAGTCTATCAACTCGGAAGAGGAGCTCGGTAAATAGAACTAAATGTATCTGCTGTCAAGTGTTCTGTTTCTACGTGCACATTTATCGAATGGTAAAGCAGAGAAAGCCAGTAAGAGGTACCTAAAAGTGACCCGTCAGGATTTACCTTTGGGTACATGTGAAATTGCAAGTAAAACACAAAAAAAACAAGCTGCTGTCCCAAAATGTTATAATCAATGCCGCTCAGGGGCCACTCCTCCAATCCACTTGCCACACTGCTTCTCTTACCAGTTAAAAACTCGTCTTAGAATGCATATGAGCAGAATGTAATGCATTTGTTGCCCTATAATACCAAAAAAGTTATATACTCTTCTTTGCTTTTGCATTAATAAGTGTGGTTGCTGACCTTTTCTTGTCTAATTTCCTTCTTTTTATGCTTCACTCAAATTTATTAAATAGGGATTCATAAAAGTGTTTTTTATTTCAGATTTTTTTTTTTATTTCTTGCAGAGAATTGAGTTTTGTAGACATTACCTAACTCTTGATTTGTCACACTGGGATCAATAATGTTTCGCTGCTCTTAAACACACACAATCACAAGGGAGGCATAATGTTTTTTGTTTTTTTATAAGTGCAGTAAAGTTAACGTGTTGTTGAAACAAAAACTCCTCTGACAGTCCAGTAATAAGCACATTCTGAAACTAGCAAATTATCTGTAATAGTAGGAAAGGCAGGAAGAGTACTTAACAGTACAATGTATACATTGTTGGCTCTTTGCATTGTGTGCTAAGAAAATGGCTATTTCGGAAACTCCATTGACCTTTGGCGGTTAAAATTGCATTGGGTTTGCGTTTTGTGCTACTTCTGCTCTGAACATACCGCTATCAAATATTCAGATTCCCAAATCTCGAACCTGCGTAGTATCGCAATGTATCTGCAGTGGAATTCTTCATATAATTCTGTTGCTGCACAGCCCCTTAGAACTCTAACTAGTATCTTCACTAATGTTGTAACAGGGTCTGTGCTTTAATCATTGAGTTAGAGGTCTTATTGTGAAACATAGTTTTGTTTTATTATTATAATATTGTTCTGTCTTGGGATATATGCAAAAACTAATTTTTGTGAGAGGAATTAGATTGTTTGTTCTGTGGATATTGGATCCAGTGGTGTATTTATCTTTGGCACTGTTCTAGGTCTAATGTTTCTAGCTGCCCCCTCCGCTGTGCTAACTGCTGAGCTCTGCTTTTTAAGGATAGGTGGCGCTAGGTAGTGCTGACTCGGCACACTCCTCTAAACTGTTAATAGGCTGGTTGGGGGAGATGAGCCATTTTAACCAGCCCGTAGAGCAGTGGCGCCCAAGGGGGTGATCAGTTTTCCGGTTATGTGGCAAGGAGGACTGTTGTCCTAGGTTTAGTCGGCCTGGTGTAGAGTATGCTGCTTATTGGGTCACAGATCAGTTTCTTCTTACAATATTACAGATTAGGCAACATACGTAAACTAAAGGTACAGCCATTTCACAAATTCCTCCAAGAAACCCAACCTTTTTATTCAGTTAAGATCAATTTGAGATACATTACACATGTATAAAATCTGTTCTTCTCGCTGCACTTTGCATATTATAAGGAATGGCTAGTCCATCTATTAACGTGTTAGTTTGTGTGCACATATGCATTATTTCAACATTAGGCATTGCATTATAGATTTTTAAGATAATGCTTTGCCTTACCACGTAAAAAAAGAAAAATAGTAATCTATCTGGCCATCCAGGCACAAAGACCATTAAGCGCGTTTTCCTACTGGCATTCAATATACCTACTGGCTGCATTTCGTTTAAATGCATGCATATTTTATTGATGTTTACATAGACATGTATTCCTCTGTTTATTTAATCGGCAAATGTTTTGGACCTGCTTCTCTGGGAAAGATTCTGGAGATACGTTCGTTTTCTTGAGAAGATCACCACCAAGATTCCATTTCTGACACAGTATTTCCCTTTCATTCTTTTCTCTTTTTCTTTCCACATTCCCTCCATCCTTTCAGCTCATCCCTTTATCGACAAGCTCATCAGCACCAGAGCTATTCAGTATTCTGTTCCTGTCCTTTGTGAAGTGATTTTGCCCAGACACGTCTGGCTCTGGGTGAAGTGCCCTCCCCTGAGAGCACACACTGCAGCCCCAGGTCGCCAGCACCATGAATACATTATTATCCCAATTTCCATCCTGTTGCCACGGCAGCAGTTTTGGAGCTGCTGGGTTATTAAGTCGTACATCACTAATACCCTGATATGAGAAGAAGTTGGATTTAATATTGGCCTTTGATCAGATTACTTCCCAACAGTCAGCTGTCATTAGAAAATTCCTTTGCTCGTTATACTGTGTGAGCAGTGAAGAGCCTGGTACCGAGGCCTTGCTGAGGGTTCATATCCCTTCCACACAGATTCGTCTATTTATCTGACCTTTCTTGAGATTTGTACAACGCTGTGACTGCGTAATGCATTTTGTAACAAACACATTTTTTCTCCTTATTTGTCTCCTTGGCTGACTGATGCGTATTGTTTAGAAAGTAGGGTTTTTTTTTTCTTCTGCCGAGTCCTCAGGTAATGTATAAAACATGGCGCTTCAGGTAGAGATGAAGGGTAAACTAATGTCCCCCTAAATGGCCAGTCTGTGTATGCACCTAACACTTCAGTGAGCAATCTGTCAACATGTCAGCAACACATGTTTTATAAAAAGCCTCCAGTGGGAACGAAGGCTCCTGCCAGGGCTTAGGAAATGCTTTGAATTCAGCAGAATTCTATTGCAGGGAGTCCCCTGAGGTTCTTTTTACAATGCCTACATTTCAGAAATTTGAACTCGGGACCCTTAGGGGGTTCTCTCCGAATGCCTGAAAATGTAGAGTTATATTGTTGCATGTCCCCAAGCGGTCTTTACTAATACCTGAATTCGGAGAAGCTGGAAATTACAGAGCTCCCCGGGGGAAGCTTTATCCACACCAGGAAGAAGAGAATAACTCTGCAGGGAGATTGCTTAATGCATTGCTGAAATAAAAGAATTTGAGAGAGATGTGTTGAAGTGTTTTTTTTATTTCCTTTCCTCTATTTTTTGGCCACTCCTTCAGCTTAACAGAGTCCTTAAAGACAAAATCAGAGGAAACAAGCAGCCGTGCTTTCGTTTAATTAGTTTTTCTGTGAGCCAGAGGTCTGTTGACTCTTAATTAACATTATATGTATATATAATATAGCTATGCAATACAGGCGTATTATATTGTTGACGTGAACAATGCACACATTTTATCATGCACTATTATACTAAATATTTTGTGTACCTGTACTTATTGGGAATTATTCTGTATCCCTGGTGGGATGCTTTCTTTTGTCTCCTTCTCTAAAACTTTTGATCATTTCCTTGTTTGTATTTTTTTTCTCTAATAGAAAATGTCGTCTTTGTTTTGTACCTTGGCTGCAAGAAAAGGCCTTTAACTTTCTGTTTAGCAGCTCCTTTCAGACTCATTACGGAAATGAAAATATGACCTTCCCTCAGTGAAAACAATCTTTCATGTGCGCTTGTTAACAAGATGCATAAGAAATAAAACCTTTGAGCATGCATGATACCGGAGGTCGTTCTAAACCATATTTTATTTAATATGTATTGATGCCTATGATTATGCAAACTATAGGGTATTAAATGTCTCAAATAGTAAGGGGTTCTTTATAGTATTTTTGTGCTAGTTTTCTATTATCCACAGAGTGGGTGTAAAATAATAAGTATAAAGTGTGAAAAGATGAAAGCATCCTGGTCTTATTAAACAAGCTTCTATTGGTATCGACTTTTCTGACGATTTCTAGTGATGTCCTTTGACTCTGTCATCTGACCTCATCAGAACATCACTGGAGCTGTGGGCTCATGTTTACTCACTACTCCCCAAGGATCAAACTGGGAGACCAGCTTCTTTCATTTGCAGACAAAGACCAGGGGGAGAGCTTTATGAAAAAAAAGAAACATTGTATTCTAAAACTCTTCCAGCTGTTACAAGATCTTGGACTGGGTTGAAACTTGCTTAGCTGGCTTTTCCTTTAATGTAACACACACATTTTAACGTTGACTGAACTGAGAAGTCACCGATTTCCAATGTTTAAAAAGCATTGTGTGACACTTGATAATCTTTAGTGTGGTGGTGGAGGGGGGAAGTAAATCCAAGTGTACGAATGCAAACTAATATACCGGGTTAAGAGGTTGTGTATAACTATAGACAGGATTTATGGTAAGTCAGAGGATCTGGCACTTTATAGCTGGGTGCTGCTCACTGCAGCACCTGATCAGCTTCTGGAGTGGCACTGTTGGTAAATATGCAGCACTGTTGGCCCACCAGGCATCTGTTTTGGTGTGCCAGATATGCAGTCACAATTGTATTTATCAAAATCTGTAAAAATACAAATGTCGGTGACTCTGCCCATTACATCACTTGGAACAGTGACTGAGTATTGGGTTCTTCGTGTGTATAATCCAATAGCCATTCTTTAATATGTATGGAGTTAATCATGATTGACTACTTCAGCATACAAAATCTAAAAGCCTTTAATAGGAACTTAGTTGCACTGGGTAGTGACAAACATGTGAACTTAGTAATGGGTATTACTGAATTGTATGCTAGGCTGTCTGTACATTATAAGCCCTAAAAGCTAAATCTCTGCATGTGTAACCTCCATTGTCCAGTGCTGCAGTATCAATTTGACTATTCATAAGAAAGAAACGTAATGATACAAAAAGCGAGGTTAAAATACAAGGAAAGTCACATAGTCAAAGAGTGAGGCCAAAGTCTTAATTATGACAGAACTTGGGTAAACTGAACTTGTCATATGAGGCAACATGTACTCAAATATAGTGTGCAAATATTTACATGTTTGTCACATCTGTCTTGCATTAGGCTAAGTTAGCAGCTTGTTTTATACAGCTTGGGAACTGATGTGTATAGCACATGCATTAGGTGTGTCCATCACATGCATGATTACACTATAGACTTCACGTTTCATTCTCCAAACATATTGGTTGCGTAGCGTAAGAATGGGAAATAACCTCTTGATGGCTGTTGCAATCATAGCCCTTTATTATACCTCTGCAGTAGACAAATCATTGTGTCTCATTTTAATTGGTAGAGTAGTTTTACCAAGTATTTATGGTATTAGAACCGCAGTCTTAAGACAGATTTTCAGAACTTAGTTCACAACTACCATCTTCTGGATTTATTTCTTTGGTATCTCATGGCTTCCTTTTAATTGAGATGATCGCAGCTGTGGGCTAATAGATCACCGGCAAAATGTTGTTCATACTTGCTGGACTGCCCTAAGACTAACACAAGGCAGTGCAAGGAGCCATGCCATCTGCACCTGCTACTTGTTTATGAGCATCAGAGTAAGTCACATCCTGGCAATACACATTTTAAGTACTCTGCATAGTCCTCCATGGTGTTAGTTGATAAATAAGTGATACCAATTTTAACTTGCCCATTGACCAGTGGCGCTGTTGGGAGCCTGATCATCAAATATGGTGCAGCAGGGGTGCACTACGTATTCAGTCTGCGTATTTGAGCTAGTAGTTTCTCCAGATAAGCTACAAACTCTTCAGGGGAACTTTTTGTTCTTGTAAATTGAGCCTCAAAGAGCAGAACAGAACCAGGACACTTCAATTTATAATATCACAATGTACTCTATTAAATGACTGAATGCGCCCACATTGAGATTGGTTGTAGAAGAGAACATGCTGGTTTTAGATATAAAGGGTCATATTATAGATGAATGCTGACCTTACAGTAGAAAGCATGGAGCATTGATGTTATGTGGTGGCCTTACCTACAGAAGCCGGAATAATTGACTTGTAAGCAATAACGGCCAGGGAAAGTATAGTAATTCTAATTAGACCAGAAAGTCTTTTTCACGGCTACAATTCTCTTAGCTCTAACCAAATAGATGGCACATTTAAGACTAATGAAAGACAAACCCAAGAAAATAGATTCACTCCTTCCATTATTGAGGAAGCTTTGTGGTCACTTTCAGGTCTCAATACTCTTAAAATGCTTTTTGAAAAACTGCAATCCGCTCCTGTTTAGCTTCATCTCTAATTGAAATCTTGTATTAAAACAAGTCTATGCTTCCTTCTTACTCATGCAGGTCAGAGTGGAAGAAATGTTTTACTTTGCAAGGTTTCTTTCGATCATCTATTATTATTTATTGTTTTATATTTTTTAATTATGTGGTGCTGTATAATTGATACAGTACATACCAAGTAGTATAAAACATAACAACAATTTGACTTACAGAAACAGGTGATGGCTCTGCTCAGTTGATCTTACAATCTAGTTACTATATTGCAAAATAGGGATAATGTCATGCTTAGTATGATAATCCTACTAGCCATCTTCCTCTACTTCTTCGAGGTTCTGGATTTTAACCCATAAGCTAGTCACTTTTTCTATTGTTTGCTTTAATTCGGTCAATGTTATTGTAATATCGCGTCCGTGTAATATATATGATAGCTAGCTTGAAGAAAGGAATGAAGATGTTGTGTGAAGCTTATTTGCTAACATGGTTTGACAGCTTCACTATGTCAAGGTTTGTCGACTCTTTAGTGGCAGTGTCGTTTCATTTTTCATTCAATTTTTAGAGTTACAATTTGTTTATTGTTTGAGACCCAAGTTCCTCAAGTGCTTCCAACTATTTGGAGAAGTCTGGTTTTGTCCAGTGAAGTTACAACTAGGAATGGTATCTTATGAACAGGCTTGGAATCTCTCAGTTGTCATTATTTATTAATTCATACAGTGCCATAATATTTCAAAATGTGGTATAATTGATTAAATAAAAAGTAGGCCTAAAAAGTGTCTGGAAAGAATAATAAATAGAATGTTGCATGGTATTCTTCTCTTTCTGTGGGTCATAACCCAACAGCTCTTAGATAATCTGTAAAGTTATTTTTATACTTCACTAGGCACTCTATAGTTCTTTAGGCCAGTTATTATTCTTCCTTGACCTGTGAAGCGTATCTTGTTTGTCTTGTTTCAGGTTTATTTTCTTAATTGATACCCAGTAGGTACTAACATTAGTATGCAAATCACCAACAAAATGTTTTTCACTGACCTTTTTCCCATTTATCCAGTTCATATTTTTATCAGTAAATTAACCAGATTAATAGGCACAGTATGTATGATGATTGTCATAGGATTAAATATTTTCTTCCTCTTTCGTTTAGTAAGCAATTTTCAGTATTTTGTAATACTAACTTATTTAGAACCGAGATTTAAACAGTTTATTCTACGTATATTTTTAGGAATAAAAGAACTGTAAAAAAAAACAAAAAACTAATGAGCTGATGTTTTTGTGGGAAAGTATGCTTTCTATTATTCAGGTCTATGTAATACGATCAAATATTTCTTGGTTTCCTGGTGTACAGATGCACACCATGAAGCCAAAATAATAATTAACTATATTCCTATACTATCTGTTTTTAATTTGTAATTTAAGACTGTTCTATGTACAAGTTCCACAGCAAGAATGGTGATCATCCAGTAATAGATATTATTGAATATTGTAGCAATGGAATATTTAACGCTTATTTGCTTCGATTTTTGGCTTCACAAAGTATCTTTCTCAATGACTTGATTGTGAATATCATTAGTAACATTAAATTCAGAAAGAAAACATTATAATTTTTTTTTAAGGTGAACATTGAAATATGAATATTAAATTGTACCCATTAAGTTAAGTTATTTTGAAATTCAGAATCTTTTGGCATATTATAAAAATACTACCATAAAAGCAGTAATTATGTTCCTTTCTCACTCTTTAATCATAAAAAAACATTTAATATTTTCTCTAAGAGACTATTAAAAGGCACTTTAAAGTTAAGAGAGAAGAATATATAACTCCAACGTGAATCTAAGTAGTACACCATAAAATATGTTTCCTAGTGTGTGTTACCTTTACACTTTGCAGGTTTCAGGTAGGAATTAATGAGGATGAAAAAATTATTTCTTTCAAAATCACTAATGAAATTGTTCATAGGCTGTTATGCAAATTGCCCTAGCCACTGTCTGGGCTCCTGTAATATTAAAAAAAATAATAGTGCAATCAATTTCACGTAGGCCCAGTGAATCTTCACTCTTTAGTCCCTCTTTCATACTTCCCCACAACTGTTCACTTCATGTGTTCTATCGAATGTATCTGGGCTTTACATTTTTTGAGAAAGCAGTGTGTACTTTAGAAGTTACCTGCTGCTTTCTCTTTCAAACAGAGTGATCAAGTTGCCAGCAGTCAACAGTGAATCCCATGGTTTTAGTAGATATTGGGGGGCCTTGATTTCTTAAAATGTTGCCGCCTGGCCGTTAGCAAATGCCCAGTAGGCTGGTGTCCAATGACATTTCTCACATATTTTTATTGTCGATCGTGAAGTAGATAATTTTCTTTTGGGAGCGGCCACTGGATGGACACACACCACATTGGTGCAGAAGTGTAAGAGCGCATGTATCCAGTAGGCTACATCCATATGATTTGTCAACCGCTGGCTTTAAAAGGCCAGGGCCAATTTTTTATCTTCAGACTGTCTCTGCCATCATAAAAAAAATAATCTTTGTTGAGCTATGTAAAATTACACACGCTGTTCTTTTTTGTATTTACGCTGGTTAGAGATGGTCGACTCATTAAAGTACTTTGAAGTTATGTTGGGACTGCCCATTGGCTAAACCTCTTTGGGACTTCACATTTTGCTTATTGGAGAAAATGCTTGCACTGATGGATTTCTTTCCTGAGGAGATACAATCTAAATATCATAAACCCATTTTGTGTGGTTTCTAGAGTGGCTATAATTAGGATCAACAGTAAGCTTCTACAGAGGATGCAATGATGTCCCTTCTGTTATTGATGAAAGATATGGAATACTTATATATTCATACTTCATAGATGAATACATGTCTTCATTTTTAGATGCCCAAATTTGGAATGTAAGCAATTTTGGTTCCGTTCAGTATAATGGTGCTAAGTGGTAGATTTTTTTATTCTCACACAGTTTTAGTTTTTTATTCTCCTTCGTAATGTGTGACCTGTATTGGGAAATTATAACAGGCATGAATTGAGAACATCTTAGTTTATTGTTCCTTCGTTACACAAGATTGTTGCATGCAACACTGGAATTGGTGTTAAACTCATGCAACCTGTAATCCATGTGTTCGGTAGTTCTGTGGTATCTTTTGAGAAATCTTTCGTTTTTGTTGGGGGGGGCAAAACAATAAATTATTAAAGGTATTAACATGTTACTTTGTCTTTTCAACAAGGCAGAAGTATTCTAAAACTTAAATGCTTCTATAAACCCAAATGTGTATATTCTAGAAATGTTCCTACTTTGAGACTTTATTAGTGCTGATTATTTTTCCTGGAGTATGAATGAGAAAAGCAACATCTTTTGTACATTAAGTTATCTTGGAATATGCTCATTATACAAATCCTGAGATACAGAAGATCAGTACATAGTTTCAGGAGTACAGTTGTTTATTCATCTGGAGTGTATTAAATTCCTGATTAATGATAACAGGATATCTGTAACTTTATATTAAAAGAAGAATGGACATGTCTGGCAATTGATAATGGAAACAATTGTTAAGCGCACAAGCCAGCATTGTGTTTTAGTTAAGAAATTCCTGTATTTCCTCAGATTACTGTACTAAACACTAAGATCAGTAGTTTTCATGATTGTTTTTCTGGAACAATGAATGCATGTGGTTAGGATGCATTTGTGTGCTTTTGTAGTGCAGAGTTATTTATTTGGTGACAAAGAAATGGTGTGTATCTATTTTTTTTTATTTTTTTTTTTAAATCTGCTAGTTCAGAGAAAATTGTTGAGTAGACGGGACCTAGACAGAGAGTGGGTTTGGCCGTTCACCTGCCTTGGGAATAAAGAAGTTGACCGTTACTCTTGAAAGCAATTCTTCATCTGGAGAGTCTGGGAGGATTCACATTTCTAATATGATTATAAGCGATTATAAGGAAATTATAAATGTTCAATCCTTCTGCAAACCCCATGTTGGAGATAAACCCCTAATTATTGTAGTAAATAAAAAAAAAAAAAAACATTTTTAGGAGGCATATTATTCATTGTGTATTAAAATACAGATGAGGAGTGAAAAGTAGATGTGTGTATAACAAACAGAGCTGCAGTGGTTGATGACACAGGCTATTGATTCTCTCCGAGAATTGTTCTCCTTCAGTTTTAGATGGTTTTAATTTCTCCAAATTGCTCCTTGAATAATAGGAAAAAAGGCAATTTGAAATTCAGTGACAGATTGGACATAACAGGTTGCAACGATTATGCCTAATTTTACCATACTGAGGAATAAAATTGCCTAAACATAAACATCGATCACTGATGCAGTAAATTAATTTGTACTCTTGTTTAAAACTACAAGTTTTTTTTTTTTGGTTTTTTTTTTACTCTGCAATCTAGGGAAGTGAATTTATAAATCACCAGACCAAGGTAATAAATATTTTTCATCCTAAAAATGTAATCCGTTATCAAGGACCTGCTAGGTCTCTTTCATATCTTATGTTTTTATTTTGTGGTCCTTCAGATTAGTTTGAGAAAATGTTTGGCCTGGGACCATTGGTGACTATTAGTCAGGGGCTTCGGGATGTGGTTATAATGTCTTGTCTGCATGAAAGACTTGAATCAGCTTGGACACAGGGCTTCAGCTATGGAAGTCTCTAGGCAGAGGTTCAACCTCAAATCCTCATATTATTTGGGTGAAATCCTGAAGTGATAATTTATTCTAGGGGACTTCTGAAGTTAAAAAGTCTGGTAATATCTTGCTTAAGGTCCACCTGTGGGCTTTCCTGGAATCTTGCTAGAGTAAACCACCCAGAGCTTTCCCTCTTCTAGTGTTTATAGGAAGCAAAAAGCTGGGGCAAAACCACCGGAGACTTTGTGCAAAAGCTTGGTCATTCCCAGGGATGTCTGTGACTGGATTAACACTTTCATGACTGATCAGTAATTTCACATATTCCATGTTTCTGTAAAGCTACCCAATTCCTGATCCATGATTTCTGTTTCCTTCAAGGTCAACCATATCTGATTTTGAAATGCAGCTATTGATTTCTCCAGGCCAAGCATGCAGTTGTTTTGCTTATTCCAAACCTTGTCATTATTTCTGATTTCTGCTTCTGATTTAGTTCTTGCTGCTTTCTACTTTGAACTAAGCCAGGTGAACGTTTTACGCTTAATGCTTAAAGTTAAGGCTAAAATGTATTTCTACTCTGTGTTGTATGAGTTAATCTGACATTTATACTATGGACTCTATGGTTATAGGCCTCAAAAACCTGCAGAAATTTCTGTGATTAGATAAGAGCGGCTGAAAAAAAAAAAAAACCTTTTAAGGGCTTTGACTTCACTATAACCCTTGGTAGCGAGAGATAAGACACCTTATGTTATTGAAAAAAAATCTCCAGACAGGATGTAAATGAAGCCAATAATTAAACAGAAAAAAAATTGGTTTCAAGAGCCACTGAGATCTCCTCTGCCGCCATTACAACAGAGCACTTAATTTACCGTATTTCATACTGCAAAGCCAAAGCAAGAGAGAGGAAGTGGCATGAATTTCAGGGCTTTACAAAACAGAGAGGTATAATATATCTGCTGTCTGGAACAGCCTTGATTTCAGGCAGTTAATTGTGAGTTCCAGCAAGCTTCCTGACTGGAAACTGTCAGGGACAGAAGCTTTTTGGCTCCGTGTCAGATCTTCTTTCATTTCTTTATGTGCAGGGATGTTTTTCCTGCTATTGCAACACCATCACCACGTTTTCCCCCCAAAAATAAAAAAATATAATAAATGCACATATAAATAAATATATATTGACACAGTTTTTTAAAAAACACTCATTTTTGTTTTAATGATTAAGAAGGAGTACTGTATGGCTCACGTTTTTGGTTTTGTAAGATGATCTTTGATTGTTGCCATATGCACATAAATCTGTAATACGATGGGATGGCAATGCTTCAAAAAGAGGATGCTTTGGAGAATTATATGTTATTGGCTTTCTGAAAACATATGTTGGTGAAATGGTGAATTCAGTCCACGGTCCAAACAATGACTTATTGGCTCACAGATATACTTTTTTCTTTGAC
Source organism: Spea bombifrons (assembly GCF_027358695.1). Taxonomy (NCBI): domain Eukaryota; kingdom Metazoa; phylum Chordata; class Amphibia; order Anura; family Pelobatidae; genus Spea; species Spea bombifrons. The sequence goes on along the minus strand of NC_071091.1, from coordinate 80,371,984 downwards.
CCAACATATGCATTCATTCTTAATACATCTACTTAATGTTTTCTACCAATAGATTCTTCTTTTTCATTTTATCATATCAAAGGAAAGATAAAACAAGGCAAATAGAGGTCCTAAACAAGTAAGCCTCATTAAGAAATAAAAATAAAGGAAAGAAATAATGCCTTTTTAAGCATGTCACTCAGGATGGTAGAATCATCTTGATAATGTGTTTTCTGAGACTGGGATAAAATTGCTGAAGTGTTATGTGCTTTGTGTAATTGTAAATATTTTTAAAATTGTGTTTGTCTAGAGATGAATATACAATATAGTATTTAAACTAATTTTGTTTGACTACACCTCAACTTCTTCCTAATGCATGCTTCTGTTTCTTATAGCTAGAGACCTTATTCAAAGGTAATATCCTTTTCGGGGCCAATATAGAAAATCATATAGTATCAAATAAGCTTTTGGGACCTCAGAGGTCCCTTCCATATGAAAAAGAGACCTCTGAAAGCTTATGTGACTCTCTTCTTTTGTGTTGGCCCAATAGAAGGAGCTGTTAAGGATCTAATTCTTGATTTGGCACAGCTGCTGTCTTCTAAGCTTGCCTCATGAAATCTTAATGCAGGTTGGTAAACTCATTATAGTTGGCTTTATTGACCTTGATTAACACAATTTAGGATCTTAAAATTACGAATTTCAAGGCAGGAATGATGTCTGCTGTGGGGCGAGCATCCATGTTGAAGGTTGATATTAGACCTTTTTTAGTTTAAGGTTTTTCTCTCCCTTACAGAAGCGTGAATAGTTGTTTATACGGAGGGGCTGCTACAAATGTATTGGTCTAACATGTTAATGCACCGGAACCATGGTTTTTGGTGTATATTATTCATTGAGTTGGCTTGTTGTGCCTGCATTAACTGCATTTAAGACAAAAAAGGAGTATAGATATCCCAAATTACATTGATAAAAGGAATTTGCTAGTGATCTATCCCAAGTGAGTTGTATATGAAAGGAGAATTATATGAATTACAGCTTTAAGAAAAACACATTTTGTTCGTTTTTTTTTTTTTTTTTTTATCAGAATGCAAATGCTAGGCTCATTTAATCACTCCACCCCGATACACTTAAATGGCAACCATTTTTTTTCTTTATTTGTAGGGACCGATTGCCTTTAGGCAGTTGATATGTGTGAATGTACATGGCATTCATAGCTGTAACATTTCAAACTCAGTAGCCATGTCAGGTAATAACTATATTAATGGCTAACCATCTGTAACTTCAGGTCGATTTGCCTGGGCTAACCATATGTAACAGGCACATCTTTTAAATATCAATACAGGGTTGGAAACTTGATGTTCATATACACTCAAATAGGGCATGTGTATGTTTTAATACTGACATCTGAATTCAATCAGAGTAAAAAGACTTGGGTGCGGTAAAAGTAGGGATTTTTCTCAAATAGAACTGAACTGTTTAGAAATAATACCTGTGCACCATTTAGCTCTAGGCCTCCCGCTGGTTTCCCTACTGTATTATATGCAAATATTTGGTTTTTTTCTTCTAACTAAAATAAAAATATTGGCACACATGGGTGCTGGCTTATCAGAAAATCAGATTCAACAGTGTAGCGAATGCCGTGCTATGATTATAAAGAACACTGCATATTTTAATCTTTATAATAAATGTGTGTGTGTATTATATATTTTCTACACATTTTATTATTTTAACACATGTAACCTACTGTTTGATAGATTGTAAGCTCACAAGAGCATAGCCCTCTTCTACTTCTGTTCCAGTAGTTTTTAATGTGTGCCAATTTTATTGTCCATTTTGCTTATCATTGTTTTTAAAATTGTTAATTTTTACTATCTCTATTCTAGCAGCGCTATGGATCAATGGTTGCCTATCTATCAATAAAAAGTGTAATGATTAATTTGTTTTGTGTAAGATGTAAACCATCATTATAATAAGTGTGTTTTATGAAATTTTCATTGATCTGGAAGGATGACTTCTTGGATCCACCTTCTATATTCCCCAAGCGCACATGCTAAGAAGTTTTTAACCCTCTGGATCCCAGCGAAAACCATATCACTATGCACAGCTTTATTTCCTGCCAAGCATTTAAATAGTTAAGTGATTAACGGTCATTCAGAGCTGCCGACCATCTACCAGTTAGTGTAGAAGGTATAGTTAATGTATGTAACCTTAGCCAACATCAAACCTACTAACCCGTTTGGTAATGCATTTAATTGGTCCTTCACCAGTGGTCTTAAAATATTGATAGATTTTGAAAACATCTGTAAATTATAAATTAATTGTTAAAGTTCACATTTCTGCTTTAAACGCTGTGCAGTAGGTATTAGTTTTCAAGCAGTTAAATAAGTTATGAGGGAAAGGAGTAATGACCATTGATGTGAAAGGAATTAGTGATGGCTTTATTATTGCTACTCCCTTGCAAATGTTTTATAGGAACACCGGAGATTAAATTGAGATATTATGTTGGGTGTTACTATTCTGCTGCTGTTACGGCTTGAAACTATCTGCATATATTATTTGTTCAACGGCTGCATTAAAAAATGCACACAGAGATAAAGTGCTTCTGTGGATTTGGCCTCCGGGGAGAGACTTAGTGAACACCCAAAGGGCATCATTCTTTTCTTACTTACTGTCTGCCTACAACTGTAGAGCTCTTAGCCTCATAGTAATGTTTCTGCTATGCTAAATAGGGCAGTGTTAATAGAATAGTGCATCCAAAAGCAGAATTACCTTTTTATAGGTTAGTCGTGTTTGTGACTTTGAATTCAACTATGAGTATGGGAGGAAAAATCTTTACAAAGCAACATTGCAGTTATGCTTAAAGCGCCTTGAGGTAGTTACCATCGCATCCACCAGCATAGGAAAGTGGGTAAGTAGCAGTCAAAAAACATATTTTCTATTTTTCTCCACTAATGCTCCAAGCATAAAGATTATTATTGTAGTGCCACCATTTCCGTATGGATGGTCTTTAAATGAGAGGATGAGTTTACACTCCTGCTCTGTGCCCTTCTATTGTTGACGAGATGGGCTAAGCCAGGTGTTGGGTCTTGAAGCCAATAGTGTAGGTGCCCAGCAATACCTTTATTATTATTTATTTATATATATATATATATATATATATATATATATATATATATATATATATATATATATATATATATAGTGCCAACAGTTTATGCAGCGCTTAATACAATACATATATTCAAGGGGTATGACAAGACTAGAATTGACAGACTAAGACAAACCGATACATTAGGTGGAGAGAACCCTGCTCGCAAGCTTACAATCTTGAGGATTTTAGACCTTTTAGATCTTTTGTAGAATATGTTAGATGTAGTTTTTTTTCTCCTTAATTTTGTCTTTGTAAGTCTTTTTAACATATTACAGAACACAGAGCAATATCTTCAAACAATCTTACAATCCTGAACACCTTTTGTGTTTCTATAATTTGAAATTGTTATGTACTAATCTCCTGTTCACCTGTACAGCACTGCGGAATATGATGGCACCATAAAAAAACATAAGTAATAACTCTTCTTGAAATGCTCTTTGAACTACTTAACCATAAAATGTAAATGCTTGATAGATACCCTAATGTTTAATGACTTCAATGGGTATAAGTGTATATTTCCCAAAATTTTACAATACCTATGTTTTGTAGCAGGGGTTAGGCCTGGTGACTACGGATTTACCGCTTTACCACTACCTGCAAAGCGTCATTGTAACACAATGTCATGGGGATGATGAAAAGTTTCTAAATAAAGTCCCGCTTCACACAAGTTCCTAAGCAGAGAAGGCTAATAAATAACTATGTGATAAGTCTCAAATACTTATTTTTTTTGGTCCCTTCCTATTTCATATTCTGCAGATATTAGTAGGTCACCCAATCTTTGTTTATATACATAGGTTATAGAAAATGCTCATATTTATTCTTTTACTACTTCTGCTGAGTAACTGTAGATATTAGTAGCCCTCCCTCCCTATAGAAGAAGGTCCCTGGGAAAATGCCCACGTTTTTTTTGTTTTATGTGCACAATTTTATAGAAAATGCTTGAAATTATTAATTTACAAATTCTGCTGATATGATTTCTCTTATGGCATGGTATCTGTAGATATCAGTAGTTGCCTCCCTATAGAAGAAGGTCCCTGGGCAAATGCCCCCATGGGTTTTTTTGTTTATATGCACAAGTTATCGAAAATGCTTATAATTATTTACTACTTCTGCTGATATGATTTCTCTTATGGCACGGTTTGTTTATTTTTTTAATGCCTGTAAGCCTATTAGGAAACACTTTGATCCGCCATCCTTGTATATAATTAGTTAACTGTATTCACAAAACATAGTACTGCATGGATTCCTGCAGTGGAGTGATCTCCCACGACTGAATTTATGAACTTGGTTAGTATAGTTACAGTGTTTGAATCACTTAAGTATCCCTTTCACATTTTCCATCCCTTTTTCATTTTCATTTCTGGTTACTCTTACAGCACTCGCAGCAGTATATATTTAAACTGCTGTTTTTTACCTACAGTAAATCTCTAGAAAATGATAACTATTTTCTAGGAGCCTAGCTCTCAGTGTGGGTTCCATCAAGGAAAAAAAAAAAAACTCCAGATGGCAGATGTGCCAGATTTGTAAATCAATTGGTTTTAGCTACTTAGAAAACATCTATTGTAAATGCAGGTACATTTTAAGTAAAGCTTGCTGTGTCATACCGCACATGCATGATACAGAGACCCCAAAGGGCAGTTACGAGAGCGGTCTGTCATTTTCAAGATCTTAGGTTGCAAAGTATATCTGCCTGCGGAATGTAAGAAAAAGCTTTGTGTTCTAGAATTTGTTTGACCTTGTACCCCTTTTGGTAGGAGATGTGCCAACAAAGTTTTGTTATTATGTCACATAACATGTCTCTGGCCTGCCCAGGGATGGAGCAGTATTGGTGATACTGGTGATGAGTATGTATAATTACATTCAGGGGACTGTCCTCTGCTTTAGATCTCTTCCCATTTATAGGAAGCATCTGAAGTTAACGAGTTGTGCCATGT